>NW_010972920.1:4593089-4858406 GCF_000737465.1 Haliaeetus leucocephalus
TCCCCGGGGGCCCCCCCCCCCCCCCCCCCCCCCCCCCCCCCCGCGACATGCATGCTCTCCTGCCTCTTGCCTCCTGGTAGTTCTTTCGAACAGTTTTTTTTCTGTTGTCCCCTTTGGCCTCCTATCAGGGATACTTTTCTTCTCTTCTTACACCTGTCCCCTGTGTTTCTATGCTTTTGTTTCTCTTATCTCATTCATCTCTTCCACTGAGATGATCAGGAAAGCAGAGTGAGAGTTACAGTAACATGCAACTTCCCCGTGGGCTAGAAAATCAGCTGTCCTGTCTGCAGGGGATGGAAAAGGATTGGGTAGTGTTCCAGCTGTAGCTCTGCTATGGTAAGTGTGGAAGAGGCAGAGCATGAGGAAGACTTATGGAGACAGAGTTCAGGTGAAGGGAAAAAAAAAAATTTGTTTAGTGTTGTGCACTATAAGGAGAGGAGCTTCCCTGACAACTTCAGTTGCTGCTCAGCTGTGCAAGCAGCAGCTTCAATATTAGGGACAGTCTTCTAGGTTTCTATAGGAAAAGCTTTGAGAAACTATTTTGGACCCAGCCTGATGTTTCCGTGCCCAGCTTGGAAAATGGTTCAGCAGCCAGAATAACACTGGTTGCAATGTACAGTATAATTTGGTTCCAGAGCACTAGTAACCTTGGAGGTTTATGACAAAGCTAAAGGAGCTGCTATAATAAAAGGGACGTTCAAGGTCAACTTTTTTCCTTGGTTTCATTTAAAAGAAAAAAAAGTGTGAACAATTCCTTTCCTCAAGTTAGACTGGTGGAAAATGTTACTGCTTTAACAAAAAGTTTATCAGATTTGTTTATGCAGATATCCATGGATATTTTGCTACAGAGTCTTTTTCTTTAGTAAGGAGGGAAAGTTATTTAGCTATTATCAGTAAATAGTGCATCTTAGAAAACTTGATACTTTTCTTGACATTTTAATCTCTTTCTATATGCCAGAAAGCAAATAGCATCATGATTTTTCTCAAAGTATTAGGGAGATTTGTTTTAAACCCTCACAACCAAGCTGTGTAAACAGGTGTTAAGTTCTTTAGTGATGGCTCAACTGTTAGAGCTCTAAAGTAATGTTAATTTTTTCTGTCAAAATGCTTTTCATCTTGTACTAGGATTATATGAGTTTCTATGCCTCACGTAGGATAAAATTTTTAACTGTCAAAAAGTTTTTTCCAAAATGACTTGCCCTTTTTGTAGTCAGAGTCCATATGCAACTGGCTCATTAGGTAAAGACCATCTCCCTAACAACTGGATGGTGCAGGACTCGTCTTTAAGTGAAGATTTTGAAGCATGCTAATTGTAGTTGTGGACTGCTTGAGACAGTTTCTTAAGGCATGAAAATATTGAATAACTTTAGTCTGTTGTCTTCATTTCAGTGTCTCTGTTCTATAAGATTACTATGCATGACTTTGCAATATAAAGAAAAGAGGAAATTTAACAGCCATTGCAGTTAGTCAAATGACAGAAAAGTAGCAGTTCTAATGAAAATGTTAAATATTTTCTATGGTGCCGTAGCTTGGAAAGATTGCTGCTTTTTTGCTGCCCTGTGTAATAACAATAGGCATCGGTATGCTGCTGCTTCTGAGATTCAGACCCTCTACAGTCTCTTTGCGAGCTGTATTTCATTAACTTTTATAAACCTCTTGCCTTCAATAACAGCAAATGAAACCGGCACAATGTCTCCCTCTAGGCCACAGACAACTCCAACTTCCAATAATTCAGTGTTGGAGCTGAATAAAAGACAAATTATTCTGTCATGTGTCAGTAGCTACAATACATCAACCAGTAATACAAGGTACTTACGGTGAAAGAAGCGGGGCTGTTTTCAATTACTGCCAGCTAGTTAATTATCCCCGGAGCAGGGGCGCGTGAAGGAGCGCGGCTCGTGGTGTCGAACCAAGCGCCGCTTCCTCTTTGGGTCCAAACCTGGGGTTTTCTTGCGCCCAGGCACGTGGGGCCAGAAACAAAACTTGTGGTTTCCGTGGGTTTCTTTATGTTAGTTTAAGAAAGTACAACGCGTGATAAACTTAGCTTTGTGAAAAAGGTTATACCAAGGGGTAAAAAAAAAAAAGATCTTCTGGATAGCGTGTGTTTGTGTACAGCAGAGCTGAAGTTGAGTGGAACGCAGCAACCACAAGCGCTCTCAAACTTTTGCTTTCTTATGAACAGACTTTATATCATCTTGCTCAAAGCAAAACAGCACGTGACCCTTCCAGGCAGCTTGATATGGTAGCTCACTGATATTCTCCAGCCTTCATTTATTCTCATCCTAATGATCTAATTTAGGGGCCTTGCATGTAGCACATCTGTAATGGTTGAGAAGTGGTTCTGGTGACCAGGCTGGAGAGCCACCCTCCTGATTGACCCTGCTCTAATTAGTAGCAGAAACAGTGTTCTGGTAGTGCCCTTCCCAGGCAGATTTACCTTCTTTAAACCTCCTGAACTGCTGCGGTGTGTTTTGTTCCCTAGCAAATGTTTTAGGGTGTGTTTGGTGGGGTTTTTTTGTTGGTTTTTTTTGATTGTGGGTTGGTGTTTTTTTTAAACTTTGTAAGACTCCAGCACCTCACTGTTACTTCAGTTTCACAAAGAATTTGATGCTGAAAGACAACCTACTGAGAAGTCATCTGTAAATTGCAGAAAGCAAGCAGTGTTTTTATGTACTTTCCTTTTTTTTAAAAAAAAAAAGCAAATGCTGTAGAAAACACTGAGTTATTGTCTTGTGGAATTCTACACAGTAAGTATTTAAATTCAGGTTACTAAAACGGGATTTCATGTTCCTGTAGGCTTAAATGAGAATCCCAGTTCAAAGTATTTTTTATAGAAATATGATATTTTCTGGATGGTAGCCCAAAGACCTGGTAGAAGACCGCTACTGCACATATATCAAAGAAATAGGTCAGAATCATGCTCTTGTTAGTTCATACTTTTTTTTCCTGTTTGCTCTTACACCTTTGATACCTTTCAGAATTAAAAGTAAGATGTTCTTTCAGTAAGGCAGGACTTACTTTTAGGAGGAGGCTGAACCAGAGTGACAGAGACCAGCCATTGTGAGAGCTGGTCTATCCCTGCCAGGGGAAGGTAGTGCTCTAGCTACCTAGCTGGTGGAATTCTAGTGGTTTCTTGGATTTCCCAAGAAACCGCTCTCTTCAAACTTTTGACTGCTTATGAAGCAGAGGCTAAACAAATTTCATAGATTAGTTTCAACCCCTTCCTGGAAATGTCTTCTACAGAACTCCTCTTAATTTAGAAAATGACTTTCCTTACAGGCAATAAAAGAATACTGGCAAACTTTTTTTTTTGCTACAGGTTCTGTTCAGCTCGTCTTTCTATGTCACTTTCAGATGAATAAATATATATTTGCTCTTGCAGCTAACTTCCTGAAAAAGATTGGTAGGAGTGGTTTCATTTGACAAAATATTTCAAAATATTTATGACCTTTGTCACTACAAGTTCTCCTTCTCTTCAATAACTCAGCAGTGAAAATAAAGGTGTTCTTCCTTTTTTTGAGGCTTTGAGTATATTTTCATGAATGACAGTCATCTTAAGAGACCTTATGTCAAATAGAAAGGTCTCTTATTAATGAGCTTTTTACCTAGCAGGCAACATTTTAGCAAGAGTAATGCCAAATTACATTTTCAGACTATGAAGTGTTATTTCTCCCCTGCCAAAAAAACCCCCACCAAAACCAAAAGCTTGGCATTGTATGCATGCGTGTGACCTTAGCATGAGTGGATTAGTATATAAAGATTCAGCCAAAATTCTTGAGTAAAGGGGAGAGGTTGATTTTCTTGAGACTGTCTCTTGTTCTGGGAGGTCTTTGCTTATTCAGATTTCAGAACTGAGAACACCTTGCTTGATAGGTGTTGCCATCGCTCCTGTGTGGGCCTCTACTGGTTTTGGCTGGGAAAGAATTTTCTTTGTAGTAGCCTGTATACTGCTGTGTTTTTCGATTTGCGGCCAAAAAAAGTGTTGCGAACACACCAATGCTTTGGCTATTGCTAAACAGTGTTTGCACAGCACCGAGGGTGGGGTGGAGAAGAAGCTGTGTGAGACACAGCCGGGAGAGCTGACCCAAGGTGACCAAACAGATACGCTGTACAGATCACGGCATGCTCAGCAGTAAAACTGGGGTTGGATTGGGGAAGTTTGCTTTTGTTGTTTTCTTCTCTTTTACTTATTAAGCTGTCTTCATCTCAGCCCAAGAGTTTTCTCACTTATGCCCTCCTGATTTTCTCCCCCCTTCCTGCTGGGTAGGGGGGAGCGGGCGAGCAGCTGTGTGGTGCTTACCTGCCTACTGTGGTTAACCCACAAAAGGGCTCATGGCCAGGTCTGAAAAATTGCGTGGATGCTGGAAGTTAGAAATTACCCGATATAATGCTGTCAGTCCTCAACTTCCAGTTTGCAGAATTACACAAATTGCTTCTGTGACTTATTGCACAGCTGGTTATCAGGAGATGACAAATATATTTCTTTTTTGCTAAGTAATGTACGCATACATGCATACAACAAGCTACTTTGTCAATGTCACATTAATTATCCAATAATATTGAACTTAATTCTTGCTGTAAACTGAGATGTGCATTTCCTTGTATTGTAATAAATGATGTACTAAACAATACCTGTTACTGCAAAAATGTTTCTGGTAAAGCTTATCCCTGCCAATTAGCTTCAAAATGAATAGCAAGAGATTTCTCCTGCCCTCTATTTATTACTTCAGGTATTATAAATGTTCTCTTTCAGCTTATATAGACAGACTTTGCTGTTTAATAAGCATCATCATGTGGTGGTTATGTTGCAGAAATAGCAGTCAAATTAGTAGATTCAAATTCTCTCTTCCGGGCCTAGATTTCAGTCAAGAACAGAACTGTAATCATTGCATCCAGCTTCCCTGGTGCTATCCTCTGTAATGATGATAAATACTTTAATTCTTTATGATCTTTCATCAGCATTCTCTGTGGAAGACCTTACAATAACTGTTTCCATTTTGAAAACATCTTTGTTCAAATGAAGCCTTTAGATTATATTTCTTGCTTTAAAAAAAAACCCAAACAACAACAAAACAACCCCAGATCCTGTGTTCTGGGTATTTAAGAACTTGGAGAAAGCACTGTGACTTGCTGTTACTCTGTCAGAGGGAACTGTGAAAATTATCTTCACCGAGTTTTGGTCTTTGTTTTATGCTTGGCAAGTAAAAGAAATAGAACAAAAAGAGACAAATTATAAGAAATGTTGGGTTTGGGGTTTTTTTTGCAGTTGAAAACTAGCAAACCAGCCTACTGGCTGACTATCAAAAACGTTTGTCTGTCAAAATGCTATAGTACACAATAAGATGGACAAACCATTGCATCTGATGAGCATGGAGAGGAAAATCAGGTTAGAGAAACATAAAAGAAAAACAGAGGAATACTTTGTTTCCTGGCAACTTCCTAGCAATATACCACAGTCCAGAAATGGTTCCCTGTAAAGTCATTCCATGTGACAGTGATGTGCAATCTTACAGCTTGTATTTTAAGCTATCCTTTTTTTCGGACAATAGAAAGCTCTGCTCTTGACAGCACCAAAAAGAAACTCAGAAGGTGATAGGACTTCACTTCTAATCAGCAATTTTGCATTTGATGAACTAGTGATGAATAACCCAAAGCTATCATTAAAGATGCTGGGATGGCTTCTCCGCTGCACTGAGTTTCTACTTTATGCAGTAGATAGAGAGGGACCATCAGGGTACAAATTTTAGTTCTCAGTCTGTCTAGCTCCACAATTGTATAAAGCCACCCAAATAATTTTCTAATATTGGCAGGTACGTTTCAGGAATTTGTCAAATAACTTGAGATATCAAAGACCGGTGGGCAGTGTCTTCTATCCCTGTGGCTTTAGATGCAATATCTCAGGAGTCAGGGAAGCCACAATTTGTGGGTTTAGTGTTTGGTTTTTGGTGGTTTTTTTGTTGTTTGTTTTTTTTCCCCAAGAGGAAAGACCCTCACTAAGCTCAAACTGCTTTCTCTTCCTTTTTTTGGCTGATTGGTTGAGGTATTTGCCCTATTTATTCAGTCCTTGTGGTTTGCTCTCTTGCTGAGAGTTCATACCGATAACATAGGAAACAAACACATACCTATTGTTTTCAAATGTGTGTACCTGAGTATCTGAACAAATTTGCACATTTCTCATGAAAGTAATTTGTGTAATACACAGTAAGATGTAAGTAAACTCAGGAGCTGGGTTCAGAGCTAAAGTTAGTGTAATTCTGTTATTTAAAAAAAACCAAACAAACCCCCCCAAATTAGGCAAAGATGCTTTTAAAGTATTCTACGTTCACTGCAGAATACCTCTTCTTAAGAATATTTTCTTGTGATCTTTAGACTTCGGCTCTCTGTACAGGAAATCCTGTTGAGAGTAACTGGCTGACCACACTCATCCTCCTTTACAAAGGAAAACTTACTCCTCTGAATAATCCCTTTTTTCAGGAAGTTTTTGAGCAGTGATGCCAAGATGTCCTGTCTCCAGCTACACTTTCCTAGGTAAGGCCACATGAAAGGATAAGGACTGGTGGGGTGTATTTTGCCCTGAGAGAAGTCCTGTTCACAAAGATCATGGAAAATGGTTAATCAGGCTAAGGCAAGTTTTTCTAGGCTTTCTAGGGATTTTTTTGGTGTAAAGGTTACAATACACTGTGCCCTGTGGACCAGTTCTCTGGGGGCTGGCTATGTTTGAAGTACATCTGTCCTTCACCTGGGGAAGTCCACACAACTGAAGAATCCAGAATATTCAGTCTCTCTGTGGGTTAGTATCTCATGGGCTTCTCTTCATAATGGCACTCACAAAGTGTGAGGTAGGATTTGATTAATGAGAAGACAGATTTTTTTTTTTATTTTATTTTTTTTAAGAATAGCTGAGATCCTTCATGTCCCCCAGCTAGAGTACAAGGAAATCATCACAGCAGATCTGGCAGGACATGCTTCATTCATCTCTTAAGCCTTATTATCTGAACAAGCTTACAGAAACATGCCAATGAATGCCTTAAGACTATGATAGCTCATTAATCATGTAGTCCTACAATAAAAATAGACATAAAACACATTCACTACTTTTCAGTTACATTTGTTGGGATTTTTTCTTAGCTAATGTTTAATGATAGATAATTTTCCATAAATAACACTCACTTTTTTCTCAATAATAAGTAATGTTTTAACAGAATATCTTGAATAACAACATATGTAAATATAGATTAATTAGCTTGAAATTCTGTGCTGAAATATTTATTCCTTTAAAATGGAGCTAATGAAAGGCTATTTTTTTGTCATTTTATTACATGATATCACTTTTACAACTAAAGAGAAGTCATATAGAATAAAAGATACATAGTTCAGAAGATGAGCGATAGAGAATGGGAAATATATACTAAGTCAGTGGTTCTTTTGAATCATCTAAACCCCCCCCCCCCCAAACAACCCACCAAAATTTGGCCTTCTCCTTTGATGCCAGTTTACCTGTAGTATCTCACCCAGGAACAGTAAACAAGTTTTATGGGAGGCAGTAATGGGGGCTTGTGCCCTTAAAGCATTGTGCGTTTATTTCCCCTTTTCAACCTACAAGCATTATAACCAAACAAAAGTTAGTATCTTTCCTTGAAAATGCAGCCTTTTAAGATCATAAATCAGTAGACCTCACTAGTAGCCAACAGATAAAGTTTAAAAGCCCATATGTAGAGGAGAATATGCTGTGAACTGATAAGCCTTCAGAAGTGAACAAGTTTGATTGAATGCTTGAGGGATTTTGGGGAATCACTGGGGGCAAAGCTTGGTGTTACTTCTACATAGGTTTTATTTTTTTAGCTAAACTTTGAAAAATTAAAGAACAGTAACATCTGTGCAGATAATATATAGAATGAATATAGACAAAAGTAAAATTAATACTAAATGCAAAAGTGTTTTATAAGCATTGGCTTGAAGACATTAGACAACTGTCACAGGGTCTATTAAATAGAAATCCTCTGCCCAGGTCTTAATTGTCATTCCTACTCTGTGCAGACCTCATCCCAATGAAGTCTGTAATCTTTTTGCCTGTGGCTTAACTAAAATGCAGGATTCATTCTTTTGGCTTTTTACTGTCTTTATGGGATTTCTTTCAGAAGCATATTCTATGTATAATGGGGCTCTGAGGTGTGAAATTTGAAGTGAAACCCTGTTTTCATGTAAATTAACAGCAAATGTCCAAGAGTGCCAGAAATTTACCCTTAATGTATATCAGAACCAGCCTGGAACTGGAGAACAAAATAGTGATTTAGGCACAGGTCTGGTTTGAAGCATGTAGATGACTTTGTTGGCACCTCACTCTATGAAAATGCCAGAGTCATCAGCAATATTGGAGCTTCAAGTCTAGCTTAGCAATCAACTTGGCATTGCTTGCTAAGAAAGATATTATTCAGTATGAAGAAGTAAACTATTTATTAACCACTAAATATGAAGATAAGTATATGCACTTTTATCATGGTGTAATAAGGACTAGTAAAATACTGGCAAAATGCTGGAACTCATTTCTAATGAAATTGATAAAAACTTTCCCATTTATGTTTTTTTCTTATGAACCTAGAGAAACATTTCCCTTCATTTGCTGCTTTTGATGATTTATCAGTTCTGGTTTTGAATACAGGTGTTCTGATAATATTTACCAAACTCTGAAACAGGCGATCCTGGCTTCTGCCTGATAAGAGAAGCTGTTTGTTGGTCTGCAGTACCAATATGTATGAGTTTAGTGACAGAAAAACAAAGGAAGATGTGAATGCATTGATGTTTCCCTTTGGCTTTTACTCCCATAGTCTTTGAAAAGAATATCTTTCAGTGCCAGAACTGTGGAGGGGTCAAAAGGACCAGGGGAGTATCAACTATAAGAGCAAAGAATAAAGAAATAAAAATGAACTGAAGTGATTGAAAGACTAATTCAATTTTTTTTTTAAATCATCCAACTTTGATGCTGTAAGATGAAGGGTCCAACAGAGAAATAGAAGCAAGAGTAATGGACAGAGCATAGCACCAGGAATTAGCCAAAGCATTAGGCCACATTATTTCTAGCGGGAGGGGGGTGTGTGTGTGTAAATCTAGGTCAGATATTCATGCGTAGATTGTGGTCTCTTGTGTCCACCGCGCATTGCTGCTGAGAATGAAGGAGGGTTGTGCTCTATCTCTTTGAGTACCTGTCACAGGCTGTTTGGATATCTCAAATTCACAGGACAATGTACTATGCAAACTAAAGTTTATTTTATGAGCTCGTTAAGAAATATAACAAACAAGGGTTCAATTCCCTTGGCACAGACTGTAGTCTACCAGGTGAATTCACTTACTGACTGCTCAAGTCATGAAGTTTCATAACTTTTATAACCTGTAACTCCTGTGCACGTATGAGTGAAATCAGTTACCCAGCCAATGGTGAGAGCGCTCATCCTTCCTCCTCCATCATCATGTGGGTGCTCCTTGTATCACACCAAGAAGCACAAAAGCCTTGGCAGTCCAGCTGCTGTTAGATCTGCTTCAAAAGCCTTATGGGTAAACCGATGGTTTTATACCTTCCAGCAAGGAAATTTGGTCTATACCATCTCGATGAGCTAGCCAATTCTGAGGAAACTGCCAGATGCTCAATGTGCAGAGATGGGGGCTGCAAGAGGCAGCAATGTGCAGGTGATAATGGCCATGTAATGGCCTTTGAGCTCTTTCTGGCCATCTGACCTGCCTCTCTGGTGCTCTAGTTTTGACCTGATAGTGCTGCTCCATTAGGTCAGCACGTATTGGGCCTTAGCATGTGCTGTGTTAGCCAAAAACTGAGCAAGAGGTGAGTGAACAGTCACAATACCCAGGAAGGTTAATTTAGGCACTTCTACTTTGACGCTGAAGGCATGTCCTGGGATAACTCCAGGGACAACAGGCAGGTTGCCTGGGCTGGGATTGCTTTTGAGACCACCCCAGCCTCAATATGTGCAGAGGAAACTTGGGCACCCGGAGCCTGCAGAGGAGCTTGGACTTGTTGCTGTACCGAAATTTTTGGAAGTGAAAGTAGTTCAAATGGCTTGTGTTTTCTCTCTCCAGCACCCTCCAAATGCTAGTCACTGATCTTATGCAAATCTTGCATAAGCCTGTGTATAGCAATGACTCTACACAGTATTGTTGCTGTAATGTTCCTCACTTTCTTTTGCAGCAGGACATAATCAATTCAGACATACAAAAATGACTATGTATTAATGCCACTAGGTACAAATTTAGATACTTCATGGAAATTCTGTTAAATCCATGTAAAGTGGAGATGTATTCTCATCATACTGCCTGTATCAAATTCCTTTGTAAATAACCTCCAGGGTTTTTTTTTAGATTCAGGTTGTGTTGAACTTGACCTGATTATACTACATAATTTTTACTGTTTCACAATAGAAGGCTGGGAATGTGATAGTAATTTCCTCTCCATTCTGAAATAGCATCCAAATTTTTTGTGATCATACACTGTATATTATTCAGACATGGCTGTAGATACTCAGCACTTTGTTGGTCTTATCAATATGATATGAAAGCACCGGAGACTAAGGAATGTGTATGTTTTATGAGGTGGTTATGCCTATAAACTCTGGCCTGTTGTAAGACACTAACTCTGTGTTGCTACTTTCCACCTTAGGTGAAAGTTTTCTGTACTTTGTTGATTAATACATAATTTTCATAGACTCTGAATTCATAGTAATTTCATTTTTGAAATAGGCATCATGCAAGTTGAAGGAGACTGATTTGTTTTATTATTTTTTTCCTTGTGCAAAATGTGAAGAATTCTGAAAAGCAGAGATAATCACTGTACATTTGTATGTTAATGTTACCAGGTAATCATCTTGAAAGACTGAATATGATTAACACCTTGAATCGTAAACTAGAGAAAATGTACAACTCTTGACAGGGAGTGAAACATCTAATACAACGTGAAAACATCTGGCCAGGAAATTGTTTTCCAAACACTGAAAATTATAAGCAATTATCAAGTATTTTACCTGACTATACTCATAATTCTGTTTTAGTGACACTTTAACTGATATTATGCTTCATTTCTCAGCAGTCTGATTTTTGGATAATCACCCTAGATCTATGATTTACACTCTTTTATGTTCCTGCTTGATGTGCACAGCAAATATTTCTGTGGGGTACTTTAAGGGGGCAATCAAGGCTGGAGATGAAATAAGGCACTCTTTTGACAATTGAAGGGAAGAGCTTAATTTGGCAATTCTCATCAGTGAGGGATCTGACAGGAAATCCAGGTGGCCCTAAATCAGCTTGAGCTAAACTTTGAGGGAAGTGAGCCTGCATATACCAATTTTCTTAGTGTAACATAGGTGTTATTTTCAAGATCTTTCTCGAGGTGGATATGTGTACATGCGACTTTGGGATGTGGCAAATTGCCAGAATATGGTGGCAGGTGTATTGGCTAATTATAACTTAAGATGACAGTTATCTATGATGTAGATGCCCTTTCTTTTCACGAAGGGTTTACAGATGGGTAACTCCATCCTTTGTGTACCCATTTACACTTAAATAAGCATTTTTTTCTATTGCATATTTTCCTAGGCCTGAAGGTAGAGTACAAGGGACAGAGTCAAAGAATGCTAGGTTTCTTTTGACTCCAAGAACATTAGTAGCTCATAAATCCAGATGCTGTTTCTGACTTCAGAACATGGTTGTGAACCGTTCATGATTTTTATTGCGCTAATAATCCTTTTCCTGTAGCTAGCCTTGGCCATTAAGTAGGAATTGCCTTTTCGTCTCAGAAATGGGGCTTCCTATCTCAAATCATTTCAGGACATGCCATCAAACTGGCATCCCTAGTGGTCGTTTCCTCATCTCTTAGATGAAAGTTGCAGTACGAAGAAATGGCACTCTGTCCCTTAGCAAGAAAGTTCAGAGCAGGTCAGATCCTGACAGTCTTACACAGCTGTAAGAAAAGGAAAAAAAATGTAAACCAGGTTGGTCATAGGGCTTCACTCTTGTATGCCCTATAAGCTATGTAAGGTCAAACCATTGCATTCTATAACATAACTACTCACAGTACTACATCAAGCGAAGTTTTGTATGTGAGCCTCTTAAGTTAATACAACATGATGGGCCATTTGGTATCAAAGACAACATATGAATGCAAAATGTTATTGGCTTTCATTTTAACTTCAGGAATCTAATCCCAAGAGGTCACATTACCTAATCTAGTATTTTCATCATGCCAGAGAACCATATAGGTTCTATTTGGAAAGTGTTTCTTTCTACACTGATTTTTTTCTTTAATATTTCCAAGTTGAGGAAATGTTCTTGGTTTTTCCCCAATGACAATTTTCTTATTTCATGAGCTAGAAAAATAAAAGGGAAACTTTCAAGCAATTTAGTGTTTTCAGTCTGAAGTATGCCGAAAAATCAAAGTCTCAAAATATTTTAAGGAAAGGCTGAAATGATAAAATGAACTTTGGAAAATACTTTTTACTGCAATTGAGTAATTCATATAAATGCATACAATAGGATTAAAGATAAATGGAACACAGGAATTTGAAATGAGAAAAAGGAAAACTTAAAATGAGATAGTAAAAGCAATCTGAGTGCTGCATCTTGAATTTTCCTTTTTTTTAATTAGTTGCAATCAGTTGCAATCAGTTTTGCAACCATTCTGGTACTAATACAACAGCATTTTATGTAGAAGACCTGCTGGAAATTTTTTAACAACTCTATGAAATACTTGAAATACCTAATTTCCTGCTGGAATTCTGTTATGTCATTTGACAGATGCTTTAAGACCTTATTTGCTTTGCACGATCCATATTTGCTCTAAGGCTTGCTTCTTTTAAACTGTTTCAGGGGAAGGAGTTCAAAGGTCTCCAAACCATAGGTGAATGCATTTTAGACACCCTTATGCCACTTTAGGTGACAATTATTTGGGGAGAGAAAGCACAAAGTGAGATTCGTAATGGAGGTGAACTTTAAGTATTGGAACTATACAGAAGGGTTCATGTCATGGTCCTGTATAGATTGTTTCAACCTGGAGGTTGTTCCATCAACTTCCCCAGTGTTGGCATACCTGAGAGGTGACCTGCTCCTGAGCATGCTTGCCCTGCAGATGTTCTCAGGGAAAGCTTTTATTTCACTGCAGGAGCTGAAGTTCTATCCAGGCTTGGAGTCGGCAAGCGTTTTAGTGCTGGACGGAGGCCAGCATGCTCAGTTTCTTCAAGAGATGTGTTTTGTTGTGTAGCGCAACTTCCACGCTGTTGAAGTCCTGATAGAGATATAAAAGTCGAAAACAAACTGGGAAGAGCTTGAGGGGAATATTTTAGACCATGCATCAAAACAAATGAGTCCTGAATGTGGAGGGAGGAAAATACTTGTATATTTAGAAATAAGTTTCAAAAATTACTGTGATCCTGTTTTATTTTTTCCTCACATTCATGAATTGTTAACTTCATAGAGGAAGCTTTAACCAAGCTAATTCATTAACATTTCTGCATCCAAAGAAAGAAGTGCTAATTTAATTAAAAAGTTGCAAATGAGAAGACTAGTTTTAAATTCAAGCAGTGAATGAACATTGAATGCTCTAAGGACCTAGCCTGCTAATACTTTAAGTGGCATTTTCAGTCAGATTTGAAGAGGGTCAAGGTAAGTGCAGGAAACTGGAAAGGTGTATGTGCCTCTGAGTATTCAAAACCAGCAAAAAAACAGGATGAATAAAGATGACCATTGACTGGTATTTGAAATGAAGTGAAATATTTTCCAGAAATGTTTAAGAGCATGCATGATTTTGCCTTGTTGAGGTACAAATCCGATATCTTTACGTAAGCCTATGCCTAACTGAGCACAAAAATTCACCTACAATTTTTCTATCTATAAGAGTTTAAAATCGCTGCTTCATGTTACATGTTCAAAATGGTTTTAGGTATTCCATTTAATTCATACGCTCTATTTAATCTGAAAATTACATAAGTCAAAGATAACTCCTTTTTAATCTCTCTAAACACGCAGACATACTTTAGGTATTTCTGATGTATGAAAAAGGTTGTGGGTAAAGCGGTCCGCTCGACCTCTGGAGACCCGATTTTTGGTTTTGTCTACCACCGACTAGGTGACTCTGGAGAAGCCATAACACTCTTCTACACCCTGGGTTTTTCTTTCAGGAGGAAAAAGTTAATATCACTGACCATTATAAGGCATTTGAGATCTAATTATTTATAGATTAGATAATATTACAGGATAGGTGATATAAGTACTAGCTGATAAATAATCATCTAAGAGAATACTGCAAGAAGAATAAATGGGAAAGATGTTGTGAACAGCCTCATATTTAACAAGACTACCCATAAATACATGGGCTTCAGCTCTCAAATAGTAACAGAATTTTTCTGGATTCTTCAGCTTCTCCCTAAAGCTGTGACAAGGATTATTACTCCATTGTTACTACCCTCTGTGATTATAGAGTAAAGAGGTTACAAAAAAGTCAAGGGCTGTAGCTAGACTGGTGTGGGGAGTGGGGGATATCCTGTCACTTTGGGATCCGGTTCTCTTTTGTTGACCAGGGAGTTGAGTTCAATTATATGTATTGCAGAATTTGTGCACTAAGAAAATTACGCACTTTTTTGTCCTCTGCTGAGCTCAAAGAATCAGTTTGCGAAGAGTAGGTCTGAATCTTGTCAATCATCTCAAGAAATGCTAGCCCAGATTCTCCTCGATGTTATACGGAGTGAATCTGAGAGGAATGTATTAGAGAATCAATGTTTAACTTGGAAAAATGGTGGGTTAATTGTGTCAAGGTTTGGTGTCCTTGATTTCAAAGCTAAGTTTCAACAATGGCTTTTATAGGATCAAATACACTGTTTATGTAAAAACTTCCTTATTTTTTGATTCTGAAGAGAGCATTTTTTTCTCTCAATTATTCATAGATGAAATCACAGCTTAGCAGTGGTTAGTCAAAAGCACGTGGTGGTTTGAAGAGGAGGTTGAAGGCAAAAGATTACTTTGGCCATTGAAAAAGTACATTTCACTTACCATAGGGTTAAACACCATTGCATTTATTACATGTAATGATCTAATAATCATGGAAAGATAAAATATCTCACTAAATTTTCATTGAATGACATTGCGAAAAGTAGCTTTAAAGGCTCTTCATTGTAGTTTTATCCAACTGAATGTCTTGTACTCACATCGTACCTTCTCAAAATCTTTAATATGGATATTTCAGGAGTTTTGACATTTATAGTACTGAACACTGAAAAGATCACTAGGTGATATGATTTCTCTTTTTTAATAAGTTAAAGTAAGCAGCATCTGTATTTTGTGCAGCACAACCCTATTGCTCTTTTAAACAGTGTGCTGACAAAACTATTTCAATATAATGAAACAGCTCACTGTGACTTCTCTAGAGACAATAAAACTGAATTTGATGGCCTGGTTGTTACTGACAAGATGTTTTATCATGAATACTGTTAAAGTTCCACTTTTCTCATTAGACTACTTCAGAAACAGCAAAATATCTAAAACTTAGGATGCCTTATTTGTTCATATTTGTATTGCATAGTGAATTGATCTAAATAACAGAAATCTATAGAACTCCAAAGCTTTGGTTTTAATAATAATCTTTGACCATAAAATTTGTACTAATTTAGCCTTTCTAGTCAGTTGCCTGCAAGGTTGGTTATATGCTGTAAAACATTTCTACATAAGAACATAATGGAAACCCAAATATTTGATTGGTATGGGGTATATCCAGCCAACCAAGGTGTTTTTCTAGGTTAGTAGACTAGTGGTTTCAACAGTGGAAACTATGAAAAGCAATAATGCAGCAAAATAGAATCTTTCTGATTATTGCCTTGTACTCTTGAAAGTCCACCTCAGTTATCCACAGTTCAATCATTCAACGTGGGTAAAGCCTAGAGAGAAACCAACTTTGTGTGAACTTGTTTATGTTGAGTATTTGCATAGGAAACATGAATCTTGTCTGTGTGTTCAGCTAAAGCATTTTTCTTACTGAAACATGAATTTAGGTGCTGACTTTGACTCTAAGTATTCCAATAACTCTCACTGAAATGTCCTAAAAATCACTACCTCAAATGTGTGAGTTTGAAGAACTAGATTTAAAAAAAACCAACCCCAAAGCACTGCACCCACCCCCCCAAAATACCCCCACCCAACCCTAAGCATTTTGAGAATTATGCTTGATTGTTCCTTCAGCTATAGAGTTTGAGTACTTGTTTGCCTGATACTTTGCAGAGATCAGTGTCTTCTGTAATTCTGTTGTCATTCAGTGATAAAACTGGAGGAAAATAAAAGGGAAAAGGATACTTCCATCTCAGATGGGAACAAAATCTGCTGAGAGAATTTATTGGTGTTCTTAGGGACAAAACAGACCTAAACGTGATTTGGTTTTGCCTTTTTTTTTAAACTTTGACCCTGATAAATACTAGAAAGGAATGTTATTCATGTGGCTTATGGTAGTTTCTGCATGTGTGGTATGCCATGCCTTGTTATGACAAGAGTGTGTGGTTTTCTAGTGCTTCTGTAAAGCAATGGCATAAGTGAGATACTTGCCTCTTATATATTTGGAAATGGACTTGAACAGAACATTCCATCGGCTGCATGCTTTGCCTAACATATTCAGAGGTCTTCAAAGTTAAAACCCGAAAATGTTCAGGTTTACAGGCAAGGTTTGTACAATGGTTTCAGACTACAGGAAATGAAATAAGGAAACAGAGATCAACATAATCAACACTGTGGTTATCAGGATGGTTTGAGCTCTTGAAAAATACATCCTTGAGAATCTTTATCTTGCTGAGCGAAGAGTATTTGTGCTGTTTTGACATCCATATGAAAACATAGCTTCTGAGGTCAACAGGTAGCTTTCAAAACTCATGCAAAATGTAGTCTTTTTGGGTGAAACTGTCTACTGCAGTCTGCAGAATGCTTGGTATTTACTGAATTTGAACAATAAGAAGACAGAGCGGGTGCCATTGTGCACTATAGCTCCGGGGAATGTGTTTTATGCAGAGGGCCTAGAAATAAAATGCCTGTGCCCTTGCTTCCTTATTTCTGTCATAGCCAGAGAGGTGTATGAGGGAGACAGCTGTCTGGAAAGGAAATACAGAACTCGCATCCTTTTAATTTCTCCAGTCATGATGTTTTGTAGGCAGGTGTAGCAGCCTATGGAAGGAGTTGTAATCGCAGCTCTGGGAAACCCTTAAAGAACTGCTATGGACACATTCATGTAACTTCCATCATGCAAACACCTCTTAGATATAGTTCTCTTTCAGAATTATTTTCTTTCTGAACTAACATCTTGATCTATCTATCCCACTATCTGTGTCTTTGCCATTAGATCAAGCTCAAAATGGGTAAACCAGGTTACTCTGCCTCTGGTCTTTTCTCCAAGGGACATTGTCACTTGCTTCCTTCTCTCATGAACTGTCTGACTCAAGCATATATAACCTCAGTTATCAGGTTTTCTTATGTTGCTGTAACTTAGTCTTTTCAGGTGCCTCTAACCATTACAGATTTTTTTCTCCAAAGCATCTTTAAGATGTGTGCTCTGCTCTATTGCTCCCTGAGCAGGCTTTCCAAACTTAATGTCCCAATTTTTGTAACCAATTCATGTATGATTTGAAAATACTGCTAAAAGACTGTGTACTGCTGGTGGCTTTGACCATTTTTAACTTCTCTTTGTATTGCTCTGCAGGTTCCCAATTTTCTTTCGCAACAAACATTTTAACTTCACCTTCAGAGGACCTTGCTTCCCTTTCCACTTTTCACATAGTCATTTACCCATAGGTTGAATTCTCCCTAGGTCCATTCTCTTCAAATAGACACTTCTCTATACTTTTTTCCCCTATCCTGACCCCACATTAGATGTGACAAAATTTCTAGAAAAATCTGTAGGCCTCATTCCTTCAAACACCTTATTTAAGCTTTACAAATCCTGACAGTGACTCTTCTGCATACTTGTCAGCTGTCCATCATGGTGATCTGTGTCCCTTTATTTTCCAGTGCCTCTCTAGTTTATCCCTATTGATCAGCTCTATCTGGTTTTACGTTCCAATTATGGCTTTCTGCAATGAGTTTATAACCTGTGGTTTGCTTGTGAAGTGCTGCTGCAGTGAAATTCTGGACAATGCTTTTCGGTGTGTAGGAAGGGTTTGAGATTAGGGGGTTTCTGTTCATCTCCTGTCAGTTGCTAGCCTTTTATTTTAAATGCTGACTGCTCAAACTGAAAAATTTACTAATATCCCATAATCAGAAAGTGTTGTTCTAAAACTTATTCTGTACCTTTGTCCAAGACAATACAGGGCCAATTAAAAAAAAAAGGGATTAAGATAACAGTTTATGGTGGTTCCATTCTCCATTAGCATTTGTTCAGAATGACTTCAGTAGTCTGAGAACAGAATTTCATCCTGATAGTTGAACTGCACTTGAAATTCTTGGCTAATGTTTCCATATTTATAATTTATGTAGAAAGCTGGATTTGTTCGTACTTCACCCTAACTTTACACCATAAGAATTTAGGGAAGGATGTGATGCTTCCTTGACATTTCTACCACTGATTTAAATAAAAATTGTTGTTACATGGCATTAGACAAAATGAATGCACTCTGAGGGGTAGAACTACTGTGTTGCATAATGTTTTTCTGTCTTGCTAAAATATAGATGGAAAAAATTTCCTGAAGACTTAAATGTTCAAAAAATAATTGTGCTTTAAGTGCTTTTCCATAGTTAGATTTTGTATCCTTTAACAAATGTTACAGGCTTTAAAAAAGGACAATATTCTCTCAAATTTTTATCTCTAGTCTTCAATTCTAGCCTTAATTAATCTAGCTATTG
This sequence comes from Haliaeetus leucocephalus, assembly GCF_000737465.1. Lineage (NCBI taxonomy): Eukaryota > Metazoa > Chordata > Aves > Accipitriformes > Accipitridae > Haliaeetus > Haliaeetus leucocephalus. The sequence goes on from NW_010972920.1 coordinate 4,611,948, forward strand.
TGGACTGTGTTGCAGTGGATTAAGTGATCCTTGTACATAAAGTCAGTCAAACACTTTAAGTTCTTGTGGGATAAAAAAGATGGATGATATATATTGCAGTTGGCCTAGATGATTGTTATAAGTCCCTTCCAACTGCAATATTCTATTCTTTGAAAAATTCTATTCTATGTTATTGCCAAGTCTTGCAGACAGCGATGTTCAGGCCATTGTGCACTACTAAATATACAGAGGTACTTGAAAGTTGCATGAAATAAACTCTGAAGAGAAATAATCATATGAGTCTTAACTGAATTAATTGTTTGAAGAATAAATATCCTCCTGGCAAAATCCATGAAAAGCAGAAATAAAACAAATGTCCAGTATATAAATCTGACATAACTGATTTTGCTTTGGTGGGAATCTAGATGACTGACTTGGGTGTTTCAGTACCGCAATGACAACGTTGGACCACAGCATCTCCGCTTAACCTGGGAAGCAGGTGCTCACTGTTTTGTTTGCTGGAGTCGCAGAGCTCTGGTTACCCACTGGGTGTTGTGGTTTTCTTTTCGCTGGAAACCAGGGTATGATGACGAATACCCACATCTCAGCAGGAAAACGGTCCTGGTTTGCAGCTTTGGGCTTAGGTACTGTTGCCTGTATTGTGTGGCATGCATGGCAGAGGTAAAAAATAAGTTTGAGTAGTACTTTAAAGAAGCAAGATGCTTTGGAAACATTCTGCCTGTCTTGCAACCACTTTGGATTATCAAACAGTTTACGTTTTGTCACTGCCGTGAATATTTTTTTTATGAATAATTACCTATTTGGATGCATATGTTGTTTTCCCTGCAGCATGAACTTTAATAACCCCTAACTGGATCAAAGTGTTTTTTTCAAATCTGTTTTTAACAGTAGGTTCTTAATTTATTTTTTTTTCTGATATATTATGGTAGCAAGGATAAATTTGATTGTTTCTGATACCCTGAGAGAAGACAAGCCAAACAAGAGGTATCATCATCTTATAAAATGTATCAAGAATGTTAATTCAAATAAGTAACTTTTTTCTACAACAAAAAAGTTGAAGACAAACTAAAACTAGAGCTTTCCAAGATGTTTTAATCACCCTTATAGTATGCTGATGGGGTATAAGAAATGCTACTTTTTAATTTAAAATAAATCCAACTTCTGCCTAATGTGTGTAGTGGGCAATTTGCAATTATGATCTTCATGATGAGATTCCTCCATGAAATGAGAGGTGTATTATAATTTAAATAGAGTTGTAGATCTGGTTGATTTTAATTTGTGACCCAGGGGTCACTAGTTATTGGGTGTAATAACCCTGCGGTAATGTGACTCTTCAAGGCACATTTGTATAATGAGAAATCATAACTAGTTATAGGAAGCATGATGATTTTTTTGCTTTTCCAATTCAAATATGCTGCTCTATCAGTCTCCATTTTATATGCTTAAAACTCCAGTGAACATGTTTTTTTGCTATAAAAAGCTCTGAAGCTGTTAGCAGCATCTGATTTACAGAAGTTTACATGTTTCTGTTTTGAGCATGCAGCCATAGTCCATTGTTTACTCTTTCCTGAAAATTCTGCCTCTCTTGTCAGTGGTATTGCTTAGTAGCTGTGATTTTTGGTGCACTTCAGCTTTTTGCCACTCTTCCCCTTCTTGTGACTTGAGTGACTAGTTGATGACGCTTATTAACTGAAATAAAATTACAAAATTTATGTATGTGTTTTTAACTACCAGGAGACAGTCCAAAGCTGTAAGAGATAAAGAGCTAGTTGGTCTTTTCACCCAAGCATTTAAATGTGTCTTGCGCTGAAACATCATAACTAACTTAATTTTTTCCTGTTGAATGCTTGTGCGTCCGTCAGGGCTAAGATGACAGCACTACCTTAATGTGCTTGTGTGTACCTGAGGAAGTGATCTTGGTTTTGTTTCCAGCAGTAATAACACTGTAGCAAGACTTTATTCTTCATTTTTCTTTGGTTTTACTTCTGCTGGTTCCCCAGTACTGTTTTTGCAGACAGCCGGAGCTTGTCGCTATAATATTAACTCGAGTTGCTCAGCTTTTATTGAGCTTGAAATGAGGCCAGGTCTTGCTTGTGCGTGTCCATATACACCTGTGAACAGACAGAGCTTGAGACGTACCAAGGGGTCAATGTGTTCCCAGTGTGGCTGGGAGTTTGCAGGAGTAGATTTTGCTTTTCTTGTTGGAAATACGTACCCATTGCCTTTGGAAATAGGCATGGAATGAGTGACGGGAAAATATTGCATGTGCTCTGATTAAGGAGCGCATTAGGGATTGTTAATCACTGTCCCAGCCAGCTTTTCGGAAGATGTTGTAATAGTCCACACAAAGTGTCAGGGGAAAAAATAACAGCAACAACTTCTACCAAAAAAAGGAGAAAGTACTCCTTTTTTTTTTTTACCACTCGATATCCTTATTGCAACAGGCAATCCATGGAGATGTCAGTCAGATGAGTTTGTATTTATAACGGGGCTTTCGAACCTCTATACTGCACCCTTGAGTGTTGCATGCCACTTGGACGGGAGTTGCTGCAGGGATAAATGATATTTTGGAGTAATTTCTGCGCAGTATCTATTGCTTTATTCATACTAGATTTGAGATGCAAAGTCTAAGTGTTCTCAGGCTTTGGACTGAATCTAGTGTGTACACGTTGCCTTTCCGAGTGTGAATTTCTTCAAACCTGGATAAGGAATGGCCTGACGTTGCTATCCTTTAGCTTATATCAGCTTGATAAAATAAGTAATACCTCTTGCAAAACTAATGAGCCTATTTCATTAGAGTTAATAGTGGAGACAGAAATGATTATCAAATGAAATTTTTGCATTACCAGATGCTTCAGAGATGATATGCAGCTCATGTCTTAAGAGTAAGTTCAAAGTAGGCAAAGAATGCATTTAGCTAGGCCTACTACAATACTTTTCAGTAAAGAAGTATTCATGGAGTCAGCTTTTATAGTAGTGTTAGTTCTCATTTTACCCTGATTTATCAATGATTATCATTAACAAGCTTTCTCAAGTTGTTTATAGACCAAATTCTTAAATTCTGCCTGCAGTTGCACTCAGCAGAGGTAGAAATAAACCAAAAATAACTCCCACTTACATGTAAGTAAATATTTTCCTGCTACAGAAACAAAGCAACTTCAGTGAGAGTGGATTGTTTAAAACAGAAAATGAAACCCAGAGGTCACATTTGCTGTTTGAGTCAGTTTTATCTTTTCTGAAAAAAGTAATCTTAACACTCTCTCCTTGTGATTGATTCTCACCTTTTAATCCCATGGATTTTTTTTAACTCTGTACAAAAGGTGTATTGGCTACATGCCACTCATCAAAATTGTATTTATTATTTATATTACTGTATCAGGACTCTCGTTGAAAACAAAAATGCTGTACAAACACTAGAAAAGCAGTGATTCTCCCTGCAAGCTTTATAATGTAAGAGCAATTGGATGCTGTATGTTGTTTGCCGATAGAACAAGATAATGCTCTGTTCTAAAACTAACTTATGTTTGCACAACTTTCAGCTCAAGTCAGCAGCCACTCTCAAATCTGAATTCATGTCAGAAATTCAGTTCATATGCCATTTGCATCTCAAATATTTACTTGGGGTCTTGCATGGGATTTTTTACTCTTAAACTACCCTGGTAGAAATAAGTAGCTCAGAACCACCTCTTCATGTTCTGCTTCTTGGTGAATTACGGGTGATCCGAATGCCGGATTTGCAGTGCCTTTGCCTGACAGGGCTTTACTACTTTATTTCTTGGTTACACTAATGACAGCATCTTGTACAGAACATAAATGGATGTGACAGTAGTGAAACATGACTCTTCCAAAGAATATCGATCAAATATTTTTGTTGCTGTTCAAAAATCTGAGCTGAAGACTTTATCTTGAGTTTTGTCATAAGTTAACAAGAAGTTTCTGCAAACAAATTAAACCTGAAATAATTTAGATATACTAAACCAGGTAGAATGATTGTGAGCTCAATATGTTAAAGGAGATCAATGGAGCAAATTCAGAAATAATGGCTGATCATCAGTCATATCAAGTAAACTAAAACAAAACTAGCATGAAGCCTCAGTATAAGTTATAGTTGGTTAATAAATAACTCTTCAAGCCACAAAAGATGCATTAATCTTTTTAATGGAGGACATAGATCTAATTAAAATTTCTTCTTGCTGAGTGACACTACACATTACAGTTTGGGTTTAGGGATGGAGGTGGGGTGTGTGTCGTGACCAGAGCAGGCTGCGGTAGCCGTCTGTGTGGGTCCCCGCGAGGGATGCACGGTGTCTCCCAGCTCCTCCACCAAACTCTGAGGAAAATGGGCTACGGTGGAAGGGAAGAGCCTTTGGTGTTGCCCACTCTCGTGGGGGTGATGAGCAGCGTGTGCTCTTGTGTGGGGGCTGGGAAATGCTCCCAGTAATTAATAATTTAACCTCACCTCTGATAATCACTGTCCAGTACAGAAACGTGTGTGCACGCAGGCAGCAAGGGAGAGGGAGGTGCTGGGGCAGGGAACTACAGGGAGGATGGCTCCTGTCCAATGAAGTGGAAATGGTCCTGCATGCTGTTAAGTGAGCCTGTTTCTCCCTCACCTGCCGACTAAAAATCGACTTAAACACATAAAACCTTCTCCATTTGCCAACTGAGCCTGAGAAAACCACGTCGCGTTTCCTGTGCTGAAGTTTGCAGGCTGTGTGTGTAGCAGCCCCTCCTATTCTCTGCCTGGTCTTCCTTGCAATTTTGTTAAATATTTAGCATCGCTCCCTGGCAAGTAGCTCCAGGGGCCATCTCTGATGTTCTCCTGTACTCGGACAAATTTTTTTTTCTTTCCCCACAGTCTTGTAAGGGACTAAAATGTACTGTTTGACCCTTTTTTGACTTCAAAAGACAAAGTAGCTGTCTAATGCAGTAGTCCTACAGTGACTTCTACAGGCAATTGGGGTTAGTGTTGAATAGGAGAAAAAAAAATGAGATAAAAGCTGTCATTTTGCTTTCCTCAATTTTTTTTCAAATATATCTTAGCACTCTGCCTCTGAATACTTTTATGTTTTCTTCTTTTTACTGCTTTATCTTGATTAGCTTTTCTTTTCAATTATATTGATACTTTATACTGCGAGGAGTTTTTCTTCTGTCACTGTTTTTTCCCCTGGTATTTCTAGTCTTTTATTCCTATTTCTGATAACTGGCTACTGAAGATTATTTTTTACTCCACTCAAAATCCAAAGCATGCTCCTTCAAACATTTCTCTTTACAATATGGATTTTGGACAATATACTAGCACTAAGATTAGTGGGGGAGGCAACAGAAGGTAGTTTGGAGACACGGAATATTGAACTACTAAGAATATTGTGATAAATGTTGCAAAGGAAGGATATTACCAATATTGTAATCAATAAAAAGACAAATAAGTGAGTTAAGAAAATGCATTTTCATCACCTTTTCTTGTTTCAACACAAGAGAATAAATATTTAAGGTACAACAGACTATTTTTCTACCAGGATGCCAAAAGAAAAGTTTTGGCAAGTAACTGGAACTGAAATTTGAACACTTTACCTGTTCTGTATAATAATTTTAGTTGAACATACTTTAAGGTCCTAAATTTTAACAGGCCAACACTTTTATGTTGTGTTGACTTAAGATTTTATTTCCTTGCTTAAAACTAATACACCACAGAAAAAACTTGGGTTTTATTTGCCAAGGTTATACGGATTTGAGGCTGCTTAATTTCTTAAAATTTTCAAGCTGTCTAAGAAAATGTGTGGACCAATGTACTTGTTTGCTCGCTAGCATCTTAAGGTGCCCTTTTGGCTGAAAGTTAAGTACATGTCTCCATGCCTATGCTGTCACTTCTTTACCTTGTCTAGCTTAGGGGTATATTTGAATAGGAGTGCCAACTTTACTGCTATTGTTCATGTGGCTGATGAGAACTGCTGCGTCGAGTTTCTTTATTTCTGTAATCCAGAAAATAAGTTTTCTTTTGTTCAGCCTCAGCCCACAGCTTTTTTCTCTGAACTAGAATGGCTTTGTGTCCTGGATTTAAATGCTCAGCATGACGCAAGATGAATTCCCACACAATGCAATGTCGCTTTTCCCTGGAACGATTCCTAAAGACGTGGTTCCCTGCATCTTCCTTCCCAGGCCAAGCAACAACAAAACATTAACATCTCAACATTTTAAAAATGTATAAGCAGGATACAGAATAACAATGCTCTAGTTGTTTCTGAGGTATCCAGTACGGTGCGTGGGCGGTAAGTGATTAGGCTATTAGTACATAGCGGCTAGATTTGCTCATTCCCCTGAGACTTCAATATCACAGTTGTCAGGCAGCAATAAGTTGATTAGTCGAGTTTTGATCACGGCAGGGCTCTAAATCAGTGCCCTCTGTGTTTTTGTCACTCCTCATTCTTTTGGCAGTTCTCCTGGGAGTTCTGAGATGATGTCACTTTGCTGCTCGTGGTGTCTGACTGCTTGGGAGGCAGTTTTTGAGAGCTGTGACTGTCGTGGTGACAATCTTCACAAACAGTCTTGGTGTCATAAGGGCAAAGATGTGCAATGTTGTTGTTTGTTTTGTGTGGTTTTGGTTTTTTTTTGTTGTTTTTTTTTTTTTTTTTATAGTAGCAGCTCCCTGGATTTCACGCCAAGTGTCTTGTTCTGCTGTGAATGTTCTTTTTACACCTGCAAGCCTTCGGTGCTTGCTTCTTCAGTAGGTAGGACCTACATCTGGTTTCTACGAGGCACAAGGATTGTGTGTGTCTGCTGTTCCTTGTGCTGGCTTTGCTGGACTCAGGCTTTGCCTCCCCATGCTCGGTCTCTCTTGTACTGTGTGTAATTCTGTCACTTTCGTAAGTCTTAAAGCAAATCTAGCTGACTTCATTTGGTAGAGAGTTACTTATACTTTATGTCAAATTCTGGTAAGTTCTTTTAGTGGCTGGTCAAGGTGTTCAAGTGCAAACTCTTTTCCAATAAAAATCGGAACTTAGTGTTCTGAACTGTAAGATTCCTATGGCCACAAAGTCTAGCTGCTTTTTTCCTTTACAATGGAACCTTCGCGTTCAGACTATTCTTTTTAGATGAGTATATTTTCACGCTGCTTACTGTAGTTATTTTGTAACAGAGGTAATAAAAAATTAGTGCGTGTCTCATAGACATAAAAATCTGTTTTCAAGGAAAAATCTGTACCTTTCTTGTTAGCATCTAGTGTTCTATACTGAGAACAACAACAAAAAGCATTTATATACCGAAGGTGTTACAGGATATGTATGAAACAGGCAAGGAGGCGAAAGGAATAAAATACTATTGATTAGCGGGGTGGGAAATGAGCTCTGCATGCCATCTAACTATTTTGGGGCTTTGGTGGGCAGCATCCCAACAAAGAATAAATTTTAAGGAGGAGTTCTAAGGAATGATGTAGTCCTGAAGAAATCTGCTGTGAAGTTTGATGACAGTGCTTGCAGTGCAGGGCACAGCAGGAGCACAGAAGTGCCTGTTTGGGAGCTGGGAGAGTGATTTGTGGGAGCTGCTGTTGCTGTAGGTGTCCCAGGTGTGTCCTCGCCAGCTGTTGAAGTTTCTGTGTGTAGAAAAGGGAAAATGTGATGGGTAGAAGTCACTGCAGCTGGAATTGGAGGTTTGAGACTCAGATAAATTTCAGAATGAGAATTATGCCATGTGAAGTTTAGCAAGACATCAGAAGAAATCTATTAATTTTCCCCAACCTCCGGCAGCACACAGTGTTGGCTTCTTTGTCTGTCGTTGTCAGTCGGATCAGATGTTTGCCTGTAACTGATGCTCATAATGGAGACTTGACTGACCTCTTTCAGGTGCTCTTTTCCAGTGTCTTCTGAAACTTCTTTGTTGCAGATATGCTTCCTTCAAATCTTCAACCGAGCTAAAAGTCTTACCCAACTTCTTAGTGTTCTCACAGCATGGTTACAGCAACTTTTTTATATCCTTGAGAGATTAGAAATCTTCAGGCTGCACTGATTTGCGAGTCAAGTGGAGGAAAAAAACCTAACAACAAACCCTTAGAAAAGATATGGCTGCACTAAACATCTGTTGTAAGCCATAACCAAGGCTTTTTGCTGTGCTCCAGCAGCAGATCAGAGCTACTCTGTTAGGCTGGGTTGGTAGATGGGAAGACAAAACGAGTGCAGACCTACCCTGTGTATTTTTGTGGCCTGTTGTTGTGTATTATATACCATATATTGTGTATTATGTATTGTGTATATCACCTGTGGACAAGGAACTGCAATTCAGCTGTAGTGAGTGTTGTTTATAGAGCAAATATATGAAGGGTTAGTTCAAGAAACCTCGGTGCCTAATAGCTCCTCTGTCTGATCTTTCCTGGCTTCTTCCCTAATACTTTGTTTGCACTGATCCTCATAGCTGTCTGTATTAGCTGATTCTTTTAGCTAGTTCTCCTTTTTCCTCTCTTTCTGTCTGAAATAGCTGTGGATGTACCTCCATCTTTCAGAGCATATACTTGGGGGCTTTAATTTCCAAGAGCTTTCACAGAAGTATAGGTTACTTGAGCTGCAGGTTATACTCATAAACCCCAGTATTTTCTCTAATATAAAAGCAAAAATAATGTGTGCAAATATACTACAGTGGAGGAGCTGTCTTTTCATATTTTCTACCCACTTCAAAACTAAAGAAGAAACCACTAGTTCTGTGGAAACTACTACTTACCCAGAGAACTCAGCCTAGGAACAAGAGGAGAATGGTCCTCTGACCAGAAGCTATAAATAAGGCAAAATCTGGATTTCATGTTTTAAATCAACATGCCATTAATGAAAATAACCAGAAGGAATAAACAATATAGTTAAACAAGTGGGAAAAGAATCCCCCATCTTTTACAACCGAAGGGTGAAAACAGTAGCAGAAAGGTGACATGCAATAAATCTGTACAATTTTGACCTTGAAGTTTATACTTGAGTGAGAACTGTGTGTAACTGTATTAGCTGATTTCCCTCTGGATGAAAACCAAAAAGATGTACAAACGGCTTGCAGAAATTGTTGGAAAATAGAACCTTCAGAAAATGGGCACAATTATATAAAAATCTTCTCTTCTTTTACCCTGAAAGAAATGAGAAGGAAGTAATGTTGTTGAAAGACCTCAAATAATTATACAGGGTGTGCTGAGTTACCACAGTACAGTAATGTGGAAGAACAGAGCATTTCCCTCCAAAGTTGTGCTAGGGGGGATTAAAAAGGGTCACCAACATTTCAGTCAACTGTATTGAACCAGTACAAATAAATTGCTCCAAAAGACAGAGGTCCTTCAAAATAGCTATGCTCTACAGGGCTAGGAAATACTTGGCCTATTCTGTTAAACTTCAGGTTTTCAAATGTTTTCCCATTCTACACTGGGGGGAAAAAAAGCTCCAAACCTTATTAATCGGATCATCTCAAAAGAACGAAAAACATCAGAAGCCAAATGAGTAAAAATACATATTTATGCACAGTAGGACGAAAGTAGAATGAGGGCTTAAGCTTGGATTTACTGTGCCTTTTTTTCCCGTAAACCTAATGTTACAGACCTAGTTTTGAAGTGCTTTAGGAACAGTATTCTTACTGGTTGGGGTGGTGTTCCCGGGAAGCTGCTGAGGGTTTTCTTGTTGCAATTAATTGCGTAGCCGCTTGAATACTTGTTGCTCTCTTGCACCAGCAGTATGAGGTCAGAGTCCCAGCCTCTGCTGTGCAGGCAGAGCGCTCTGATACACCGTGCTTCTCGTCTGAGGAAGCCAGCAGCTGAGTCAGCACTTGAACTCGAGTTTTTTAAAAACCCAAATTCAGTAACATGTCCATCCTGCTTTTGTGTGTGTCCGTATTAGATAAGTAGAAGGCAGGCATAAATACGAAATCTGAGTAGAAACTGCAGGCTCTTTGGGGAACCAGATACTATGTACTCCTGCCCCAAAGATAAATGTTCTGGAAAGTAAGAAGTAGGTGAAAAAATGCATTAAAATAAAATCAATGCTAGCTAGAGCTTCCTGTTTTCTCCTGCAACACAAAAGAAACTTTCAGCTGAGACAAGGTAACAGGAAACAGAACAAGTTTTCCACTTTAAGACTTATTTTTAGAAGGATTGGAAAAAGATTCTGCAATCCGCTGATTACTTTCAGTTACAACTATTTCCCAGTCTGTTTTACAAGCTGTAGCAGAGGGCCAGATACCTCTCATTTTGATCTCTGTTCGGAAATGTCTCTTCTGCCTGTAATGTTGTAAGTGCTTTTAAGCTGAGGCTTGGATTTTACACTTAAAATCAACAGCACAGCTCAAGAAATGGCATGACATGATGAGCACTCGTATTAATGGAATGAGCATCCAGCACAGAGACAGGGTGATGTTAAAAGAAATTAAAGCTTCAGGAGACAATGGTTTGAGCTTGTAAGAACTCATGATCTGGGATTGCTCTTCAAAGGCCATTGGAAAAGAAACTTAAGTGGGCATTGATGTCTTAGGTATGACAATACTCATGTCCTTCATGCATATCTTCAGAACTTACAATTTTTATTTATTTTAATTTTTAAGATGCTTTGACTCTGTTTTAAGTCCTCGCTCTAGGAGATGAGGACTGAGAGAATGACTGTAGCTTCCAGTAGCGAAACCCATTTCTGTTCTCATGGACACTTGTAAGAAGCTTGTCAATGTGTGTGCCTCTTCCATTCAAGAGATTTAAAAAACAGAAAGGAAAAAAAAAATCCCCAAACCCCCACCCAACAAACATGCATCCAGCTGGGAAGTGAATAAATCCACACTGCTATTTTAGAACCTTGTGATTTTTAAAGTCTGTGCAGTGGTTTTAAGTCTTTGTCAGTGTCGTTCCTGTGCTCAGCTACCGTTCACTTAAGTTCCTTATTTACATGTAGGTCTTTGTACAGTCAGAAAATAGAGATCAGTCCCCCTAGAGTCCAGAGTAACTGTTGGTCAGGAAAACTTTTACTCAGAAAACCTAACCTGGGTGTTAAGAGATCTCCAATGGTAGCAAAATGTATGACTTCTGAGAAATGGTTTCAACTCTGACAGCATACTTCAGATTTTATGCCAATGTCTCAAACCATTCTTTTGATCCACCTAAGCTAATGGAATTTGTGATGAAACTCACAGAAGAGAAAATACTGGGTAGTAGTAGTAAAATCTAAGTGGTTAAATAAACCATGATTTTTCTTCTCCTTCAGATGTTTTTCATCTCCATGTCATTTATCTCTGTCACTTAAAAAAAGCTATCTTTGTAAATCTTTCAAGCAAAGTGTTAAGCAGCCTTTTAAAAAATAATAATTTACATAAGTTGTTATCTTTCACTTTATTATCGGTTATCTTCAGTACCTTTGGAGAGAATAAGTGAGCAGTTTAATTCATGTTGTTGCTTTTTTTCCTGCTCCTGAGCTTTGTCGTTGAACTTAAACTTCAAAATATATGCTATTTCATATCAGTATATGAACTTTTCCTCTGTATATTCCATGGTAATTCACTGTTTTAAATGTGCCTATCTATTTATATCAGCATTTAGTCAAAGAAAGGTTGAAGGAGAGAATTGTCCCAGCCCACAGTTGTCCTGGAGTCTCCTGGAAAGAAGCTTAGCCACACCAGGGACTCATCCTATCTTCTCATTTTGGCAGTCCTGAATGCCTTACTGCGTTATCTGACACAGTCAATGTCAAATTGTTTCCAGTTAAATAGGGGTGGCATGCGTGCAAAAGCAAGCCCAACCTCCCTTTCATACTGTGTCTGCAGAGAGTGAGAGGTGAACTGAAATTTCCTCAGAGAGGAGAAATACAAATGAACACTTTGATCTTATGGATGGATGGTTTTGCCTGTATACTGTTGTAATGGAGGCTGTAGCACAGGGAAAAAAACCCCATCTTTCACCTTTGATTTATAGTGGCTTAATAGGACATGTGTCTGGAGGCCATGGATAGGCAGAGAAGGACCAAGAAAGGAAGATAATCCTAGGTTTAGAGCATGACTGTAGAAACCAAAGTTGGTCTTGATAAGCCTTGAACTTACTGAAAAAAAAATCTTATGTGATAAACTTCAGAAAGTAGCTGGGGAGAGACTGGCTTTAGGGTCTAATTTTTGAATGTGGGCACCTATGGTAAGAGCTAAATGGCAGTAAAATAGTTCTGCTTGTACCTCTTTTCTCTCATTCTAGTTCTGGAGAGTTCACTGCACTCACACAACAGTGTTCACATCCTTTAAAATTGAATGCAGTGTGACAAGTATCTGTTCTCAAAATGTGCAAGCCAGAAATGTAGTAACTGAGCTCACAAGGCAGGTTTTTTCATCTGGCTGCTTTGTCCTCCTGTATGAACATCTGCACTTCCCTCGCAATACCAGGCACCTTGTTTTCCAGTTTGAGAAGCACTTTTAAGTCGGTTCTTGGATCATCAGTAAATAATGTGTCTGCCTAAAAGACTGCACGGAGCTTAGGGAGTCCAAATCTCACGGAGGAGTTCTAAATCTGTGCAAATATTTGGTTGTGAAAAGTGCCAAAGGTTTGCTTTGATTAATTTGGGATAAAAAAAAATACTTAAGTGAGTGCTAAACAAATGCAGTGACTAACCAGGACATTTCTTGAAGTAGTGTTGCAATTTATACCCTGTTACTGGTTGGAGATGTTAGCATTATATTTCAATGCAAGTCAATCTTAGAGTTAGTAAGAAATACCTATTTATACACTTATATACCCCCCCAAAAGCAAATGTCCAAGCAGTATGCTTTTTCCTGGAATTGCTACATGTTTGTATTAGAAATGTATATAAATACACAATGTTGCCAACCTGCTCTGTATTGACACTTAACTTGTTTAACCTTTCTTTGTCTCAGAAACAGAATCTAGCTTATGAAATAAAAGCAGAATTTGTGCATATGGAAAAACCTTCACAGTTAAGTTTCTGAATTAGTTTACTTCTTACTGTGTTAGAATTTATTTATTTGCGTTTCCCATAATTGAAGCTGCTAGCAAAATCTCTTGTTTTAACGTAAGAGCGAGGCGGAACCTTTTCAGACCGAGGCAGTGGTGGAATGGGAATTCCTTGGGAGAACGATTGATAATGCAGACTCCTCCGCTCAGAGTAGGAGAGCGAGTCATTTGGAGGGTCTACTTTAATACATTATTTCAAATGTATATTGCGTTGCATACCTGGAAAAGACATATGGTTGAAGAGTCTTTAGGAATCGCTCTGGTACCAGGTATTTGCGAGATCTGCTTCATTCAGTGTTTGTTCCGACTGTCTCTGCATTGTATAATGTTAGTCTCAAATGTACAGTTTTCCAGTCAAACTTTGCCGTAATAAAAGTGAATAAATGACATCATATAACACGATTTAGAATCTTTATAACCGCTACCTGAGCTTGCTGACAGCGCTCAGTCCCTGAAACAGCTTGGACTCCCTCGTGTGATCCGTGGCTGCGTGGAGGTATTACATCTCGCTCTGTGCTGGGACTCGTCTGTTTTATCCAGCTGTGACCATACGATGCTGGTCTGAGCGCCCTCCTTAGTGCGCCTTTGAGTTTCCCACCTGGAAACAGGAGGAGCTGGTTTTATTGCTCCTTCATCTGGTTATACCTCACTGGAGTACGAACGGTCTGGTCCCCTCTGGGTACCACAGGTAGTTGTAATAAGTAACTCACATTAAAGACCCATGATATTGTCATTCCGAGGAAAGGATGGTATCTTAAAGCACATTGTATTTGTCTTTGGTGTTTTGTCTTACCTTTAACACATTTCATACCTTCGGTGTTGCCAGTATGTTTGCTCTGATTTTTGTTAAATGTGGTATCAGCAGTTTTAAAAAGCCATTCTGCAGTAGTGCTACTCTCTAATTTCAGTGCTAAATGCAAACCATATTTTTCCATTATTTGCTTACTATTTTGAGACCTTGCCACCAACCATTTAGACAGTGTGGTTACTCTCTCTGTTAATACAAGTATGTTTTCAGTTAAAAGTATTTCTTCTTGACCCATTTTTTTCAGTCCTACTCCTACCATACCCTGGAAGGTTTTTCTTTGTTATTCATGCAGATTCTTGACAACCTGTTTTCCAGCAATCAGTAGAAAATATCTGTTGTCCTTCTTGAAAATGTGACCTCTAAATGATATTGAAGTAGTTACTGTTTTCTGTGAGGTGTTCAGTATCCTGGTGCATTTGGGGTCTGAGAGCTACCCTTTGCATGGATTTCAGGGTTGAAATGTTATTGTGGCTACCTTTTGCTCAACCTGACTCTCTACGAAATTGTGTTGTCATTCATGCAATATCTGACATCAGTCAGTGTGTTTAAAAAATTTTAGGAGTTCCGTTGTGTATGGTTTTAAGCTCTGAAGTAGTCTTAATGTATTTCTCATGTCTTAGTACTGTTTTGATTATAAAGCTGAGGTTTTTTGTGTTTGTTTTTTTAAGAACTACAAACATTGCCAACAACACAATTTCTGCCAATTGAGTATAAGGTATATTTTTAAGAGGACTGTTTGGTGGCCTAGCATAAATAGTACTTATTGTTTCTGATCTGAAAGGGAAAAGTTGGAGACACTAAAAGTGCTTGCATTGCTACAAAATTTGTTCACTTTAGTCTTCCTCAAAAAAAAAAAAATTCCTAAAAGACTGGGATAATCTCTGTGGATATGCTTCTTTCCTGGCCGGTGAAATTACTCCTGCCAAGTTTATGGGAAAAGCCGAGAAGCCTGGCATTTTCCTGTTTGGTGCTGCGACATGGTGTTGTCTTCAATATGCATCGCCATCCTAGTTACTGCTAATACAAAATGAAGATTATTTTTTCTACTGCTGTGAGCTTGACTTGAACAAGAAAAACAATGAGATGATCCAAATTAATTTTTTTCCCCTCACAGTTTGTTTAATTGTAAATATGTGAACTCTGTTAGTGTAGTGCATTCTGCTGTCCCTAAAGAGCCCCCCTGAGAGCATAAGGCTCCAAATACAGACACATTTCTGCAGCTGAGCTGATCAAGAGGTTTTCCTTTACCAAGTGAGAATCAGAATCTGTCCTAAGATAAATGGACCTTTTGCTTCCATGGAATTGAAGCTGAGGAAGTTACTTAAAACTTTCTTAAAATGCAATGATGGGGAAATTATGCCTCTAAAAAAGTACTTTTTTTTTCCATGATATATTATTCCTTGATTTAGAGAAGAAAGCCTGAGCAATGAGTCTTAAATTAGATATCTATTATGCTCCAGGCAAGGAGGCAGAAGAAACTATTGATCCTATGTCTGGCTTTATAGCACATGAACACAGACTGCAATTCATTATAAAGTGAAAGCAAAACCATTAGCTGCCTCAAGCATTCAATTAGACTATTACTTTATCTACCTTAATTGATGCTGCTAATAGTATCATATTTAATTGTTTCATATAGGTGGAAAACATGCTTGCTAGTGAGTCTCAGCTAATTCACAAAATGACATTTAAGCAACAGCAGCAGAGCTGTAGGTGAATTCCTGATCCATGTGTGACATGCCACCCTGAGTCTTTCGCTGTGATGGTCTAAAATGGTTTGTGTTGGTTCCAGATGAATTCAGTGTATGGCCGCTTATGTGCAGAGCACTGAAAGTTTACTTTCAAAGGGACAATGCTTGACAGAATAGTATCACTTTAACTGTGGTAATTATTCAATAACTCATTGTTAATGTTGTATCCTTGTGTCCCACAATCTCTTCTCAAATGCTTTGATGACAAAATATTTTAGCTACGGAGCAAGGGAGATTTTTTTTCCTCAGGAGATATATGCACGTGTGTATGTGTAATAATATATGAAGATGTATTTGTAAGCGTATATACAAATATATGCATGTATTTATGCACATGTTTTATACATATATACATGGTATCTATATATATTTGTATCATGGATAGGAGGAGATGGAGAAATACTGCATTTGCAATAAAATATCTTCTTTCACAATTCTAACTTACTTTATGTATCTGCAAGGATGTATCTAACAAATTAAAACTGAGTCAAAGTAGGGTAACAAAACCCTGAAATTTGATTGACCTAAAAAAATGTCAGTGAAGGCACATGACAAAAATATGTGACATGATCGTAATTGCAAACTCTTCCATCCATTCTGTGCAAACATTTGGTTCATCTCTACTAGTAGTGTGTTCTTCAACTCTGTAAATATTTGCAGATTTTTCTTGCCTGAATCCCTGTGTTCTGAGATTGTGCTTAGGACCTTGCATTTTACTTTCAGCTGATAAATTTCTGGTCTTCACTGAAGAAATGAAGTTGTACTGTAACTTCTAGATAGCTTAGGATGATATACAATATATGCGTCATCTTTTTAGTATTTAAAACCTGTATTTTCTTAATATTTTCTTCTGCCTTGAAGCTCCTTTAAAAGACTTTTGTCACATTCAAAGATAAATACAAGTTCTAGCTGATCTTTCTTGAGTAGCTATTTTGTGGAAGCTTCACAACACAGCTCAGGTTTGGGTTACTTAATAGACCCTTACTGTTTCAGAAACTTCTTCCTGATATTGGAAATAGGTTTTTATTTTTCTGACATGAAAGACTGACTCCCTGGGCCTTGCTTCTAACAGTGGGCTAGTAGTCTTCACAGTCAGACTTGTACTGTGCTTTGATTGCAGGTAGTTGGGCTTTGCCTGGTTTCATTGCAATAATGGAAATCCCATAAAAGAGTATCTACCAGCTGCTCCCTGGGTGTAAGGAACCGCAGCATCCCACTGATCACATCCATCTCACTGGGTTGTGAAAAGGTTAAAGCATTGACATAAAAAGTGTATTGCCAATCAACTTAATATACAAGGGTAAGCTTGAAATGGCTGAGGAATTGAGTAGGGAGGTAGTGAAAGGCACAGAATACTTTAAACAGTATTTTTCTAGTGCCAGGGTGCCAAGTGTTTTATCTTTTCACATGTTCTAACAACCTTCATTTTAGTCACTAGGAAGCTGACACTAGTAGGTTACACTGTGAGAGTGGTTTGATCCTTGTATGAGAACAACAGCTAAAATTTTAAATTTTACTTCACTTTTTACAACTTTTTAATTATCTGGGTAACTGATGAGAGAAGACATCTCTTCTAGTTATAGGACTGAGTGTCTCTACAATTTGGAGGACAGTCATTATTTAAAATGAATTTGGTAACATAACTGTATAGAATAACTTTACAGCTGGTCTTAATTTAAAAAAAAAACAAACAATGTCATCCTACTATTTTGATAGTTGTTTGGAAAGTTAGAAACAAAGAATATGAAAAGGTCCTTGTTAAAATGACTAACTGCTGATGTTTAGAGAACATGATCTATCTTTTACAAGTATTCTGTGTGAGAATGAAACAAAACCATTTATGTATTTTTGTGAAATGGAATTGTTGAAATATCTATTACTAGTCTGAAAGGTCAAGTTTTCAATTTGAGTCTCTCTAGTCAGGAGTAACTAGGGAGTGTTCACTTTGGACCTTAGGCATCTTCATGTTTGAAGTTTTGTCAAAACTGATGTGTCTCTGAAATGTTCTGCTTTTGAAACAAAACATTTCAACAAAGGTAGATCTTCTGCTGCTTGGAACTTATACCTTTCTGAGTTTATCAAAATTGTATGCAAAGGACAAATAAAATTTAAAACTATTTACAATATAGTAATAATTTTATCATATGATGCTAACTATATGAGAGATACACAGTATTAGTTCTATGCTTATTTATAATTAGTGAAGTCAAATTTCTTTTTTCTTTATGAGTATAATTGTTCTAACATGTGGACTTCTTTTTTTGTGTGCGTGTGTATGCTCTTTATTTCTCCACTTAAACCAATACCATTTTTTCTAGTACACAAAGACAGGTAAATATTTAACAACGCGGTTGTAACAAAAAGCAGTTATAGGAAAGTATTTCAATAATTTGTATGAATTTACATAATTCACATTTAAAAAATTGTCAAAGCAGCTTTCTTTCAGAGGTCCACATATTTTATCAAATATTATTGTCAGTTTGTACTGCTGGCAACTTGTGAACAGTCAACTGTGTTTTTACTGACTATAAGTTTTAAAGTAGGATTATATTACCTGACTGGAAAATAACTGAAGAACAAATTGGAAAAGAAAAGTCTCTCTATTTTCCAGCTCAATAGGATCTTTAACTGTTACATAAATTCTAAACTATATAGCATGTAATATTTGAAAAGCTCTTTTGACTTGAACACGAGATAAGTGTTTTTGTTCTTATATTGCATCAGTTTTGAAAGTCTAAAGGACATTTCAAATAATCAAATGGCAGCACTAAACCATGAGAATGTAATTATCTTTCTACAGCTATTCCTAGCTTCACTTTGAACAGTTTGATAATTGAATAAGTCTCCTACCAGTTTTAAGTTGGACTCACAGTCTACATCACTATGTAATGGCCTTTACAATTTCTTTCTCTGAGTTATTTTGTTCGGCATCTGTTTTTTTTCTTGCCTATATTCTTTCATACCAATATAAAATATAAAGCAATTCTTCAGTGATTTATTTCTTTCCATTGCATTGCTTATTTTCTTACACAGTTGTAATTGCTAGGTGAACTAGCATTGCAACAACAACTTCTAATGACATAACATTTGAATAACAGAACAGAAATGTCGTGGTTGGATAACTGGCTTCTATTGCACCACTGTAAAATCTTTGCAGAAAGACAGTGCTGCAATCAAATGTCATGATAGAGATATAGTCTAGTTCAAATCTGAATAATTGCATATTGATTTTTTGTTAATACAATATACATTTCAAAACAAATTCACCAAGCTTTTAATTTTAATGAATGCTGTTAGCAGGTTGTTCTTGTCCCTTATTGCTATTATTACAGTAAGTAAGGTAATTAAGAATCTGTATAGCCCTCTGTAGCAATGGTGTGAAAGTACACTTCCTCAACTGGTGGGCATATCTTCTAGATATATTAATCGACTGCCATCTGTAAATGATTGACTCATTTGTTCTTACCGCAGTGTACTCTTTTTGGCATCACAGCAGTCAAGATAGGTATAGGAGAGTGAAGAGCAAGTGCAAAAAGTCTGCCATTTCAATTTGTAAAACAAATTAAATCAACTGGGCTTATTTCCATGTTCTTGTATTGTTGACCCCAAACAGTCAGAGATGGTTACGTGTTATAAACGGCATAGTTCACAAGGCAGGTCGACTGACCTTTTATGTTATAAGCTTACCTAAGGGGCATCATTTGTTGTTTCAGGTGTCTGGGTGAAGCGTTTGATGTTTCTTGCAATGAAAGCTTTGATCCCAAGTGTGCCATTTGTAACAGAATAATATTTTATTTGTGAGATGTCTTGTAAAATGCTTTTATTTTACACAGTAGTTAAAATCATAGTGGGGGTATTGGACTTCTTGGATAACATAGATGCATTGTATAAAGGATATACCTGTGAATGCTTTGACCTATTGCGCTAGTAAATGGTTAACACTTGACATGCGCTAGTCATAGCACTACAGACTTATGCTGTTCATGATGTGGCTTGTGCCTAATTTAGATGTGTTTAAAAATTTTTTTTAATGCAATGCAAATTGTGTTCATACCTGAAGAATCCTCTCCTGAAGTCAGAAGTAGCCATGCCTATGGACTTGCCAGCTCATGGAGCTGAGATTGCACTCAGCAATAGTTTTACATCTTGTAGGGTCATGTTCTGGTTGAAAGGGGAACTGTACCTGTCTCCAGCTCTTTGGGTCAATTCTCTCCTGTATTTTCAAGTTAGACGCTTTGGTTGAGTTCTTAACTTTCAATTACTGTTGCTCTGTTGCAGTGAATTTGGTCATGCCAGTATGCGTACTAGCTGAGTATTGTCTCGTGTTTCTTGAAGTTTTCCTCTAATTTTCTTCATTAGCATATCTATACCTAGGAATCTGTTACTTGCATAAAATGTTTCAGTGGCGTGGAAGTAATTGATCTTTTACCTGCAAATAGCCAACACAGATAAAATACCAAAAGCAGCAGAGTCTCACAGAACTCATTCCCATTGACTTTCCTGAAGACACAGTATTTATTTCCTTTTTCAAAGTGTTACCATGTGTGTACCTAAGGAGAAACTTTTTATTCCCAGGAGAAAAAGATGTATTCAATCTGCCTCCTAGCTTAAGTCTCTTCTGTAAGGAGAGATTGTGCTTTTAGTTTTCAGTAATCTCTCAAGCTTTTTCTGATGCCTTCATCACTGTTTTGCAGCTCTTGCACTTGTTTTCAAAGTGATGGTGAGCTTAATTAGAACTTTCTTTGTATCAGGCTGGGCTCTGAAGATGTGAAGGTAATATTGCAAGTGGTGCTCTACACAGACTACATTCCAACAGGAACTAGCACTGGCAGTAATTATGTACTACCTGGTTTTCATGAATGTGAAGGGTGTAATATCACCTAACAAATGGAAAAACAATTGCAAGTGTGTAGAAGTATTCTAATATTTTGTGAATGATCTCATTTTAAAACATGCTACATCTTGCATGTCTTTTGTGAGTAGTTGTTAATTTGTACATATGCAGTTACAGGCCCTCTTTTTCTAAAAATTGTTACTTTTACCATCTTAGAATTTGTTGACAATGGCTTTGCTCGTCTGAAACATCACAGACTGAACGATGACTGATGTAGTAAAATTCATTAGGAATTTTTCAGCTGTATGAATCAGATTTTGTTTTCTAAGCTAATATTTAATTTAAAGTTTCCACATAATAATATTTAGAGAGATATTTTTTCAGCATTCAAGCTCAAATGTCACATGTAGTGACTGTTCCTTCTCACTTCAAATACCAGCGGTTTTTCTATTCATCCTGCCTACTTGTCATATACGTACCTTTCCATCTTTCCTCAGTGATGTTGCTTCTGTCTGAAACACTCGTATAGATTAACTGCTGCTGAAACACAGTTTTTCTAATTCTCCTTTTCAAATTCACCTTTTTTTGACTCTCAAAAAGCCAAGCCATGACGATGGTCACCTAAGCAGTCCTATATGTACCTAGTTAAATCATGACGAAGTTGATTTCTGTAGCATTTGGATGGAAGTGTTCTATCACTATCTTCTTTCTCCCCTTTTCCCTGCCACCATTTCCAGCTGTTTTCATTAGCTACATCACAATTTAGATCAGCAATTGTTATTTCTGTCAGGAACAAATGTTTTGTGTTTGTAACATCATGCATAATTAAGTACATGCCACTCTTACCTGTGAAGTAGTAGTGTAGAATGGATTTTATGAAAATTATGATTAAAAACCCAAAATCTTTCTGTTCTTTCTTTGGATTTCCGACAGATTACACTAAGTGAGAACTTAGAAGTAACAAATTAAATGCCACCTTTTACTTCATTGGTTAAACTGTGTCCTACTTAACTGCCACTTGTGGAATGATTTACACCAAAATGTAATGAACATCTTGCTAAATATTTTTAAAATCTCATGCTCTATGTATCCAGCTTGTAATATGGTTATCATTTTGGTTTAACAATATTAAAACATCTGAGACAGCTTTGTTAAAAAAAAAATCTCACCTATGTTATCATTACCTAGGGGTGAACTGAGTGGTATTCTTTTAATTTATAGTTTTAGTTTAATCTAAATATTGTTCAAATACCATAGTAATGGGGACTATTATAAAAACTTTAATAGGTTGTGAATTAGCTCATGTAGGATTAAATTGAAGGTATTTTTGACACCCGTTTTCGTCACTGGAAAAATACTGTCCTGAAGATTTTTTCTGAATCTGCACACTGGGCAAATAACTGCTGAGCCATGTAAGACAGTAAAAAGATCTTCATTCAAGAAAGGGACAGTGGTTGACTCTATCCGGGCTATGGGAATGCACTGCTCCATCTTTCTTCCAGATGCAAGTGTTTGAAGCAACATGTGTAACCTAATCAGAGACCCTTACCCAAAGGCTGACGGTAGCTTGTAGCAACATTCCCAATAGTTCATCTTGCTGATAATTCATTTTACGCAAAATAAGCACTCTTTGGGGATCAGGTACTTCCAAAGGATTGCATATGATTGCTATTGATATGTTGCTCTTTCTCCTTTTTACTCAATTATAACATGTCTGTTTTGCTCCACTTCCCATGAATTAAGACTGGATAGAGAAAATTCCATTAACATTATTCAGTAATGTTCCTCAATTTTTTTCAATTTACAAAGAATACACAACCTTGTTTATACATTGATTTCACTTGTAACTCAAAAATTAGGTTAAAGTGTCCTTATTAGTCTTATTTCTCATGTCTTGCTTGTTTTGTCAGCATGTGTGGGAATGCATCTACTGAAAAACACATATTTTGCTGTTGTTTCACAGTTTCCCTCTGTTCCACTGACCATGTGTGGCCATGTGATACAGCCTGGGAAACGGTACTCAAATTTAAACCCCTAGTTTCTAAAACATTTAGTAAGAGGTTTTCCAGCTATATGTTTTAGTGAGATGTGCATTTAGCGGTGGGGAAGAAGTTTTATTAGTAAATACCATCTTTCCTTATCAGATTTCCTTTTAGTCACCTTTTCTGAAAGCACTCATTTGCCCCGTCCTGCTTGCGACATACAAGTATGACAGTTCTTGTCATCGGCGGCATGCCACGCGGTCCGGTTCTTGGAAGTGAGGAATAATTCTCTTACCAGCATCATAATAAAGCATGAAATCTTCAAGGATGGATTGAAGTCAGATATTGATTAGTACAGTCCAGAATATGACTGTCCTGTTCTTGAAAGAGGGGGTAGAAAACCAACTTCAGTCTTCTACAAATGCGTGGAAGACTTAGGCATCCGGACACTTGATACTTCATAATTTTTGGCAGATTTCTATACGACTGTTGGGGAGGTATATATGCATATAGGTACTAAATGAAATAACAGGGCGCTGGCCTGTTATTTTTATTTGTTTATTTTATGTTATTTTCACATCTAAGAAAAGCAAAGAGGAAAAGTCTTCCATGGGCTTGTCAGATACATCGTTAGGCAGTAATGAAAGGTAATTGATGGATGGCTTGAGCTTGGGGCTGTTGGGAGAGGGGAGGCCCAGGAGTGCTCTGTGCTGGAGGGGGCTGCTGTGCCTGCCTGGGCTTGTGGATGATGTGGTCAGGCTAATGGGGAGCACTGGGGTCCGAATGGGGAGTAGTGCTGGCCTCTCTTCTCCCAGAGTTGAGCAGAAGTTGCCTAGACAATTGAGTCATTTTTAATGACGGTGGCAGCACGAACTGGAGAAAGGGAAGAAAGGGTGTCAAAGTAAAAAAGAGGAAGAAAAGAGAGCATGGCTGTAAAACTCTTCCTGGTTTGTTGTAAGGAAAGATTTGAATCTGCTATACCTGTCAGCAAAGCTATAAAAAAAAAGATGGACCATCTTATTATACATTATATAGCTCTCTGAGTTTTTATGAGTTCACCGACAGCCAAACACCAAATGAAGACTTTTTTATTTTTTCCCTCTCTTCCAATGTACATGAGGTGTTTTATAGTCTAGTGCTCTCTCTCCCCCCCCTTATGCTTTTATCTTTCCATACTTGTTGTTTATCTCTCCGTACTTGTAATGGCTGTCCCCCCCAAAGCTCTTGCTGTTCCCTCTCTGCTTCTATGTAAATGAGTCACCAACATTTTCTGCTGCATATTCCAATACTTTGCCTTCTCTCTCTCCTTTTTTTTCAAAAGCTGTTTTGAAGCAGATCTATGTGGGCTCATGAGAGGTTTGAGGCCATACTGTATCTGGTTCTATAGCAACAGTTCTACCTGCCACTGCAGCATGCTCGGTTAATCATTACAATAATACTCTGATTTTATTTTGAGATATTGTTATGGGATCAGACCAGTAAATAAGAATGTGTGACATACCTGCAGTCAGTCACTGGGGTTCATGCTGAAAAACAGAGTTTCAGCAAAGTTTACTATTTTCTCTGTATCCACAGCTATGGATCCCTATACTTGGGAACATCTAGAGCTGATTTATATGATGTGTTGGTACATATATCCTTTCATTGGTTCTTCAGTGTAAGCTTCTGATATTAGTTAATTCAGCTTTTTAAAGCACTTGTTAATTAGGTACAGACTTTATAACGGCATACCTAGGGGAAAAAAAACCCCAGCCTGAATGCAGCTGAAACCTTAATTACTTATACAGGAACGAAATATGAATGCTGAAGAGGACTCATTTAGGAGACTAATTTGAAATTTGAGTCTCTCTTTTTTTTTTTCTCACCTTATTATTATCTTATGCCTGGAAAATAACTTTTGTCTCTTTTGGTATAGGAATAGGGAGTAAAAATACAAACAGTCATTGGCACTTCAATTACTTTTTCTAAATAAAAAGTTGTTCTAGTAAGACTTGGAATTCTACAGCTGATCAACTCTTCAGCAAAAGCAGTAATAAGCCTATGTGAGGGTTTGCTCAACTTTTAAAATATTAATTCATTCAGTAAGTTTGCTGATTACGAGAGTGAGTTTTCTTACTGTGATCTAACAGTTCTGGTTTTGTCTTGGGTTACAAACTAAGGATAGGTAAACTGACTTAGGAAATTTTTTCAAATTAAGCTGTTAGGAGTGTAAATAAATCTTCAGTTTGTTTCATTTCCAGTATGGAATAAAGTTTTTATATTTGTTAAATCATGATATGTCATAATCAAAATCTTGAAAACAGTCTGGCAAAAAAAAAGGTGTGAGGAGGCCAATTTATTTATGGGAAAGATGGATAAAATGAAAGCACAAACCAAAGCAAGCTTCATAAAAATCTTTACATTCTTTAAACTCTTGTGCATGGAAGTAGATAAGTGCTTTCTGAATTCCAGATATATATCCCTTTTGAAGGGCCTTTTCTTAAAACTGATTTCAGTTCTTCTTGAGGTAAATGTTCCCTTATCCAGGAGGGAAAGAATTATTCAAAATGTGTGTTAACCTAGTGGTTCCCATAGAAGCAATTGGTAAAACTCTTACTGCTATTAATGTGACCAGAGGTGGATTTAACTTTAGGTTCTTTCAAAAAGCTGCATCCTACATCTCATGGTGGTTTTGCCCTAGTGAATGGATATTGGGGTCACTGTGCCCCACGTGCTCTTAGCTGTAATTTCACTTTCACTTCAAACGAGTTCCAGTGAAATAATTTGCAGTGCTATTCCGATCTGCCTACTGGCACTGGTTGGACTTGTCATCCAAAACCCAGTCCAGCCTTAAATCAGGATTGCAGGTTTGTGTCCAGTATCCTGGCAGAAAAACCTCACTGAGCTCAGCAGGTTTCCATTATAATTTCAAAAGGTAGTAGATAAATAGAAATCATTGTTTCTTTGCTGCTACTAATCATGGTGCCTCATCTATGTATTCTCCTAATGGATGAACTCTTTTGTAATAAATATATATCACTTTGACAAGGTTGCCTCACCTGAATGGGAACATCTTGCAGCTAATCAGCAAAGGGACAAAAAAAGTGAAAAGGCTGTCCCTGTCGGCGCTTTTGCATCCTGCCGCCTTTCTATAACTATACTCCCCAGCTTGAACTGACAATTTCCATGTGCACTTACAACCAGACCTTGTGGGATGCTCATTTTCACGTGGTTCACCGTAGCTGCCACCTTTCCATGTGGATCTTGTTGGTGATGGTGTAAACCACTTTATCCAAGACAAAGTCTGTCCTCTCTGGTAGGAAAAAACCCAACCTCAGAGTTTGAGAGGACTTGGGAGGCTGTCAGGAGTACGGTATTGCATTGACAATCCTAACCCTTCCCTTGTTCTGGTCATACGCTATCCGTGCTTCACCCTCTTCCACCCGCGTGCTGATTGTCCCATAGCACAAGTGGCAACAGAGGATCCTCAGCTGTGCTGTGATATGGGCAACTAGCCACTTCGAGACATGTGTCCTGGAACAGAGACAGAAAGTGCCAGTAATTACACCCATTGACATCTCTACCACTGATCGTGGTACACAGCCAAAAAAGGAGCTCGAGAGATGCCACTTGAAATTTGGGGCCAGCTGTTGAGCTCTGCTGCTGACCCTTTCTGAGGGGATTCTGCTAGAATAGACAGGAACCCTTTTCTTTTGATTACAGCTATGAATCTTAAAGCTAGCTAAGGTAAAAATAACTAGTTTTAAAAAAACAAACCCAAAACCTAAATAGCTGAATGTCAGGAAGTGTGATTCTAATGGCTTTGCATGAAACTCAAGTACTGTCCTTCAGACTATAGATTTCGTCACTTCTTATGATATGTTCCAAGGATGCGTGCCTCAGCTAGTGTCCAGGATCTATTATCAGACAGGAGTAAGGTCCATGGGTATTCTGCAGTCTAGTTACCTTTTTTGTTTCACTCCGTCCGCAATTATAAAATGTGATTTCCAATCTACTTCTTGTGAGTTTTTTCTTTATTTAGCTGTAATAAATCTGTTATTTTTAAAAAAACAAACAAAAAAACCCCACTGCAGTTTAATCTCTTATGAAAGAGATGTTTAGAAACTGCCTTTGGGCCTCAATCGTCTATGTAATACCTTTGATACACTGCATTTTCCACAAAGGACAGTATTGCTTTTAATCTAGTAAAAAAATCTGCTCTGGAGGGGTACAATGTGATAGAAGGAAGCAAATATAAAAACCAGTCATGACATATGGGAGAATCTTTTGACTATAAAATTTTCTTAGTAGTATCATAAAGGTGCTCTCTTCTAGCAACGTGCCTTATGGTAGATTTATTACTTCAAGCATATTTCTGAATATAAGCAAATATCATGGGTAATGTTCAGGACTACCTGTAAGTGGTTTAATACAATTAAATTTGAAATATACTTTAAATATTAATGTATTGGAAGCTGGGGCCTGTGTGCCTGAAGTCTGAGATTCACTGAGTCACCTCAAGCAAAATTCTTCAAACTTAGTCACCTGGAGCTGGAGAGTTAATGCTTTTTTAAAAAAGTACGTGGGTACTTTTATCACATGGGGACTGAGTGCAGGAACCTAATTTTCACATTTTTTAAATTGGGATATTAACATGTAATAAACTCAAAGAACTTGGAGGTTTTTAAATAATTTAAAATAAATAAAAAAAAAGAAAAACCTGTAGTATTGAGAAATAACATTGAAACTGCTTTCAGCCTGCTGTGAGGTATCCGGATATAGCTGAGTCTCAGGAACATAGAAGAATATTATACTTTGATGTATGTCAACAGATAGCACTATCTTTATGGAAATTTTAATACCAATCTCTTTCAAAAATGTACTTTGAAACTTTTCATTAACATTCGTATCTTACAGATTTTAATTTTATGGTTCTTGTTTTCTTCTGTTTGCCACTCCAACTCTCTCCTCTCTTTCAATACCTCAGCAGCAGTTGGGCTGCTGAGGTCACAATTAATTTTATAAATCCTAGCATTTTTCTCTTCTATCAGTCCAACATAGAGAATGAATCTGTGACAGACTCACCAGCTGGTAGAGGTGATAAAATATCAGATTACAATTCAATAAATAATGTTGAAATATATATATATCATGTTCTGACAGATAAATTGAACCCATTTGAAGTAGTGGTCCATCAACTTTCCAAGGTGGAAAAGGCTGATGTATCTATTCCTGAGCTTCTGTTTCAATGACATTTGTCATAATTTAAAACAAACGCAGCTTGTGTTTTGGGGTGAGAAAATAAGGCGTGCTGCAGTGTGTGGGCTAGAAAATATCTCTGGGTTTGTTCAAGGAGGTCATGGTTAAAGAAAACTTTTAAATATTTGATTCCTTGCTAATTAGCTCCTAAGCAGGCAGTGTTATCACCCCTTCATTGCCCAAAGCGTGCCATCGCATGGCACTTTCCAAAGCGTTCCCCCGCTGCCCCTCGTTAAAGCAAGGAGTGTACTTCACATTTCAGACGTTCCTAATTGCAGCTTTCAACTAGGATGCCAGGTCACTTCTTCTTAGATTTTCCTTGATAAAGTTGCTGTCCCTGGCTGTAGTGCAGTCTTCCTGGAAAAGCAGTTCTTTGCATGTTGTTTTGAAACAACGGGTTGACTTCTAGGAACTCGTGCCCAGATGATGAGACACTTTAGGACCTGCGTGAATTGTTTGGGAAGGACACCAGCCTCTGACTGCTGCCCTATTAAATCTGAGTTCCGTATCAGCAAATTCCACTCCCATCCTTCTGTGTTGATCTCTCGCGCTTCGCGTATAGTAACATGCCTGTTTTGTTGTATTTGTAGCTGTCAGTCAGTTTTCAAATTACAGATTCAGCTGCAAAGGAACAATGACCTCTTTTTCTATGTTACAAAATATAAGAATTAGTTTTCAGTAGAATCGTTCAGAACTAGAACCAGTGGCAAAGAAATTTAAGGCAAGAAAATACCATGCAATTAAAACCTGTTGTTGGTGGTGAGTTTTTATGGGTTTTTTTGGGTTTTTTTTTTCTGTATGAATGGTTCACATGATCAGTCTCCTGATTAATTATTCAATTTGGGACAGAGTGACTAAAGATCAAGCATCACTTTTTCTTTCACCTTGTTTTATTTTTTTTTCCTCTTCTACTCAGTGCTGTATTAAAAAACCTGTGATGTCATATAAGTTTAATCTGGGGTTTTTTTAGCTTCAAGAGGCATACTTACCAATCCTGTGTTGAAAGAATATTTTCACTTGGTCATCATGCCTCGTATAATTATCATTCATCATACTATTATTCCTTCTCACAAAATTGCTGTTTTTCTTTTTGTTCTTTTGGTTGGGGTTTTGTTGGTGGTTTTGCTTTTATTTTTTTGACATTAACTTTACAAAGCTCAAAACATACCTGCTACGGTCTGCCCCAATTTAGCAATGGGCTGCTTCTGCTGTTCTTGCTGTTAGTGCCATAGCTCTATTCAAATCAAGAACTATCTTGAATTGCATCTTTTAAGACATGGACATAATGTACCCCTGCTCTAATGTATCAAATTAGTTTTGAGTATATATCTGCAATTAAATACGCCTATGTTTTTCTTTAATTCCCAGGCATTTTTTTCAGGTAATTCTATTACCTTTTGCTTGAAAGTAATTAGGTAATATAATTCCTACCCTCATTAAAGAGCACACTTGCAGACTGATATGTGATCCATGTGGGTGACAGTATTTGGTGATACAAGAAATTACTATCCAGCTGATCTGCCACATTATAATCAGCCTGATATGGGAGTGTGCTGGCCTTTTTGTTGTTTGGTGTTCTTTTCCTCTCTGTTGTTATGCTGTGGGTACCCTCTCATTAGACTGAAAGAAGCTTCTCTTCTTTCCAACACCACAGTAGGACTGTTGAGAACCAGCCTTGCAAAGTATATTTTGTGACAAACTAATACATCGGTAGCGTTTTATTTTTCTGTCCATCTCTCTAGGATTATGTGGTGTTCAGGAGAGTTGTGTATGCAAATTAGAAATATTTGTTCGCTTTACTAATGAAATGCTCATTAAAAGACAAAAATATGGTTACTGCTCTCAAACAGTCCTTGGGACCAAACTGCCTTTTGGTCATGGAAAGGACCAGGACTATTAAGAGTAACTTTTTTTTTAATTAAAAAATACATATCAAGCATAAAAATAAACAAGTTTTAACTGCTAACTAATTCTGATAAGTAACTGCAATGCTCTCTCTGCACCTGTAACTGTTAGAATTAGTACCTGTTCTGTATCAAACAGAAAATCTTTTTTTTACTTATCAAAATTTCTCTCTTCTGTATTTCTGAAGGTCCTTGTACAATAGCTACAGGTGCATAAGGTCATCTCATGCACAGTGGTCAGTCATTTCAATTACTTTTTTCTGTGATTCTGTTTGTAGTGGAATCAGCTGCCTGTTCCAGGCACTTAGGGTCTTGGCAATTTCTTAATGCTGTGTCTTAGACTGTTCCACCTCTGATTCTGAGCTCAGGGTTAGATCTTCTCTCTTACCTTCACTTCCCTTTCTTATGAATTCCCTGTATCTGACCACTGAGCTCCTCGGGAGGTTTCACGCTCTAATATCCATGCTAGCCTCGTGTCTTTTAGAAACCAACTCTGGCAGGACTGCCTTGGTGGAGTATCCTGAAAATCTAACATGGGCTTTATGGGAAGTACCTGCAACGTGCAATGCTGAAAACAGAAGTGCAAATAAACTCTGGCACTGAAGAAATAAAAGCTCATGGTTTTATTTAAATAACTAAAATGTGTTTTCAGCAGTAACGAGCATGCTATCTTGAGTGTGCTGCCCAGCAAGCCCATACCTGCCGTAGCCTGAAGGGACTGCAGTCTCCTTAGCCTTTCGCCTCTTGCGGAGGATGCTACTTAGTGCTTGTTGTGGTCATGGCTTTTTACAGCTTGGATTCTCGCCAGCTGGAAATTTCCTGAGACCACAAATCCATTTCACTTAAGCCGGTGTACATCCATCAAACGCTAACAATATATGCTATACACTCTCATTTGTTCCATCTAGTTGCCGTTTGTAGAGACATTTGGATGGGGAAGGGCATGGGTCTGCATAGGCTCTACCATTCCTTATAACATAAACAATCTAAAAACTATATCTATATTGCATCTAATAATCTCTCCCTCAGGCAAAATGGTTGTCAGACAGGAGAGTTGAATTATCGTGAGTATTCACGCATATCAGAAGTCTTCAGTAAATGCCTAGTATGTGGTTTATTGAAATGGCTGTTAATTTAAGGGCAAGGCTCTATTTCTTATTTTCCAGGAGCTGCAAACTTCTGCTGGTGTGGAAGTAATTATTGATATTCTCTTCTCCATTCCTCTGTTTATCTGGTCCCTATGACTAGAGTGCTTTATGGACTAGGCAAGAAAAACACAGATTTCCCCTTAGGAAAAAAAAAAAAAAAAGGTGGGGGGAGGAAGCTAACATAAAAGGAAACAGATAATAATTTTAAATGTACCTTAAGAGGCAAATGAATATCAGATAGTATTTCCCCAAATCCCTATATGAAGCCATTGCTGATTTTCGATAAACCTCAGATATTCAGAGTTGAACTCTGGCCTACAGATGGCATATCTGCTAGAGTCTTTGTTGTCCACAGTTTGCTTTCAGACCCTGAACTGTGTCCAAAGAGAAGATATGCACAAATGTTCAAGTACAGGGTTTCTATCAAATTTTTTTCTACTTAAGTAATACTATTTTTTCTTTATATACTGGGTATGAAAAAAGTTGAAGTGTTGCAGTGGTGAAAATTAGCTTTTTAACTTACTGTGCTGTATATCGGAGACATAACAAGCACAGGAATTCAGCAATGTATCTGCTCTTAAATGATTAACCTCTGAATGCTTCTTTTTATTGATGGCATGAATATACAGGTTTTGTTGCTGTGGGGGTTTTTGTTTGTGGTGGTTTTGGTTTGGTTTCTTTTTAATGACCCATTTCTTGGACATCAGTGTGCAGCTCCATAGCTCTTATGCATCATTCTGCAAAACCGTGTGCCATGCAGGATCTCCCTTATGGTAGTTAGTCAAGCCCTTGTCCTTGGAGTGCTACAGCCTACTTCTATCGCTAATCAAATGGTCTAAATTGCCCCAAAGTATCCGTTTTTGATGTTCTGACCCACAGAGGATTTGTGCAGTCAGGAGGGAATTGTTTGTGGGGTCATCCCCTTCCACTTAAAAAACTGTGGCTAAAGAGGCAAAATCTGCTCCCTTACTCATGCAAAACCAGTCATTGACTTCACTGGTACCACTTGTGTAAACAGTCAGGGTTTTGCATAAACATCTTTAAGGCAATTGGCAGATTTCTCTCTGTGAACTGAAATCTCACCAACTAATCTGAATTTCTGATTACTGGGACCATACAACACCCTTTGGTCAGTGGTGACTTGTGAAAACTTAGCTCTGCAGCTTGGCATGAAAACTTTCCTCAGAACGCTTAAAAGGAGAAAAGGCAAATGCAACCTCTCTTGGCGCTCGTTATGTTTGGATTTAATTCAAAGTCTTATGTTTTACTGACTGTAGCCAGGGAAGACTGTCTTTTGCAAGGTGAAGCGAGATGAATAGATGAGGGCTTCTCAGAGTTCCATCACCTGCGATCTTATGCCCTGGTGCAGTTGTAGTAAGTGTTTGCTGAAAGACAGCGGTGCAGATCTTGACTGGGGGTTTTATTCAAGCAAACGACTTTGCAAATACTCAGCTTAAAACCTGTGGCAACAGAAAACTTTACTACTTGATAATATGTTACTATACGTGAAAATCCTTAGTTATAAACTCTTGGGGGATGGGGGATAAAAAAAAAGGAATGCTGCTTTTTAGACTTGCATTATAACAGTCTTTGCTTGGCCCACGTGTAGCTCACAGAATTGCTGGCTGTATCCATGTCCATGTTCTGTAACATTATTAGTATCTCATATTTTTTGCTTCAATCACATCTTTTGGGTTACATATTTTAAGTAAACTCTGTATGAACGGTTTTGTACAAGAATAGTTCCTCAATGTGTTATTGCAGAAACTGTTATGGGGTAACACTGAATCATAAATCAATAGTGTAGGGGAAGAAAAAAGTGGGAAAATAATAGTAATAAAACTTATAAATGAATGAAATTCCCACTCTTTGATTTGTTCTTCTCTAATAACTTCATTTGATATCTGTAAATAATGCAAGAAGACAGAGCATTTTCTGCAGGAAGGACTGACTTCTTTTTTTAAAAGATCTTTCAGTGTTACATTTCTGACAAGGTGTTAATGCAGATTTTCAGGAAGATGGTAGAACTTGTAAATATGGCTGACAAGTATTTTTTCCAGTTTGTTCCCACCTTTGTCATCTTCTGTATGACATAGTTCTGTGTATTTCTGCAAGTTCTTACAAATGTGAATTAAGTTGCAGAAGATCCTGGCAAACGATAATTTCCACGTCCCTTGTTTTTGAAACAACTTAAAACCAAAATAAAACCTCACTTTTTATATTGACTCTTCTAAAAATGAGAAAAGATATATTTTTCCTATTGGGGAAAAATTGCTTAAATTACTTGAAAGTATTTAACCTGAGACAGAGAACAATGTGGAAAAATGTGGTGGAGTGAGAGATTCAGACAGTTTTAATCAACTGAATAAAGACAGTTTATAATGACAGTCAATCCTGACAAAAACTGTCACCATAACTCACGATAACTTGCTATATAGAGAGCTGTCAATATGAATCTAGTTTAATAACATCTTCCTACCAACCAAGAAATGTTTATACCGAGTATGTTAGTATAAAGCAGGGGAATGGATGGTCTTGCAATGCTGTGTGTAAATCAGTGTATTTCCATTAATTACTTGGATTTCTGTTCAGGTCAGTGTGTCGACCTGTGTCTGGTGTGTTTTCATCACTTAAGAAAGGAGAATTTTAAACTTAGAATTTAATTGGCATTTAAATGATTTAAGATAATGATTTTGTTTCTTTTCGTGGTACTATATTTGTACAAAGCTAGAATCGTATATACTGGTATGCCATGCATTATTTCAGTAACAGAAATTTTGCTGTGACATAGATATTTGTTATTAAATTAGTTCCCCAAACAGGTTCCTTTTAAACTATATTCAATTTCTTCTATGTGATTTCTTTTATGTCTGGGTGAAATATATCCAAGGGGAAATATAATGGGTATCATTCAGTCCAAATAGGAACTGTTTTTCACAGTAAGCTAAGTGGTATCTCGATATTTTGACTTATTACAAGATACATATATTAAATAATAAACATATGTACTGTAGACACACCAATCTTATGATTTTCTATTTTCCTTGTAAATGTAATTTGTACTCTTGATTTGGGGCTCAAATTATGTGCTTGAGCACTCATAATTACTGTAGTTGACAAATCCCATTTAGGTAGCTCTTCTTTTCCTCCTCCTCCTCTTATTTCAGAAGTTTATCTACTGTTGCAGAAAAGGGAAAAATGAAGATGTACTTCCTGCAATCCTCTTGGTAAACTTCTGCTACAGGGATTATTTATTAAATTGTGAATGGAAAACTCCAGACTTTGTTAGGGTTGAAATTGCACCTGGTGGTGTACAAAAATATGATTAGGGCTGTGTTATCAAGTGATAGTAGGAAATAAAATTGAATTTTGCATTTAATTTTCCAGGTGTGAATGGTACCCGCTTTTATTACCATTACTAGTAAATCCTGTGTTTATTCAAAGATCCTGTGGAATTTTACTCTCTTAAACATTCAGGTTTTGTTTATTAACAACTTTGTTTTGTAATAACATAAACTCATCCTCACCATGAAGGCAAATTTTTTCAGGTGGCTTGAGTGATACTAAGTAGACATGCATTTTTGCTGTGTGCAGGCCATGTTTTTATCTCTGATATTCAGTTTTAGAAATAAACATATGGCAACAGAATTCAAGTGGAAAAAAAAGCCATTTTCAAGTGAATCAAATCAATGAGACTGATAAAAATGTTGGGGCTTTTTCAAAGAAAGTTATGCAAATGCTAATTAACACCAACCAAACATTCTATTTGGTGAAAAAGTAGATTTTTTTTTTTTAACTTTTAAGTGAGAGGGCAAAGATTTCTTTGCTATGAAACTTCAATTATTTCAATTGAGTGGGTGCATTCAATATACTAACCTAGTTACTAGTCCTCTTTAGACAGTCATTATGTAGTTAAGTTGCCCCTTGATGCCGTTGCAAGCCTGCTGGTCTGAAGTATAGGGGAGATGAGCTCCAGAAGAAGAGATGTTAGCTGGAGTAGGAACCGTGAAGTCATCTGCTTCGGAATAGGGAGATTTGCCTGGAAGCGCTTGAGAGGACATAAAGTGGCTGATCTGCTCATGTAGGTTGCAATATTAAGGCCACTTTTTTTTAGAAGCAGCTAAGAACAATTTCTATCTGAGAAAAAGGTGAAACTGGTAACTGTGTGAGCAACTGCCTTAATGCAGTGTGAAACTGTTCAAAATACAATTTATTGCAGGAAGTTTTTTTTTCTTGTTTTAAAGGGAAAAGGCTTATTCAGGCTATATCTCTTCTGTGTAGACCTGTATGTTGCTGAAAATTTTGTAAAGCAAGTGCTTTAGTAATAGCTGGGGTGGCGAGGTGAAAGAGTATGGGGGCGGGGGTGTAGCAAAAAGGAGAATTGGGCAGCACAAGATGTCTGAGATTGGACTGCAGGAAAAATATGCAAGAAATGCTGTTAATAAGAGTAGCTAATAGCAAACCTAGCTAGTGCAAATAAGGGGAGATGAATACTGGTAGTGTAAGTAGCTAATGGTGAATTGAGTTAGTGAATTGTACCAGATGATCAGCAGTGAGCAGGGAAGCTGGCAGAACACAGACCACCTGAAGCTGGGGTGGTCTCAGGAAACCCAGATATACAGTAATTCAGCAGCTGTCAGTCAAAAAGAAGTGGGGTACTTGCAAGAACATTTGCTTATTTATTCCTGGGGAGGTAGCAAGGTGGCTCGCCTCTTCGGGGAGGTTTCTGGTTTCACAAATTGAATTGTTACTGAATTTTCCTTTTCTCCCAGTTCCAGTGAAGTTTTGCTCAATCAAGACCATTTTATGACTTGTTGGCTGTGAGCTGGGTCATTAGAAAATGTTATTTAGTTTCTCAGGTTTCTAAGAAAGGGCTCAAGGTGGTGGTCTTCAGGTGTTTTAAAGAGGATCCTCTAGAAAGTGAGAGCATGTGGAGTTATACAGTAGAGAGAATCTTCCCGAAACATCCACTCTTGCACAAAAGCAATGTTACAGAATAATTTGCAATTTAAAAAATCCACAGTATTTCACTGAAGTTTTGCCTTTAGGAGGCAGTTGTTTGCTATTTTGCATATAGAAATCAAATCTGTCAACAGGGAACTGATTGTCCCAACTTTTGTTAAATATTGGCCTTTTCTTGGAGTAATTGCTGGAATATTTCCAGAAAATAATTTTTATTTGCCAAATAATCATAAGGAAATTTTAGGTACATGTAGGCTTTGATTCTCGGGCTCAGTTGACTTTGCCCAAAAGGTTCTAGCTATAAAAAACCCCAAATATTAATCAAACAATATGACCCCTGATACGACTTGAAGGAGAGGACCATATGGTGTTTCTATATTCAGTCTTTACTGGGACTTTGGATATAGCTGAAGGACTTTCTACCAATTTATCATTACTAATAACAGCCATGGCCTTATGTCATGCCATTGACAAATGATTTTGTTTCAATGCTGGTATTGGCATTTTGGCAATCCTTCAAGTACACTTAAGTACTGCCTTCATTAGCTTAATGAGAAATATGTTTATATTTTTCCTGAAAAAGACAACTAGCTGAGAACTTTATGTAACAGTAGGTTGCTGAAGTACTTTAAAAATATGAGCGGATGCAATAAGGTATTTGGTCAAGCTGAAAATGCTGTACCGTTTGGTGTGTGTCCTAATGAATTTCAGGTGTTGTAGCTAAATGTCCCTTTGGTACTAATAATTTGAAAATGTGTACTTGCTGTATTACTGCAGAAACACATTTTCAGTATCTCTTTTCAAGTAAAATAATTCTTTGAACTAAATCTCGAGAGTATTTTAATATGGCTAGCAGTTTTTGTTATTAAAAGTAAATATTGAAACTCTTCTCGAGCACCTTGAGTAATAGTAAATGGAGAAGGTATATTTCAGACAAATGACCTTTATTTTAAAGAACTGGGGCCAGGTGGGTTTTGCAGCACATGTAAAGTGAATAGAGCCTTTTCAATAAAATGATGGAACTGAACTAATGGCCTGGGATAATTAGGAAACAAATCTAGTGCTTGTTGTAGTTAAGTGAGTCTTCTACTGACATCAGTGGTGATTACCTAAGGCTGAAGATAATAGGAAGAACTTAACCAGAAATAAATAGGAAGTATCTCTCCCAGCTGTACTTCAGACTACATAAAAATCTGTGTAATAAATAAAAATAATTAATCAAGAAAAAAA
The DNA here is from genome assembly GCF_000737465.1 of Haliaeetus leucocephalus. Classification (NCBI taxonomy): domain Eukaryota; kingdom Metazoa; phylum Chordata; class Aves; order Accipitriformes; family Accipitridae; genus Haliaeetus; species Haliaeetus leucocephalus. The sequence continues at coordinate 4,648,748 of NW_010972920.1, forward strand.
ATAGAAGAAACAAGGTCTAAGCCTTTTGTTACTTCACGTATCAGTAGTGTAATGAGCTTAGTGTGTGTTAGGAATTAATACAACATCCTTTTAAATTGAGTCTCTACGTTGATTTTAGAAGGCTTAGAGAAACACTGCAAGTTTAGGAATAAAGGTCAGTGGTTACTGTTTCCAGGATTGAGGCAGTAGTTTCAGAAATCTAAAGCAAACTGTGGTACTAAGAAAAAAAGTAACCCAACAGATATATTGTATTTCAGAAACAATGTGCAGTGCATCATATATCACAAAATATTTCCAAGCAGTGATTCAAACTGATGGAGCAGACCAAAGGCCTTTTATGGTGGGAGTGAATTCAACAGCCTGAAGTGTAAGTGGTAAAGTGATAAAATATGGCTTTGTGCTGCAGTACTTAAAAGTAGACTGTAATGTAAACTAGGCAATATTAGAACCACACCACTAGAAACACAGTATCACAGGTTTATTTTTATTTCTTAGATTTATATCTCATTAAATTTGTCAAACATACTACTTTTCACCAAGAACTATACGAATCTCTTTTCTTTTACTTAATTTGTAATTACAGTCATTTAACAACACAATGTTTAAAAACTTGAAATTCCGTCAAAATCTGAAACACTTGGATGTGAAATTTTTGCAAATTAAACACAACTTTTGTGCCCGCCTCATCATGATAGTATTAGTGAAAAGGTAACATCCATCGTTCCTCAAGGCTCTATAAATTTGAAAGGCATTTCTCAGGAGTGAAATGATAAATGATGCTGGAAAACGGTAATAGCTTGGAAACTAGAACAAGATTTTGTCAGAAGTATCTCCTCAACCAGTGAAGTGAAATTGAGAGCAGAGAGGGAGTCCTCATCAGCACAAATAGTCACAGCTTTACAAGTGAAGAAACATGTAGAAAACTGCTGAATCTTCAAGTGGTGTTGGAAATTGGCAGAGTTACATAGGGTCACTTTTGACTGAATACGTTTTCCATTTAAGAAAATATTAATGGAACTTATTACGGTACAAATATTGCTGTAAAGTGGTCAAACTAATCTCCGAGCACTGTTAACAAAACATAAAGGTCAAAGTAATTTCTGCGGAAAAAAGTATCAGCATTTCTCTGTGTGAAATAGTTCACATCTCGGCCTCAAGAGGCTGTTTACATATTCTGCCAAAAACGGTCTCAAGGCGGGGAGACGAGATGGCCGCTTTGATATAGATCCCCAACTGCTAACCTTCCCCGAAGAGCCATCGGGGCATTTCTTACCTCTGCTACGTTAATCCTCCGCTCTGAGGGACCTGTTCCCTAATTCTCCTCTGAGCAATTTGGAAACTGAGAGAGAACAGGCCTTTCCTTTGCTTTATTTTTACACTTCTCTTGCCCTTTGTCTCATGGTCGTATAGATCATCCTGAGCATATGTCAGACTGCCAGAGGCTACTAATAGCTGCCTCACTCAAAGAGATTTACAAAAAGTCAGCTTGTGCTCTGCCAAGCAGGACCCACAGAAATGTGGGCATGTTGCTGACTGAACAAATAATTCTCATTTAAGGCTTTCAGTTTTTGACGTGGTAGGGGCTTTAATTCTAAACTTCCAATTCTCTGAATTTGTTGTAAAGTTTTACGCATTCAAATACTTTTTCCTAGCTAGAAAATTAAATTAAAGAAATGGAACTGTTATTACAGTTCTGTACAGGAGTGCTAATAATATGAAATATATAATTCTTAGGGGAAAAATTCAAATATAGTAGGTGATTAGGGTGGTATTACTGGCTGGCAAATGGAAAATTACTGTAAGCTGAACAGCAGGATGTAAAGATATTGTGGTGAATTATAAAAACATTTGGCACATTGCTAGAGTTCCTCTCTACGGTATTGTGTTATCTCATTTCAAATATTGTAATTAAAATTGGACAAATTTTGCCTTAATGTAGCTCAGACTTATCTTCCCAAATGCGCTCTGAAAATTTCCTGTGTCCTTATTTTGTGTAAGAGAGACTGAGAATAGAGAATTGCCATAAGGTTCTGGAATTTCATTCTTGGGTTACTACACTGCAAGTTGGGTTCAAAATCAGTGTTATTGCTTAGGCCTTTCACAAACATGATGTTTATCAAATGTTTATCAAACATAATGGGGCTGGCAGAAAAGATTGTGAATTTAGTGGTTTTGACTATTTCAAAATAGGTATGAAATGCGTTTCTTGTGAATGCCTAGGTGGAGAACTGTAAAGGAATTGCATATATACTTCATGCTTTTTCAGTGAAGGAAGCAAATTGTGTTTGTAATATGGTTTGATCAGTAACATCAGCATGTTTTAAATCTTGGAAGAGCTGATGGCAATGGATGTGAAGGAAGAAAGGTTACATTTGTATTTTACCAGTGATTTCTAATTTCTGAAACCTGAAAAATTTACAAGGGATTTTTAGATCATTTAGGAAAGGGGGGAAAAAAAAAGACAATAAGGTAGTATTCAAAAGGATCATGAAAGTCAGCTTTGCTGTGATTATATGTAGTTTTTCCACAGCCTTTTGGGATGATGGTGGAGGAAGCCTCACTCCCCTTGGGAAATGCTTGCTGCCAGGCTCAGACCCACTGAGTGGGCACAGCTACTGTGGGAGGGTAAAGTGGATCCAGGAGGAATACTGGCAGAAATCAGCTGGAAATAGTTTAGGCAACTTGGAAACTCTTTAGGCAACTTGGAAACCTTCTGTTTTGTAAAAGAAGAAACTACAAAACCAAATACAGTAAAGAATTTGTAAGAGGAAAGCTACTTGCTAAACCTTTTAAGACTGGTATGGAGTTGAGGTACCTTCTAGTGATTATGTTTTGGTCAGCACTCGTACTCAGAAAATACACCATGCCTTGCTTCAAAATTTAGGTAACATAGCATAACACAAACACCATTCCCCAAATGCCTTTAACACAATCTCTGTCTTCACAGTATTAGAATCTGTGGTTCCTGGACATCTGAGCACTGGCTTGTCTGTATGTTGTTATGCCACACAGATTTGGAGAATAAAATACTTGGAGTAACAAAACAGTCTATTTAAAATGTGTGGAATATGATTGTTTTGTTAATTGCTACCAAGTTGTTTCCATTTTGTGTATTCTCTACCCAGCGTAGCTGTCATATTATCATAGTAATATAAATGGTATCTGTAAAATAATATCACCTATACGTAACAGCTTCTTCTGCTGAACTTTTCTTTTTTTGCCTTTCTTTTACATAGCCACATATAGCTAAGAGAAACCTTGCAAAAATGTCTACTGTTTTTCTGCTAGAGAAAAGGTATGGCCTTTGATAAGATACGAACACCTTATCTTTTTGCCGGTTTCTCTCTTTCTTTGCTTGTGGTACTTATACCGTACAAAAATATATCTATCTAACTTACCAGGGCTAATTATTTTCCATTTTTAAGTCCTAAGTTGGCAACTAAAACTGGAAAAGTGTAAGAGAAATACAAAGGACTTCCTGGAAACTGGCTCGTTCAGTATATTATTGCTACAGGAGGCTTATATGAGAAAACTCAATGTGTCATTCTTCAAAGATGAGAAAGGAATGCTATTCATCTAACAGGTCTCCAAAGTAAATATCTGAAAATCAAAACCAGCATGCCATTTCTTCGAAAGGTTCTCTTCCTATTTTATTAGATTTCTTTCATCCTACGCAGGATCTGCAAAGTCAGCCATGAAGCTGGTTCCTTCTGCAGTGCCTTCCATAGAACTAACTTTTTTTTAAATGTGCTGCTTGAGTAACTGCTAGTGAAGGCATGGACCCTTGGTAGCAGTAAGCAGATGATTAACTCTTCTTCCCTGACAGTTTAAAGGGTAGGTGATGATTTTAGCTTCTCTAACTGTACGATGATCAAATGGAGTTCCCAAACTGTCCAGTATTGACTGACAAAAAGTTGATTTCCCCAAGGCTGCTCTGACTAAATTTATAGCATACCTCTGACAGAAGACTTTATATTTAGATTTAATTTATGTTTGTGTTGGTTTCCCTTCTTCTGTTGCCTTGGGACTGACGACAACAGTCAGTTTCTTTAACAGGGCCAGTGGAGGTTTTTCCTATCTGCTGCTTTTTTTGTGTGTCTATTGATCCTCTTGAGTAAGGACAAAATCTGGAGTAAACTAAGGAAGGAGGTTACACTGTTAAGTGTACCATTTTGCTGATACTTCCTTAATACTGGAAGTTAGTTTCAAAAGTTTTTTTTATTATTCAGCTTTATCCTCAAGAATGTGATTTTATCCTGAAAAATGAGCCTCCTTCAGGGCAGCTGAAGATTATTACAGGACCTCTACAAATTCATTAATGCATATGAATAGACTATTACTAATATACTGCTATTTGAATTTTTTAACACTTTAGAAGTATGTCAATACACTAGACAGCAAAAAAGGAGAACAGAACGATTTCTTGTTCTGCCTCAAAGAATTTTGTATCAAAGCTTCACATCTATTCCAGGTTGTATCTTTATAGCCTACAATCAAGTTTTCCCACAGAATATTGGTTTCTTCATTCCTTATAAATAATTTTGGCTAGCAAAAGTTCTTCATGTCTTTCCTGGTTTTCATTTTAATATTTAGCAAGGAATTTATTTTCTTTTATGTTGAAATTCAAACAGTGAAGCACATGATATTTTTCTCGAAGGTGTATTTTCAGAAGATGTTGTTCTTGAGACCTTCTGAGTGAATTATACATGAGCATTTTGTTGTTATCTGTTTTTCATAGTTTTTTCCTGTGGTACTTCCTCCCCCCCTTGGTGAAATATCACTATCCTGGATAACTTAATCTATAGTCAATAGCAGTAGAGTAAATGTTCATACATTCTTTAAAGAACGTATTTCTTTGGTTATAAAGTACCATTATATGTTTAAGACATTTTCCTGTTAAATAGGGATTACTTAAAATGTTGAGTTACAAAGTTACCACAACTGATATATTTATTTTTGAAACCACCTAAATTAATTGCAATGGCTAACTACTGGTAACCTCTAGAAAGGTATCAGATTATTTTTTTTTAATTTGCTATATGAACTCATGATTTGCATCACTTCCTAATCAGCTGTCTGTCTCTAAATGAGATTGGGCTGCAGTTGTGGAAGCTCAGCGGAGTTATATGTGGGAGTTTGAACTGGAAATTGTTCAGATTAACTTTTGCAATGCTAATTGAGAAACTGTTCCAGAGTTCTTTCACTTCATCCCTCACAATCACCTATTTTCACTTCTTCTCACAGTCCGTGGTGCTATCCTTTCAATTTTTCTCCCTCTAAAGAATCCTCTGGGAGTCACCTCCCCCGATTTGTGAATAGACATCTCAGAAGGTGTGCTCAAAATGCACGGATAAATCATGAGTAATGTAATGTTTATCAACATAGGACTGTTCATTATGCTTTCACAGACACAAGTCTGTATTGCTTATTCAGGCTGTACGCTGTTCAAAGGAAGGAAATGTACCTATGTGCCTTTATTGTGCCAGACAAAGGAGGCTTTTAATCTTTATTTTTGTCTCCAGTACTTTCAACAGTAGTCTAGCCTTAATCTCGGTTAGAATTGGTATTATCCACTCTCCTGTGCCATACAGCCATTAGGTTACTGTGTCGTAGAGGAGGTTAGAAACTTGTTTTTTCTCACGTTGTTAGAAAGCGTGTGTTCAAAGTCATAAAGTGGAACTCTAATTTTGGGTTTAAGGCATGAACGAATATGACAAACTCCCAGGGAGTCCCTGGTGCCTATTTTGTTGAATGCCAGCGCATCTTCCTGACTTCTGCTTGTTGCTTCTTTCCCTTCTGAACTCTCATGTATCAACTCTCCACCGAATCCCAAAGTTTCAGAGGGACTGGATGCTGTTACCTTCATCTTGCTGGAGACCTGTGCACTTGTTATGGTATTGCGGTGTCCTGATTTAAAGATTCAGCAGGCCTTTCAGTGTGATAAATTCTGCCATCAATTTACATTGTAATTGCTCGTAACTCAAGCTAAATTGTAATGCAAATGAAGATGTTTATTTACTGCTTCCGAAATAGTCAGTGTTATTACAGATTTTTCCAGAAGACACATGAAGAGGTGAAAGAAAACCTCATTTAATCAGCTTACACAAAGATTAGACTGGAGAGGTTGTGCTGTCACTTGTGACTTGCTGACATGTGTCTTCTGAGATGCTGTATCTTTTTGCATGCTGTATGCCAGCAGTCGCACATGCCAGAAACAATCCCTTTCATAGCTAATCCCCTTTTAGAAGTCCTCCTGTAGGTGGAAGCAGACCTAATGTTTTTCTTCCAAACTTGTTTTTCTACTTCAGGAGACAGTCTTGCCGGTTGTCTTGTCTTTAAACTACCTTTCCCTGTTTGCTGAAGATGCAGATGCCCCTTGGTTAGATGAGATGCCATCTCCTGTCCTTGAAAAACCAATTACCACCCCATAGTTGACTCAGCAAGAATCCGAACCTTTCAGTAGCAGGGTTTGCTCTGCTGAACTATACAGTGCTCCAGTTCGTATGTTTGTAAACATGTCTAAGATCTACCACTAAATGGGGTAATTACCTGTAGCTTATTAATAGCATGTAAGATCAAGCACAAAAATAATAAAAAATACCTCAACAAAACCAAACCAAAACCCAAACCTGGGTGGATAGCATATGTGAGATAATTTGTTCCCATCTTCTTTACCCTAAAGATGCTGGCAAGAGATATAATGAGGAAATTTGAACCTCTATCCTATTATCTACCACGTGTTTCTAATTAAATAATCATTTACCCTTTCATCCTTACTCCAGCTTAAAATCTTTAACACGGGAGGACTGTTGTGTTAATAATACGCAACACTCAGAATCTATATTAGCTTTTAGTATCAGAATTAAGCTGAAAACATAGGTAATGCAGACTTATGAGCATCTGAAAAAATTGCACTAAGGTTCTAATTGCATCATTCAGAATAAAGTTTCAACTGTTTCACAACATATGATCTCACATAAAGGCCTTTTTCTACAGACAAGATCATTACTGAGGATGGAATTGATTCCTCCTTCAGCAGTTCAGCTGTGGGCACAGTGCCCAGACTAAATGAGCTTTTAAGGCCCCGCACTTAGTGATGCATTTTGTCATTTTTTTTCTTGATTGATTTGATTATATTTATCAAATTAAGAGAAATTGATTAGTAGTCCTCCATTTCAGACAACTGCCAGAAAATAGCCACATTGGTGGGGAGGAAAAATTCTTAGTTGTCTGTCAGAAAGGTGTAAATGACTTAGTAATCACAAAGAGAGAAAGGGGGGAAGTCTGAGCTTGTTTTCATTTCAGATTGGTTTAAATATGTGCGGATAATAAACTCGCTGAACTACTAAACTACTTTTATTAGTCAAGTTTACCTAAGGACAAATTGGTCCAGCTGCTGCAAGTACTCAGAACTATTTAAAACCCCCCTCTTTTTACACTTTGAATTAAAAAAGTAAACAAAATAGTGGCATGTACAGGCAGAGGGTGGAAGGTTTGAACTACACAGGTTCTCAGGAATGTATCTGAGCTCTGTCATCCTTCTGAGTTTGGAGAATAGTCCTTTCCTACTTACAGATGGTAGGTAAAAGCAAGGATAAAAGCCAACCTTAGAAGTACAGGCTGTTCCAGTATTTTGTGGACCAGTCTCTAAACCAAGCTGTACAAAAAGAAAGGAAGGGATTGAAAGACTGACACTTCACGTTGTTCAATAACAATAAGTTTGAGTTTACTTTGAATTAAATTATTCCCATGGTTTTTGTCAGCTTGATCATTAATGAAGAGCATCCTGTGTTTGTTTATTGCCATTTGTATAAAACTCATTTGGAATGCTCTGTGTTTAGCAAACTTTAATTTAATCTCATTGCTTCCTTCTAAGGCGATAGCTATCATTCGTAATTTCTCCTTGAAGACTATAAATGAAAGAGACGGTGATCCCTTGGAAAGTGGTAATAAAACAGGTCATTTAGGCCACACATTCAGGTTTAAAACAGTTGATTTTGCATTGCTCCAGTGGTAGCACTGGTTTTATAGTACAAGCCCGTATGTAATGTTGTTGGTGATATAACTACATGAACACAGTGAGGGTACCCAACTCATGTGTTTCCTGAAGGAAAATAATTAATATAACAGCCAATAGGAAGCAATTAATTTCACACATATAAATTACTATGCTTTAAAATTAAATGTCTAATAAAATAAGGAAGAAAATATTTAAAAAAACCCCTTGCTATGCCATTTCTGTAAACCAAAAGAAAATACTGAAGGTTAATTTGAAATAATGTACCTGGCTGCTTTTATAGTTCTTTGGAGTTGTATGGATTAAGTATATTCTAGATGTAGTCTCACAGACCTGAAGTGTAAGAAGTTTCATTCAGTCTTGTCTCATCTCCCAGTAGAATTATGAAGAACAGAATATTTATTTCCTGAGACTGAAAACTGTCCATATTCAGATACACAATTTAATGCAACGCCACAGAATTTCAGAATTAATAATGCTCATGACATCTAGAGAATTCATCTGTATCTTTTGAATTCTTGATTGTAAACTTGATACTAGTGACTTATAAGGTATCACTCCCAGTGTTAGGGTATGTGTTTTGGTTTTTTTTTTTTTCCTTGATATACTTGCTATACATTAGGCTTTGGCATTTGAAAAGTTACTGACAAGGAACAATGGAATGATTAATGTTACAACAGGAGAGGTGGAAAGTGTGGGTTAAACGAAGTACTGAGTTATTTTAATCTAATTGGGGGAAATAGAAGTTTTGCAGTCTGTGTTGCAAGAAACTTAATTTGTCTTATTTCTGTCTTTGACTGGAATGAGTACTAGTGCTGCTTAGAGACAGCAGTCACCCAAAACAGGCTCCTTTCTTCAGTTGACCATCCCCATTTGTTTAGATAAGACTTCTGGAAAAAAAACCCAAAACCAAACAAACCTCACTTGATTTTAGAATTTCTTCTGAGAATACTAAGCTGGCAGTTGTGAAGGATGCCACTCTTTCCATGTGCATGAAAAAATAATGTGGGGCTGACTATAGTTGGCAGTCTTGAGTGTGCTATGGGATGCCTGAGGGTGACTTGATGTCAGGTGAACCATCTGGAGATGATTAAAGGTGTCTCTATCTGGGGAGCCAGAGGCACCTAACAGTAAAGCAGAGGAGGTGTTTTCATGGAGGACCACCAAATGCCCTCTGGGGAACCAGGTTACTTTGGACATGTCACACTGGAGGATGTCTGCGATGACTCAACAGACCTGGCTGGGCCAAATGAGGTAGAACCATTTAAGTTGGCATTGGGATCTTTCACTTCGGGCATGCTTGTGTTGCAGCAGCTGATGCAGGGAGGGGACTGTTGCCCCTGATTACAGGCAGCCAATTTGCGGAGGCCACCTGAGATCACAGGAGGCTGAGAAGCCTGGTGAATGCCAGGCATCCACCCACAAAGTGAACAGAGATCAAGAGAAACAGGGTTGTCTAAAGGCAAAGGCAAGACTGTTGCTTGCCCGGAGCACTTCTCTGTTCATGCTAAACTGGTTGGTTTTGAGGAGCTTGGTGCAGTTTCTGATGCTGGGACCCGTATCCTAGTCATGGGATTAGTGAACAATAAGGGCATGAAAAATAGCAAGGTAGGTAAAATTCTGTGTATAGAATGTAATGGAAATAGGTATCAATTTTTGGATATCCTCTAGAGAGTACTGCAGCAGAAAAACCTGGAGGATGTAATTTTCCTGTCCTTGCTGGAAAAGGACATGGTAATAGGAAGAAGAAAATTGTGTGGTTGTCTGCAGGACAAGCTAGGAGTTTTCGCTACTGAAACAGACTTTTTTCCCCATATTTCTGAAATAGACCTTTGGTGTTAAAATTCAAAGACAAATGCATAAACACCATTAAGTAATTAGTTTGAATAACTGCCAATGTACTGTGCCTTTGTTTTCAGATCGTTAATTGTACTTAGAATATGAAGTTATGTAGTAGTAATCCAGTCATGCTATTATTTAGGAACTCTTTCTGGATGGAATTCCTTATGAAAACAATTTCTCATTTAGATCATTGTAAATATCTTCCATCTTTATCTCCTAAATAGATTGTTGAATTTGTTAGGCATCTTGCACAAATCAACTGTTTTGCTGCTGGACTTCATAACACTCACCTTCACACCTCATTCCCTTCATGCACATTTTCATAACTCTGGACTCTTGGATGTCTGATTAGTTAGCATTAGAGTCTTCTCCATTGGGTTAAAATACTAAATTACACCAAGCCTACCAAAGTTGTTAAGGTGTGGGTGAAATTGGTACAGTAATCCTAATTTGGTTGATTCTTATCTGGGTACCTGTTTGATAAAGCATATATAAACTGCTGGATTTAGCAAAATATTAGCCCAGGAAAAAAGCCATAGGAAAATAAGCACCCACAGAGTCATTTATGAATTGCTGTAATCCTGTCTCACTGACCAAGACTATAGTACTGTCTTTTACGGGTTTTTTGGGCTTTGAGTCAGTGTGAAGGAAAATCAGGTCAGAAGCAACTGTTCCTTTAAAAGACAAGGTAGAGCTGTTGGGCACAAGCAATCCTGTCAAAGGCGACGAATATCCCTGTACTGCAGTCTCTAGGCAAAATTTTATCTACAGAGGGTTTGTGAAGTCAGATGTGACTATTATCTATGTAAGCCAAAGGACTTCCTTGAATTCACCCATCTGTATTAGATATCGGAACTCCTGCATGTTTATAATCTCCCTTGCACTGTTTGCGATGTCTTGACTGAAATTGTGTTCCCTGGGAAAGAGCCCAAGGAAGTGGTGTCCTTGATTTTGTGCAAGCAACTTCAAGGAAACTCATTGGGCCCCTTCAAGATTCTTAATTAAAGTTTAGACTTGGTCTCGAGAAGAGTCTTTGAGCTGTCCTAAAGTTTACATCTGGTCATCTGGCCTAGCCCTTATTGCCTTCCTTATTCCTTGAGTTAAGTGCACATATAAGAAAACTACACTGGTTTTTTTTTTTTTAAATAGTAATCACAGTAAACTACAAATTGATCCCTTTATTTTTATGTCTAATCTTATCTTATTAGAGTTTGACTTCCAGTTACAGATGACAAGGCAGAGATTGATTGGAAACTTTCAGAAAGCCTATAAAACAATCTATTGGGATTTTAGAGCTCTTTCACATAGTTGCCATTGGTTTCTTAACCTTGCTTATTTCTCTGCTATCAAAAGAAACTATGCCTTTAAACTCCAGATAAACCTATAAATGGATCAGATTTTTTTTCTGTCATTCTGTAAAAATAGCTGACAATTAAGATAAATGGCAATGAAGGAGCATAGCAGTAGCACTTTGATTAAAAGTAGTGATGCACTAAGAGTTTCTTGCATTTAATTTTTTTATTGCATTTCTAGGTCAATAATGTGATTATTGATAATTATTGTCAAAATGAACATTTGACCCTAATTTCTATTGATCTGTCTTATCTGAATATTAAAAGCTGGTATGTAAAAATAGCTCAAAGAGTTTGATTCAGGCTAGACAGGGGAATTATGAAGTTCTTGTTCTATACTTAACTCATTCTACTGAATTACATTTTGCCCTTTTATACTCATGAGTGGCCATTTATCGACATAAATGGATGTCTTTGTGAGTGTTTCTGAAAGTAGGATTTAGTCTTTCGTGTGTGAAGATTATACAGCATTAGGGAATAAAAGCAGGTTTTTTTTCTCTCTCATCATGCGCAAATGGCCGCTTCCTTCCATAACGTGGCTGGGATGCAGAAGGAGAAGCGTGAGTGGAAGATTTCAGGGCAAGCTATGTTCCCTGTATGGCTGTGAACTAGTCAACTTAACGGGGGGCACTGCTATGTGCACATTGTGCACGGATCCTTAGGGAGGCGCGAGGATCTCAGTCTCTCTCAAGCATGAAAGATTTCTGTTCCATTTATTTTCTGAGGGCACAATATCTGGGATTTTGCCTGCTCCTTGGTTCAGGTCAGAAGAACCTAACAGGTTCCATGATTTTCAAAGGTATTCTGGGCTACTTGTGGCTAAATTTTATTTTAAATATTTAAAAAAGCAGATGAAAGTTCAGGTCTTTCATATAGTATAAAGGCAGGAAAATACTTTTTCTATGTAGTTGCAATCCTATATGTGTGTTTCTAATGGAATATTTTACAAAACTTATAGAAGTATGGAAAATTTTTTTTTTAAATGTGCTGTGGCTGAAGATCTGGAATGTGATTGCTCTCCTACCCCCACTTTACAATAGACTTGTAATTCAAATGCTAAATGGTATATAGAGTGGAATTACTGTCAATATAATTAATATTTCTTTCCATACAACTAACATGATTTTGAATTAATTTTGATGTAAATAGCAGGCCTACGTCCAAGTTCTTGCCTATAAACTGTAGTTATGTATCCCTAGAAAGGTTATAGTGTCAGTTGAAATGTCTGAGACGGTGCAGTTAACATCAGAAGAGGGTCTGCGTGAAGCAACCAAAATTAGCATAAAAAAATTGAAATGTATGAGACTGCAATTACGGTAACATCGTAACATGAAGACATTGCAATTGATATTGTAATGGCTTAGATGTCAATGGAATAAGTCAGTGAAACAACTTCAAATAAATGAATAAAGAATTTTAATGGCATCATATTTGCTGGCTAGAGAATTATAATATTTTAGGGGTACTGAATCTACTGTTAGCTATCAAAAAATGCTATAAAGTATGGCTGCTGTGCATAGCTGCTGTTTCTCAGTATTTAGTGTTTTGGATGTCATTGGCTTTTTTTTTTGAGATTGTTAACAAAGGAAAATTATTTTAAGGATAAGCACATAAGTTTTCTTTTTTTTTTTATTCAAGTTCTTTACTCTGAAATGTTTTGACCTGCTGAAACTAAAAGTGTGAAAACAGGTATTGGTAAAAAAAAATCTCATCCACCATTTTAGATTTCCCCAAATTACCCAAGCCCAAGAAAGTCAAACATGTCCAGAAGAAAAACTTACTACTACCACCCCCCCACCCACCCCTGTGTTCCACAATGAGAATGGCAGGCAGATGACTTTGGGAGACAGATGGAAAATTCTTATGCAACACCAGTGTATTCAATATTTTGAATACGGCTGCTAGCACAATGTTTTCAGAAAGGGTTGCTTTTTTTAACTTGCCCAGGCTTCTTGTTAGGAGAGGAAAAAAAGTTTGATAGAAAGAGAAAGATAGAGAAATTCAAAGGGTTGTAGACAAATGCATTCAAAAAGGAAGAGCATGTACCTGCGTTTCATCCAGGTGCTGCTATATTTTCCACCCCAAAGGAGTTATGTTTCACGTTCTTAAATTAATAGAGTTCATCCCAGATTTCTAAAAAGCAAGCTGATGGAAATCTCCATCAGCGGACATTAATTTTTAATGTTGAGTTGTAACAAAGTAGAAATTGAGAAACTCCCGAAAGAAGGAGGTAGGATGAAAACATCTACTTCTGGATTGGTTATGTTGCTTCTATCCTAAACAGAAGAGTAAAAAAGCCTCATGAGGAATTAAGTTTAAAAAGACCTAAGGATAGCAGTGTAATTAATAACAGGAAATTTTTGAAATGATTTCATATTTGCTTAATGAAGTTACCCGCATGAAATAATAAAATTAGATTTTGTACAGGTATCAGCAGTATCACATGGCATTTTGCTAATAAAATGGTACAAAACAATATAATTAAAGCTTATGTTAAATTAATTAAGAATTAGCTGTTTGACAGACTTCATAAAGTCCATGTCAATGGCAAAACACCACTGAGTTCTGAAAGGAGAGATATTATGCCTAGTGCTGCTCAACACTTCCATCGTTCCTCTCAAAGTATGTTGTATAATTTCTGATAACTTAAAAGGGATGAAGGCTATATGTGCAGAGCAAAAGAAAGTATCTTGAAAAACAAACTGGCTCTGGAAGTGATCTGAAACACAACTCAGAATGAGCACCACAAGGTCAAAACTAGGGAGCAGTTGGAGAAAGGTGGTCATTTTACTGTCTCTGAGTACAGCACTGCTGATGTTAATGCAGCAACTCTGTATTCCTCCCTTTCAGGAGACTACTTAAAAAGATTTTTGTAAAACTGGAGACAATGCTGAACGAAGCTGTAATGGTGGAACAAGGCCTCAGACTAAGCAGCTTAACTCAATCTTCTTTAATTGCAGAATTAGTAAATGAGAAATGACTTCCTTAGCGTGTAAAACACAAGTAATAGCAGGCAGTAAAGAGCTCTTTAGTTGTTATAACCTAAGAATCAATATTTAGAAGTTTGAGTATACCTGTTTCAGCTGGAGAAACAACTTTTTAAGACTGCTCAACTTCGTAAAATAGCTGGTGGTTAACATCTGAAATCACCACAGGGCAGAGAAGAAAAACTACCTCATAAAGCAGAAGAGTTCTGCCTTTGCTGTCTAGACATGGCTTCGACTCCTTTCTGAAGCATTAATTCTATTTCAATAGAAGTTATTGGATTTAATTAAATTTACCTGCGATATTTAAGATGCTGTGATCTATCGTAGACCAGACCACAAATATTCCAAAGAAGCTGTCAGCTCTGAAAGTCTCTGAAACTGTGAAAGTTCTGGTGGTTATTGCACTCTTTCAATCACCTGCTGATTAATTTCACGTGTATGTACCGACACTGCTTGATCTATCTGATTTAGTGAGAAAATACTAGCAGTACCTTTAGCATGTGCAAATTCCATCTTCCCCTGTTGTGATACTTTCCTTTTTTTTTTTTTTAAACCTGTGCTAAGATGTTGGAATATGCTGATTCTTCATTTTGCTCAGGTCTCTTCATCTATTGCTGCACAAGAATACAGAAGTGTTTCATTTGAAGGGAATACACTTCTGTAAGAATGTTGACTGCAGTATCTACTGCTTGCCTGGATCAGGGCATGAATTTTCTCCAAAAAAATACAAATTTGTGTTTATTTCTTCGTCTTTATGTCCCGGATTCTTATACATTTGCAGTTATGTACCTGCCAGGGAAATCAACATGAGTTGAGTGCCTAAGTGATCCTGACAAATGTGCTAGTGAGGATCTTCTCTAAGACACATTAAAAGAAAGGGGAGCCTTCTATTGATATAGGTGGAAATTGAACTGGATCCTAACAGTGAATGACTACCTTAAATATAAGGAGAAAACCCCCTAATTTAAACACTTGAAATTTATATATTTTTTTCCTGTACTTGTGATTACCAGAAGCTTCTTTTTAGCTGGTATGTAATTAGTGAAGTTTTTATAATGAGAATGCTTGATGCAAACTGATCCAAATGCTGCCTTGTGGATTGGAAAGGGCAGATGTCTTTAGTGCTGTGTAGCAGAAGGAGACAGTGGGCAGTTCAGTGAAAATCAGGAGAGTAGGACACATTCAGCTGTGCTTTGGTGTAGCTATTTGTTCTTCTTGGAATTCAGCTCGATTCAGGCACTTGTAGTAGCTGTCCTTTTCCTTATCTGACTTAGACCTTACCTAAATCAGAGTAAAACATATGGAACATCCTGATGGCTGGTTAACTGTATCGGTGCTGTCGCGGTTTGATTCAGTTCAGCACAGTGCTGGGTAATGTACAGCCAGACGACTGACCTGTTTTTCCAGAAGACATCAGCAGGACAGAATCAGAAGGCTTAGACTTTCCGATGGCTCCAGGCTTCTGTCTAAACCTCAAGCCAAAATTTTTGTTATAATACAAATATCATACGAACTTTGAAGCGCTTTGTTGTTTTTATTTGTTTTTAAATCCTGATTGTTCAGCACAATGTAAAGGACAAACAACATATGTGGAAGGACGAAGTTTTACTTTTGAAAACTGAGTAGAATTTTCTGAGGAAAATGAACACTTATTTGAGTGACACTGAATGTGAGCGGATCAACATCATTATAATTTCAACCATTCTATTTTGAAACTCCTCATTTGCAATTCTGTACTTGCTTTGCAATTATGATGGTTTGCAATTCTGAGCTTTTAGTGGCAAGCCTGGAACTGTGCGTATAACATAACCATAAAATTATGACCCAGTGATGTTTTAATACTCTGATATCAAATGGACGGATTATTAAAAACTTTTTCTGTGCTAACGGATTAGTCAGAGCAGACTGAGAAAAATCAGATCAAGACAGAAGTTACTGCAATGAGAGCAAAGCATTCATACTTCAGTAATGAACAAATACACAAAAAGCATCGGCTTAAGATTTTAATGACATCTGCAGCCAAGAAATTGCCTGTAAATAACTAAACCACCTTAGCTACCACATGTGCAATTTATGATCCTGCTCATACTGAGTCTGTGGCAAAACATCTGAGTTTAAAAATGTGGGAAAGAGTTTGAAGTATCAACACCTTATCTAGTAACATGCTACACCTTTTTAACTTTTATGATATGGTACAGGGATAAAAGCCAAGTAGTTAATGCTGAATTAAGCTGTGCCCATCTTCTGTTTTTCTCAATACTGCTAAAATAGTTTTCATATGGAGCCACTTAAATTGCATTTTTCTTATATATGAACGAAGTATTGAGACAGACTGCAGGAAATCACCTCTGCCTCTCCTGGACCTGTTTCCTTTAGGAGGCTAGGAACAGAGGCAAACAGAAGGAAAGGAGAAGGAAAGCGCTAAACGGGTGTTAGTCCAACCAATAAGTTGACGATGAAGCTATGACTTCAAATACTAACCATAAACCCCCCACTACTATGAGGGTTGCAGAAGCTCTGAAATCCTTGCTCCATTTCCCATGTCTGCTGTAGCTCGTTGATTGGCAAATGGGGCAGGAGAGGCTTTTAATTAAACTCATATGTGATGCTGCTACTTTAAATTAGTGCCAAATGGCTGGGCTCAAGGTGGTGTGTAAACTTCTTAAGCACATCTAACTCTCTTTCTCAAGCTAAACTGAGGGCGGAGAAACATTAATCTCAATAAATACTGTGTGCACTTTTTTACAAATGACAACTGATAATGAAGTTAGAAATTCTCAACAAAGGCTTTTCTTCACTGTCTGTCAAAGCGAGAATTTCGAATATGCAGGACATGAGTGTGTGCTGGTGATAGCTCTACTTAGAAAATTACTAAGTATATGAATATATTTGGCTCTTTCCTTCCCCACTTATGACAATGATTAAACAGCAATTTCAGCTCTACAAATATGTATTAAATTGGATGTGAATCTAAGCTCAAATTTTAAACCCACTGCTAAAAAATTATCTGCTAACCTTTCAAAGTAAATTCTGCTTGACTTGACCTTTTTTCCTTTCTAATTTGTTACATGCTGAACAAAAGAATACGGTTTTAATTTTCTGCAAATTGCAAGCAGAGTCAAGTGCAAGAGCAAAAATAACTTGGCCCATGTAGAATCTATAGCTCAAATGGGATTCAACTATTCTAGTTATTAGACTGCATTACTATCTTAACAGTGCCTCTAGTTCTGTATAGTCCTTTAAAACAGACAAACAACAACCTCCCAACCCTTTAAACAGCACAAAAAACCCCATCAAATGATGCTACGGAGCCTTGACTAGAGACATTTTCCAAGACTAGGAAAAAAAACAACCCCAAACTGTTGAGTACCATGCATATAATAGTATTTAATATTTTTAAAACATGCAGAATTTGAAATTGGATAACAGGAACTTTACAGCTTAAAAAAGCCTCTGCCATTATAATTTGAAAATACAAATTATATTCTGAAATAACTAGCAAGAAGTAACCATATATTTTAGTCTCCCTGCTAACATTTGTGCTGATGGTCATAATAAGTCATGTAATGTTGAACAGTTTTCTTTAGTATATCAGATAACTCATGATCTGAAATTGAAATTGCCATTTCAATGCAGAATTTGTATTTTGAAAATGTTTAAACTTTTTTTCATAAAAATTGTGAGTATTCACATAAGTTTTTTCAGTGTTTAGTTAATCTGGATACGAGCTCTTTTCCTCCTTTTTGTAAATAAATTCTTCCCACTGTGTTTTAAGTAATCTTTCTATGTCATCTCCTTTCCTTCAAATCCAGCATCCCTGAGGCTTTGATTCTTCCCCAACAGCTTCATCCTGAAAGAAAAATGATAACTAGGACAGTTTTAACCACTAACTGATATTCTTCATTTTTTTGCAGTCAGGTTCAGAGATTTTTTTCCTATACCTGCTAGACTGTTCGTATTGGTCGCGCTACTGCAGAATGACAGCAGTATAGGTAAAAGGGCAGCTGAATGTCCTGCCCAGGAGAGTGGATCAAAGATTCAGTTTATTCTATGATTACCTGAGAAAAGAAGCTAGTTGAGATTGTCAAGGAACAGTCAAAATATAAGGAAATAGATGAAATATAGGAATTATACAGTGGACGCATGTCGTCTTTTTTTTTTTTAATATGACATGGTATTTACATTGGGGGAAAAAAAAACCCCAAAGTCAACATGCTTTAAGTATTACCTGTGTTATGAGTTCTTTGGTATCATTGATAGGGGAAATTTGAAAACAGAGATTAAAAATGTATTTTAAGTGTTTTTAAAGCACATAAATTTGTCCGTCACTTTTTTCCCTCCCTCTGAAAGTTGAGTATTAAATTTTTTTGTGTGTAATTCATAGAACAAAATTATAATTTCAAGCTATGGAGTTCATGGTGCTTGGCATGTTAAGGCAAACGCATCTGTGCTTTTGGTAGATTTGGCGAGGTGATAAGCTTGTCTCAGTCTTCCAAAAGACTAACATGAAGGAGCCTCAGCCTGTAAGCCCTTGCTTGTACGACAAATGTCCGAAGTCTGGAGCTAAAGGAGCTATTGCTTGTAATGTGTACAGAAACAAGGATTTTTATTAATATTTTTTAAACTGGGTCTTCAGTAAATATTTTTCAAAGAACTACCTATGTAACACGAATCAGTGTGTTACATGGGAACAGAGCTGAACAAGTAACATGCTTTCTGGTTAAATCAAAGGAATAAGACTGGGTTAAGGAAAAGTCTAAATGTTAATGCCTTTATACCAAAGGAATAGAACAAAACAAACAAAAAAAAATCCATGAATGTTTCTTAGGCTCAAAATGCTTCATAGTGTTCAAAAATGGTCTTTTAATTTTTTGCCTACTCTTAAATAATTTTTTTAAAAAGTTAGGACTCTTTTCAATGACAGAAAGTTGGTTTGAAACAAAAATCAAGGTTTTAATAATAAACTTCTTAAATGCAGCATTTTGTCACTTCCAGATGAAGTGTCTCCCTTAGAAAAATATCAAAATAAATTGCTTTTGACATTTCTAAAATGTTCTCCTCTCTACCATTTTCTCTAACAGCTTTAACAAAATATATACCTTAAACTGTGCCCTTTTCCTCTGAAGGCCTGTGACAACAGCTTCAGAAGTCAAAATAGCATTATAGACAAAGGAAAAAAAACATTTGGGAAATCAATCACAACACCAGAGACTTTTATGCTCTTATTTTCTCCTTTAGGCTTCTCCATTGCTCAGTAGGGTCCAGCATGGGGGTTCACTTCTGGTCAGGGAAAGCCAGGCAAGTTACGGTCCTCGGGTATCTCTGGCTGTAGGAGTCAATGGTTATGCAGACTAATTTCACTATTCAATTGCTGTTTTACAAGGGTGGCATTTTAACGGTCTAGTAGAGGATTATTTTTCAACCCCAATTTTCTTCTGCCCGAATGCGTCATACCAGAATAGCTGAGGTAGGGGAAAGAAGGGAAATTCTCTGCATCAGAAACATCTGACTCCAAGAAGCCTTGTTATATCACCGTTTTCTTTTCATTTGCTCCTTTCCAGATCGCTTTGTTTTAAGTTCTGACATTCATACAGACCAGCATCAGAAAGTCCCCTTTTATATATTAAAAATAGGAACCAAAGTTTTACAGAACCTCCTCATTCTTTATGTAATAGACTGTATCCTTTCTGTGTAGGTATCTCGTTACAGAATACATCCTACAGAGATTCTAGTTGACAGTATGAATTTGGTTGGTTTTCAGCTGATCACGTTACGCTAATTTCTAACGATGTTGTATTTTGATTCTGCCTGTCTAATCAGGGAAGAAGGTAACTGTGAGGAAGACTCTGATTTTTACATAGAATTTACTAAAAACTGTGAAGTAGAGAGGCGATTGGAAAATTTTGACGGACATTTTCTTTCGCAGAATACAGATGTCAAAACTGGAACATTTTGTGAAAATAATTTCTATTGGAAAGATCCACTTCAAAATGAAAAAATACTGAAAAAATACATACTAATCTGATTCAGCTGTTTTATTTCAGCAGTTTGGAGGACTGGATTTTTTGCTTAGGAGTAGCTTCAGGGTTAACTTTGTTCAACATCTTTTGACATGAGACTACAACTCAGTAGGGTTCTAATAAGTCTTTTCTAGTAGTGCATACCATTTAATAAATTCTTGGTTTATAGTAAATTTTGAATTTATTCTAGAATGAAAGACAGTTGACTTAAGATACAATTGTCCCAGCTGATTAAATTGTTAATATATTGAAAGGGACTGACCTTAATTATGAGCTCCACTGTTAGAACCAAGGATGTGGACTGATTTAAAGAGGCTGATCTTGCAAATGCCTCAGGTCAAAAAATTACATGATTTAGGTTTTGGTCATTGGACGTAGTTTGCCATCATTCCCACCATGCAGCTCCCTGATATCCCCCTCCTAAGGAAAAAGTCTCTTTGCTGAAACTGCAGATGCACACTTTCCCATCCAGAAAAATAGTTTTGGCCACAGCACCATCATTAACTCCTAACTTAAAATACTGCTAAAGCTGACAAAATCTTAGCAGCTATATTTCACTGATGCAGTCACCAAACTTTGCTGAAAAAGTAGTGCTTTAGCTGCGATTAAAAGCTTGAGTGTTCTTACTTATTATTTTCAGACTCTTTGCAAGACATTTCCTCTTGAATACAGTAGTGTTTTTTCACTGCAGCCAGCCATATTTTATGTTAACCCCAGGTCATGTAGGGATTTTTTTTGTGCTAAGCACTGTATCAGCACAGTATGAAAAATCTGACTCTGAAGTCCATGTAAGATATTTTCCATGTAATTCAATGGAGTTAAGGCTGTATCAACATTGAGAGACAGTGATGCAAAGCACTTTTAGTCTAAATAGACAGGGGTTGGAGAGGAAGAGGATTAACTGATTTGCACAGAATTACATAGCATGCTAGTGACAGGGCTGGGTTTTGTGACCTAGTTCTTTCAGTTTTCAAGCTAGAGCCCCTCATTACTAGACCATAATGCCTTCCATGGTTAGTGAAATGGTCAGAAGCGAAGAAACAGTGAATTCTTAGGACAACTGCATTTTGACTGATGTCATAGTTCTGCTCTATCATGCTTCACAATTATCTATTGCAACAAGTAAACAGATCTGTAATTTTGCAGAACTCATAACTCCATCGGAAAGGATGCAGAAAATGCTGTTGCTGGAAGTGACAACAGATTGCAAAGGCATAAGAGTTTTCTGATAAGAACATACAGGGGCCAACTTCTTGTCACTTAAAGTATACGGAGAAAATGAAAAAAGCGTATAATAATAAATAATTCACAGTGAGTCCATTTATTTTCTACAAGTTGTATTGCATAATATTTCAACATGAAAAAGCCTTCAGGAATCCTTTCTATGCAACTTTTTAGTTCTATTTTGTGCCTTGTTAATTACAGTAAGTCAAAATGGACAAATGCAAATCCTTTCACAATTCCTAATTTTATCATCATATATATTATAACAGTGTTGATAAAATTTGTTACTATATTCTGAATATAGTTCTACTGCAGCTGCTGGAGTTTTTTGCGGGAGGTAGGGGGTGAAGCTAGAGAGTATGCTGTTGCAACATCCTTAGTTGCACAGCTCCAACTTTTAACAGCCATTGGATGCATGGTTCACGTCCAAATTTCAGTTGTAGCATTTTTGTAGTTACTAGTATGTCATTAGAATACAAGCTTTATGTGTAACTGAAAGACTAAAAGTTTATTTTCACTTGTGACCTCTCTCCAATTTTACATAAATTTTCACATCATGGTATAGAGAATCTTATCACTAGGGTATCTAAATACCTATGTGAACGTAGTTTTTGTTATTTATTTCTCAGCATGACAGTTATTTATGTTACAGTGATAGAAGAGAAAACTTGATTCCCTGACAGAAGAGGGATTTTGACTGATGGATTTTGCAGCATAAGTCAATCAGTCAGGTTTTTGTTGTTCTTGTTGCAAGAGAGAAACAAATATCTTATGAAGAAATGCACTATACAAAAAGGTGATAAGGACTATAAATTTAAAATTGAATTAATTTTTATTTGAACCAAAATATGTAAATTCTAGCAAAGCAGAAATTTTTTTTCAGACTTGTTTTGGTGTTGGTTTTTTTGTTGTTGTTGTTGTTTTTTTTTCTCTGAATGCTTTTGATCTACAAGAAAATAAAAGTGGCAGTTATTATCTGGAAAACCAGAAACATCTTTGAATTAAGATCTGTATTTTCTTCTTTCTTTTTCTTCTTTCTTCTTTCTGATTTTAATGGTTTTCTGAACTAGTTTTTGATGGTAGTATCCTTTTTTTCTACTATTGTAACTCAAATGTAATTCACTAAAATTTTTGAATGACTACAAAACCTATTCTTTTTAATGATAGAAAGGAAGAAAAATAATCCATAAATGTTATTTGTCTTTTTTGTGACAGTTGCGGACAGTTAGCATAAAAGCTAAACATAAAGCAAAACCGGAATTAATTATAAAGTAAACATAAAGGAAAACAGGATTATCACCCAGGTGGATGAATGCCAAATTTGTGAAGTCCGGTATTTAGAAACACTGAAAGCAACAAACTCCATTTAGTTAAGACTTATTATAACACATACAGAAATAAATTTGAGGGAAATTCTAAGTGAAATTGGTTCAAATAAAAAATGTAGCTTACTTGAACAGGAAACCTAATAGCTGTGAAAGGGAGGAAAAGTTGAAAGGAAAATATAGTGTATAGTGAGGAAAAACAATAAAAATGGGGAAAAAAGATATCAGTATGAATTAGATATATTGATACTTGGAACACTGGTAAGGTTAAAAAGCCAAGGGAAAACCTCAGCTGGGAGAGAGTCATCTTTGGTAACGTTATTCCCATAGCTGATTGTAACTAATAGCAGCATATTTATGTATTACTGTATGTTATAGTAGTAGTATGTATTGTAGGAATTCTCTGCTACTGCTTGAAATAGAATTAGTGGTTTACAATACCAAGGAATGTCATCTGCTTTTAATTGTTTACCATTTTTTTCAGAAAACTTTATAAATTGGATTAATTTCTCAGAGCCTTTAATAGAGCTCTCATTTTAGGTATATACTGCAAGTAATCAAGCTCAGTAGTTATCTAAGTAGTAACATTTAAAAAATTATGCGGTTTAGAGATGTCTTCCTATTTGCTGCCTTTTGTCTGCTAAACCACTGTATAAACTTGAAATTACTAAACTGTATTTGCTGACACTGAACTAGATAATGAGTTGTAAATGATCAACATATTTCAGGACTGGGATCCCATTCCGTAACAACCTTTAGTTTATTCTTGTTCTTTTTCTAAATACTTAGAAATATTTGCTTAGTAATCTACCATGTAAAACATTTCCAAGAGTCTTCTATGTTCTGGTTGAGCAAAAGCACATAATTTCCAGTCATCCAAATGAATTACCTTTTTTCCTTAAATGTTTTAGTTTTCATCTACCTTCTTAGATACTTAAGCCATTTTTTTGTGAGGCAGCTTTAGGATAACAATAAATATCATTGTAGAAGACCAGATATTGATTGGTGTGTTTGTATAGAGAGCTTTTCATAGTCAGATCCACACAACCTTTTAGGTACTATCTCAGTTTACGATACCTGTTCTTTGTAACAGAAATCACTGCATAGTGTTAGTGTTCTGTGCTCCTTTCCAGCAGGTGAAAAGACTGGATGCCTTCAAGTAGAATGCAAAAAAAAAAAGTGAACTCGGAGCTATGAAATTAGGAAAAAAAAAAAAGCTGATAGTTTTGCATGTCTCAAATGATACCCTTTTTTGAGGTTTAGGTACTTTACGTGACACTGTTGTCTCATGTCTTTGTTCACATCTCTCTGTTTTGAATAATTCCCTGGTAAATCTCCAGGTCTTTTGCTTTAATAAAAAGAATAGGGATCACACTTCTGTTTTTTCCTTAAATTTTAGTAACTAAAACAAAAAATGGTTGTTGCCTTTCTTAGAGTAGGTTATTAGTGGGAATGTGTTCTTGGGGTACATGCACAGAATCTTGATAAAGGAAGAAATTAAACCCAGGTCTTCTGTACTCTGGGAGAACAGTTAATAGCAGAGCCTGCATATAGAAGTTGAGTGCCTGGGTTACCTCTCTACCTTCCCAGGCTTTGCTTGGACAATTGCATTGAAGCAGTAGTCAAGACTCTTGCAGAACTTGAATGTTAAAAACAGTCACCAAAATACTTTGAGAACCCTAGGCATCAGATGAATTTTACTGGGATGTTTTTGAAGATACGACTTCTAGTTATCTTTGCACTAAAAACATATTTTATCATTATGTGAACAATTAGCATTCCCCCAAGGATTTGTCGTGTTAGCTGGTTTTAGCTGGGTGACCTCTGTTGGAATACATTTTGCAGGAGTACTTCTATGCAGGATAACTCACTTAACGTTGAGCACTAAGGGACTGATGAACACAGCAATCTCAAGCATCAAAACGTGGATTTGAAGTTGAATCTCTTGCTGCCACCTGCTGGTGTACTTTCATTTGTAGGTACAGACTGTAGTAAAGGTTTTTCTATTAATAGATGCCTTATTAGGTGTCTGTGTCTTCAAGATCTCATGTTTTCAGCAGCAACATAGGTCAGAGTTGAAGGGGGGGTAAAGGTCGTGAATCATAGTAAATGATTGCCAAAATTAAACTTAGATTAAGCCAACAATCTTTCTTACCTTGTGGAGGGGAAAGGGTTCTCTTTAAGCTGTGGCCAAAAAAAAGTCATGTAATAAAATTATGCTAGATATGATTGACTGGGATTTTCCAATGCCTTTATCTCATACGTATCTTGGGTGTAAGCATATAATGTAAAAGGAACTTTTTATTTTAGCAGTTTCTCTTGTTTGATTCATAAGCATCATTACAACAATCCTGCCCTGTGTGTCAACCCATTCAAATAGCCAGTTTGTTCTTCGGTGGTTTTGGGGGGTATCTTTTTTTTTTTTAATCTTTCTGGATACAAATAAAATGTTATGGATGAAATCTGGATCCCACTGAGTTATGGGCAAATTGCCATTGATTTGGGTGGGGTGGGGGTTGTTGCTTTGCCAGCAGCTTTTGCAGAGGCAGAAATTATCTTCTAATTGATATCCACTTTTTGCTGAGGCACCTAGTTGCCACTTGTTTTTATTCTTGTTTTTGGATGGAACAACAGAATGGAAAGTTCACGGGCAACAGCTATCCTATGAGATAACGTATGCCCTTGGTAGCAAGCAGCGAATGAATGAATTGGCTTGGCCGGGTTAGGCTGTGGGTACTCCAAGCTCTCTGCTGGGAAAAAGCAGACATGGCAGTGGGCATCATATCCAGTTCCTTCCCAGAGAACAGATGGTCTATCACCTTGCCTTGTTTACCCTCTCCATCACTTTCTCAATCACCACGTTAGAGTTTCTGGATCTAGTTTAGTTGTACAGAGAATCCTGTATTCCCTCCAAAAGGCACAATACATTTGGAGGTAAGGAAGACAGCAGGATGGCTCAGCGGCTGCTGTAACTTGAGAAACAGTCACTGAAACCTCCATTAACTTACACCAGCAGAAAATATTGCCCAACATTAGGACAGACTGAAGCAGGTTTTGATTTCCTGCTAGTAGCAGGGTTAACTTTTTCAGAGGCAAGAAATGGGATGAAATTTTTCTTAATTCTCACTAGCGTAGGGCCGGAGGATCAGTGTGGAGAGATCTCTGGAGGCATCGGTTCTTACCAGTGGGGCTTTAAATATGAACTTAAGCCAACATCTATACAGCAAACTTTTTTGGGGGAGAAAAGAAATCTAGTATAAATTTGAGATGTAAATCTGTCATCCTATCTTACTCTTTTATAGTCTACTCATTGCTAATTTGTCAGTTATTGGATTCCAGCTTAGAAACATAAATGTATGTTTTGGTGGTCAGGTAGTTTAGTAACTGATTCTGAATTTTTCATTACAAAGTGAGAATGAAATGTAATGATATTGTGAAGGGTAAATTCAATGCTGGGTCGGAGATTGGTCTTTTGTTTTTGTTTTGTTTTTTTTTTTTAATACTGAAAATACAGTAAGAGTGCATTACTGCTTTCTAGTGGAACTTGACATTGGCTAGAAGAAGGGTTATCGTTTTGGGCTTGGCAGGGCACAGGCTGCTCTGTTGTGGTTTCTGATCAATGCTGAGTATGAGCTGAGCAATTGGCAACTGTGCAAAGCACAGAACAAGCTTGTGTCTGCTCCCAGAAGGCAATGCAGGCAGTCTTACAGGGTATATAAAATGAGTAAGTTAGCATCTTATATCTTAACCTCTTAGATGCGGAAGGGGAGGACTGTGAAGAGACGAAGACTCTGCACTTCGGTTTTTAGCATGTTCTGTGAGAAGGACAGGGTGGATTAATGTATTAAAACCATATGTAAAGGATATGCAATTGTCCTAGTATTATATAAATTTCACTACAGTGCAGAGAAGGCAATCATCTGTATGGTACCTTCCACATTCAGCTTTCTCCAGGAGTTGGAGCTTTTGTGATTTTTTTTTTTTTTCTGATCCGAAAAAACCCAACCATCTCTTTTAAAGAGATATTGTCACACATAACTGCCTGACAGAATCAAGCAGCATCTGTGCATTGTTCTGCAGCAAGTCATTATCACTGAAGAAATTTCTTAATTCTTGGAAGTAAAGGCCATACCAAAACACTTATAAATTAAGTTTCTGTAGTTTTAAATTTGAATACACTAGGGAAACCCTTTGTATTTCAGGCTGGCAGCTGGTTTAATTCAGGGCACCTGCTGCTCTACTACTGATGTGATTAAATTAAGTAGTTTATAAAATAACTTAAGGCTGTCTAAGCCACCTCTATGTTAAGAGAGAAGTGGCTTTTTCCCCCCACAGCTGTGCCTCCCTTTTAATGGTAACTTTTGGGTTGTCCCAGTAATGAGAGCGAGCCCCAGCATTCTGCTGACTGTGCAGCAAGAGTTGTAGTTATGGTGTGTAAATGTTCGCCCTCCCCAGGCTCTGCATGGGGGTGCGTGGTTGAACGTTGTCATTTCTGACGCAGAGGAGGCATGCCAAAGGCATGTTTTGCTTGGCGTTCCCGAGATGTTCAACAGTGAAACATCTAATTTCATTAAAAAGTATGTTTCTGGCATGGAAGCAAATAGTTTCTATGCTCTTCCTCGTTATTTTGCAACAACAAGGAGGACAGTGGGAGATAATCCCAAATTTCTTTGCATCCTGCTTCCTGAAATTAAGCTTGCGATGTTTTGCAGAGGAATGTGTTTTCCTCAGAGGTAGACAGAAGGTCCCTATATATGCTTTTAAACCGTAGAGCACTTTCTGTTTGATAGCAGCATGGTTTGGATTTCTTTGGGATGACCATGTCTGACTGAAGAAGTAAATGTTCTGAGATCATGTCTCATTTTTAATTTGCTGTTGTGCTTTTTCACCCGTTGTGTGACAAATATGGAAAATAAGATTTATCTTGTTTCTGCATCATGATTCCAGAATTAATCTTTAGATTTCAATTGTGTTTATACGACTCTAAGGAAATAGGATCTTTTCATGCATTATCTTGATGATTAATGCTTATTGTTGAAATAACAGATGTAACTTAATATTAAGAGTGCAAATAGTTTCCAGACTGCAATTATAATGAATAGTTTGACCATTAATATCTTCCAAATTGAATTATGGTGCATACGAAGTCACTGGTAGTTGCTGCAACTAATATCTACCCATATGTGTCTGTTATTTTAACCTAGTCGTTGTTGTGTCCAAAGACATAATTGATGTCACAAACTAAGATTTATTATGCTTTAGTAACTATTATTAATTATTAGGGATATTATTTGCATTATAATAACATCTAGCTGTCTGTACTGAAAACTGGAACCAGTTGTAAAAGGCATTGTATGCACAAGGAGAAAGTAGTACTGCTCCTGCTTTTCTTCAGTGGTACAATTATTAAAACTGTACCTTATAACTACTTTTTAAAGTATGGTGTAGACATTGGAGAGAAGCTTTGTTGGCTCTGTGGTTTTGAACCACGTTTGACCAGACACTCCTGTTAACGATCTGCCCGGGTGCCTCTTGCCAATGGACTTGAACTGATGGCAGTAAATGCTCCTGGCTGCATGTATGATTAATAGCACTGTGAGCGCAGCGCTGAAACTAATTGCAATGGTTTTCTTCTGTCCAGCCTTGTGGACACCTGACTACTCCATCACTGTGTTTGCAGCTGTTCAGGAAATAACCTCAAAGTCTGGGGGGAACCAAGCTGGTCAGACCCAGGTTTTTGCAGTTCCCTTCATGGTGATGAGCACTCTAGCTTCCTTCCTAAAATGATTTTAGGTCATTCTTTTAAATACACCTTAAAACCTTATTATGCGATGCAAGCAAATAAAACAAAAAACATAGCAGATAAATAAACTCCCTTGATTCACTTTATCTCCATTTTTATTATTGCTGTTAATTCTGAAGTGCTTCAGGCAGGAAATTCCATGTATTTTAACTTAATGGCACATTTCAACTAGGTAGGCATATTCTAGTGAAAATATTCTGCTCACTAAATTAAATTTGTTCATTAAAGGGAATACGTGATTTGTTACAATTGGTAGCATTTCCTACTTTGAAATTTAAGCAACTTAGGAATGATGGCAATAATAGTATTAGCTTATAAATTTCCTGGTTTGTAGAAGAGTTCAAGGTATTTTTACAAAGTAAAGATTCCAACTTAAATCTCACACTGAAAAATATAGTAGGAATAAATTAAAACTTTGCGGATTCTGATATTTTTTTATTTTTTATTACTACATTCTTGCAAACAGAGCTGCATCATAGAGCTGTGCATCCCACAGGAAGAATTTATGAATTCA
Organism: Haliaeetus leucocephalus; assembly: GCF_000737465.1. Lineage (NCBI taxonomy): Eukaryota > Metazoa > Chordata > Aves > Accipitriformes > Accipitridae > Haliaeetus > Haliaeetus leucocephalus. The sequence goes on from NW_010972920.1 coordinate 4,677,832, forward strand.
TGTCTCTAGGCCTGTTTTTTGTCCTCCTTTAAAATGACAAGAAATGAGTAGCCTTACCCCTCATATCATTAGTTTTGTATTTTTAAACAGAAACAATTATACTATTTTTCATTAACATTTCTGTTAATGAAAACAGTTGGGAAAATAAACATCTGCTTTACTTAAAAGAGCTCAAAGTTCTGTAAAGGGTGCAAAGGGTTGTGAGTGAATACAAAGAAAGAAGATCCTTGTCAGTGTGATGCATTAATGTGTTTGGAAGAAAGAAAACAGCTAGAAATTTGCTTAAATACCGGAGTGAGTATATTTGGAAAGGTGGTATTTACACAAGGAATTCCATTTTCCCAAACGAACCCCACTGATTTCATGAATCTGTTTGGGGTGAATAAGGTTTGTCTGATTAACTCTTAAGGGAAATTGTCACCAACGGATAGTAGAAAAAAAAAAAAATCGTCTAATTTAAACAAAGCACTGAATATTTTAGAGATATTCTCTTTCTAATTTCTAATGTGTCCCTTTTCTTTTTTAGTCTATTGCTTTGGAAGGCAAGGGCTCATGACTTTTATCCTTCCTAAATTATCTCAGGGCAGCAAACCAGCATAAAATATATCTTCCTGCGTGTGTGCACTCAGTCTCTAAGACCATTTTAGTACCGTTGCTAAAGGAACAATAAATTATTTAATTATCTGACACTAATTAGCGCTGCTTACAGAACCCTGTGAATAGCAGTCTGTTGACTGGGATGGCTTATTTACAGATAATGTGATGTATTTTCCTTACCATGTTCCCAAATTTTGTTTGCCTGTCACAGTATAACTGAAATATCAATGAAATGAAGTGAAAGAGGGCTTGCATTATCTGGAAGGCAATTGTCTAAGATCCATGTTTTTTTGAGAACTAAATATAACTTAGCTTTGAACTACACTAGGTTGCTAGACTGCAAATTAAATGAATAATCAAGAGGGATTGTTATTTTATGCTTAATATCCCTGCTAGGAATGTATTTACAGTTCAATATTTGTTTGAATGGCAATGCATGTCAAGAGAAAACTATTACTTAATTGCTGTACTTGATGCATTGCTCACTCAGGTGTTAAAGATGATGATAACCCCCCCCCCCCATCACCCAGAAGTAGCTATAAGTAGAGTCTCACATCTGGTTCTCTTGGTTTTAATCTGGGCTTCCTGAAGTGTACTTTCTGGCCTCCAAAGTGTTTGTATAAAGACTTCAAAGGGATTTTTTTTAACTGTCAGCATCCTGTAGAAGATAAAGGTATTGCAGATGAATTTGTTAGGCAGCCCGCAGGCTGACATCCCACCCAGCAGGTGGTCCTCCATGAACAAAAGTTCTAGAAGCCTTCTTTCCTACCTGAACTACAAATGATAAAAAGAAAGAGAGTAGGGTAAGAATAGCCCTATTGTAGGCTTTGCTGAAATGCGTGAGGACAAATTTGTAGATAACATAATTCCTCAATTTTGCTGTAGTTCTAGGAAGAAAACCTGACCTGTGGCAGCTCTGTCAGATGAAGTCCTTGAGTTCTGTTTGCATAAACTCAAGAAGCTGTATTTAGCATTTGTAAGGTCTGGCATGGTGAGGAAGGGATTGATGTGAAGGGCTAATCCAGTCAATAATTAAGGAACAACTGGAAAGGAATGTGTCTCGTTTAGAGCATGAAAGTGCTAGGAGACATGAGGGAGCAAAGAACTGCCTGGAAGATGATGATAAAGAGCATCCAAGGCTTGGTGGAATTGAGGGTATCGATGACTTGGCAGGACCTATGAATTTCAGCAGTCTGTGACTTTGATCTGTGGATGCACTCTTAAGAACTGATGAGAGCCAAAGTATGTGGGTTATTCTTCAAATAGATGACCTATTCATGTCTAGGAAAATGGAGCTGAGGCCGGCTGAGAAGGCAAAATATGATTCTAACAGGAGCTCATGCTGCAGTGGGAGCCAGGGGATCAATTTCTGCCTCAGTTGTATGTCTCATGACCCTGGGTACATCACTTAACGGAATTTATGAGGTACTGATCCAGCTGTGAAACAGATGTTTTACTTCCCCACTTCACAGAATGTTATAAAGATGGAAATATCTGATTGGTTAAGGATGGTATGGTGATAAGGGCTGCATAAATTCTGGAGATAAAGATGTGTAGGGCAGGACTCTGGCTTTGCCGAATCCAAAATACTAGAACCTGAGAAGTTACAATGGTGATTTCATTTGATGGTCATGAATTGCATACATCTGCAGACTATTTGAAGAAGAAATATTGAATGAATGGAAATTGGGAAATAAGCTGTTTTGTGCTCTAAAATATCATTAGTCTTAAGGAAGATATTCATTAAAAGTACCAATTTCTCCAAATGAGGGCATGTGGTGCTTGAATGCACTGCACAGTCAATGCCTAACGGATGAAGCTGTTCTAGGTTTTCTAAACCACCATTCACAAAATAAAAGCCAGATCTGTTACCAGATCTCATAATGGAATGGAGGGGAAAAAAAAAAAAATCAATAATCTCACAGTCCTGAAAGACGGATCCTCGGAATGCATGATATATTTGCTATTGCAACACAACATATGGCTATACCTGGCACCATTTCCTCAAAGACATCCCATATGCTTGCAGTCTGTAAGTAGTTTGCAAAAAGCTTTACTGATTCATCCCAAATATGTAATCAGATGGGAACAATAATAAAGAAGTGATCTAAGTTTATTACAAGTTAGGTTTTTTACTTCTGCATACTGAATTTCATAAAATCGAAGTAACATTTTTCTAACAGATGAGAAAGCAATCATGCTAAGTACCTGGATGTCACAGCCAGGAAAATAAGAAAATTAGTTATCTGTCAAATTTTACTTCAGAAATTGTAATGTTTGTTGGAAAAGGCATTAAGCAGATACAGGCATTTTTTTGCTTACTGAAAGGTATTTCTCAGACACTACTCAGAGTTTTTTGAATCTCCCCCCAATGGTCTTTTCTTGATGTTTTCCCTTCATTAGGAAGAGGGATATAGGAGGAATGGGCTCCTATTTTAACAGTCACTGCTAGAATCTGATGATAGTAACCCAGACTTTCTCTCATAATATGGGAGAGGATATATTTGTGACAAGTTGAAAGGAGGGAAACAGTTCTGCCTACACTCTGGAAAATAATAAGAAAAGGTTAGAAATCTACTGGGCTTTTAGAACCAGTACAAGGCCAGAGGTAAGACCTTGACACAAATGCTCTTGTCTTTTCACAGGCACACCTAATTATTTTGGTCTCTTGAGATTCCAGAGGAATTGAAGTCAGAATCTGTGGTAAAACTTTGCAAGGGAATGCTCTCAGAAACTCCGTCTTGCGGGGATGGCAGTGAATAGATCTAATAGATCAGCTGCAGACAATCCGTAGGTTTTTATTGTATCATCGTGAACAGACCATGCACTAAGGTGATACATGATGGGGATAATTATGAAAAAGAGGATTTGGAAATCCTGGCTCAGTCTTGAGTATTTTCTTGAGGGTGGGAGGATTATGTTGAGAATCAATTCATATTATTATTACATGGAAAACAGCACATTGACTCTTTAGTTAGCTTGTTCATTACCAGCAAGATATCTCCTCTTCCTGTTGATGACAACTTTGGCTTTAAAAAAAAAATAAAAATAAAAAAAAATTATAAAGCAAACTCTCTTCTAAAACTTTCCTTCCTTAATAATAATTTGTAATCCTGGGGATAAGAAAGCCTTTTCCAGTACAAGGTCAGACTCTGGTAGGATTTGATATGTTGCTAAAGCAGTGCTTCCTGCAAGCAGGGAGCCTTTGACTACTGTGAGTGAGATTTTTGGTTGCTGCAAGGTCCCCTGGAAGGGTCTGGCACTCGGTCCAGTTTCAATACCACCGCAGCATTTGGCTCCCACTTACTGTAACTCATATGTTGCTGTAGCTTAGATATAGATATTAATTCAATTACATGAGCATCTTGGGAGCCCATTAGAGGCTTTTTCTTCTCTGCTGTCAGAATGAGAAAGTTCTTTTGCTGGGAATATAGTATTTTACAGGTTGCTTATACGTGGACAGTTAAATCACAGTAAAGATGCTATGGTAAATGTGCATCTATGTAATGCTGAAGATTGCAAGGATAAGCAGAAAAGATTTTAATCATGTTGCAAACCAAACAAACCAGAGGAGTCAAGGTTTTTCTTTTGCTTACGTGAGCCAAGTGATGCACAGACTGAATCCATGCTAACATGGGGTATTTCAAATGTTCCTTCAAAAGTGAATATATTGAATGCCTAACAGTGTAAAAATTTTAACAAAACATTAATGGTAGCAAAATCATGAGCACACAAGAAAAATATTTGAACTCCTCAACACAGGGACAGGAAAGTGCATTGCTGGTCTGGCATTAACTTTTCCCTGAAGCTTAAGAAACCTCGGCTTTGATAGAGTTCTCAACAACTTAAAGCATAGTTGAAAATGTCTGGTGCGGCAATATGAATACCACCTCAGCCAAAAAACTAACGCGTAAGTCACCTTGGCCAATACAACAGGTCAAGATTCTCTGTGCACCGCAACCGCATCACAAAGCCCATGAACCAATAGACAGGATGGCTATGACTCGTGCAGCGCGCCTGGCCAGCGAGCGCATGCGTCATAGGTTGCAACCGAGGCGGATTTTGGCACCCGCTGGCCACGTGTGCTGAAATCCGTTCCTCTGCAAATATATAAATACTGGGATTTTCCGAAGAGCATTGGGCTGGTGTACGGCAAGGCCATCATTGCCTCTGTGGGGACGCCCACATAAAGCTGACTCCTACAGATTGCTGGGCTGAGTTTGCGGAGCAAGACGGCACAAGAATGTATGGATGGTCCATCCTTGTATGTTGCAATGTGTTTAAAAATTAATTGGTAGATCAAGTAAGGCTGTGTTAATTGAAACAAAAAAAAGGGGTGGGGGAGATGTAGGGTTCAATTATATGGAACTTAGTTACTGGGCCTGAAAGTAGCTCATGGTCGCAAGAGCGTTCCAGACACCTTTAGAAGGCCTTGAACAGAATAAACAAGAAGATAGAAGAAGAAAGATCCCAATTAGAAAAACACAGGTGCACATTCCACGATAAAGGGAACTTGGCACAAACAACCTCAATTCAGGGGCTTATCTTGACCATTTGGACTGAGACAAGTTTCGCATGTTCTAGTTAACATAGCCAATTATGTCCTGTGTTTATGCGCGTGTACAGAGCGAGTATAACTAACCGTATCTTATGTTTATACGTGTGGACGGTATCGATATAACAATCACATTTTATGTTTGTGCGCGTGGACACCAAATGCTTGCATGCAGTAGCCAATCGGAGCTTCTGGGCCACTTAGAGAATTGTATAAGAATGATCAGCTAGGCTCAATAAAGTGGCGATTTTAATCATCATATTGGTGTTCTATCGTCCGGGCCCCGCATGGAATAACCCTAAACCCTACACTAAACGTGAAGATGATCTGCTCAGAACCACTCGGAATATGTTCTGCTTTAGCCTGTGAATACACACCGTCAGCAGCTGCAACACTTGCACAGCACTTCAGGGTATTTTTAATTTCACTGAGCTAGCACACATATTAATGTTCATTCTTGTTCTTCATTGCCTTACAAATCCAATGGCTTCCTCTGTCTTAGAGGAAGTGTGCTTTGGGCCCAATAGAGTGTTTATTTTCTTACCAGACCTAAAAAAAAAAAAATAAAAAAAAAAATCCTTTTTTTAGTATTTTCTATCCATTCTGTACATTTGGACGCTTATGTACTCAATTTCATGTTTAATCAGCCAGTCTCACTTTCTCTAATCTTGCCTGTTCTTTAACTAAACAGACTTTTTCTGTCTGCTGTATCATGAGCAGACTTTGCTGAAGTACCCATATTGTTATAACTTTCTCTAAAAGTTGTGATAATTCAGTTATGCGCTTATCCCAACACATGTGGGTTTATATACAGAAAAGTGTGTTCTTTACCATAGTCTCGTTGTTTTTAGGGGCTGCTACCGACTATTTTTTGTAGTGGAATCTGACTATCTGTCTGGTGCTGTTGTGTATAAGAAGTGCAGTAACTTAGTGGTGGATTCTTGCCCTGAAGTGAATAGAAAGGAATAAACAAGTCCTAGGGGTAAGGATGTGTGAAGTGCTTGTAAAGGCACTTTCAGTTGAAAAAGCAAATTATATGCTTCAGAACAAGTTATTAGACATGTGCAAATATGTTGGAAATGTGAATATGGATAATATGGATATGTTTGACTACAAAACTTCTCTTGGGAACAATAACTTTCTTTATGGAAGACAGTAGCTAGGTGCAGCTGTCCTGATGGTGTTCTTGCACTGAAGTTCTTTTGGAGACCGAGAAAATTATGTGTCTGCATGACATGATTAGAATTGTGTTCACAAAACGTGGCATCTGACCTTACAAAAAGAAAATCAATGCAGAACAAGTCCTGATTAGGGATTTTTTTTTTTTGCTAGCATTGCACTTTATAAACTAAAATGGATGTGCAAGGTGAGGCACAGCATGTAAGCTACAGGCTTATAATTTTCTCCGAGAGGATGAACAAACAAAGAATTTGCAATTCATTTTATCTTGCAAAGTCACAATTTTACCACACCTCATGTAAACAGATGGTATTTATTTTGTTATTGCTTGGAAGAGACTTTTGGCAAGTTAAATGTCTAGAAGAAGGGTTTAGATCCACATTATTAAAAGTTCATGGACTAGGCAGTAAATTTTTATTCTATTCCAAGGAAGAGCACAGTTCACCCTTTCCTGTTTACGTACATAGGTGCTCTGAGTTTTGGAAGCAGAATGTAAATGACTTGTTACTGAATGACATTTAGTTTGCTTGTTTTCTTGTCCAAAACAGAAAGTAAATTATTTATTTGCAAATGTTCTTTCAGTTTGTTTTAAAGAACATGGCTTGGATCTAAGTGATGCACATATTAAAAATTCAGAACTTCTCAGAAAATTTGTCTGGGGTAACTCAGACCCACTTAATGCTCCTAAACACATAATTTTTTTTTTACTAATTAAGTCCTTGGATGACTAAGTATTTGTCTCTGGGGGATGGTCAGGACCACTTAATTTTAAGTAGCTTCTTCAGCTAATTTCTGCTGAGATCCAAAACTAGATTGTGCATGTTTTACCAGATCCACGAGCTGTTCTTGCTGCGCATCCCTACTGTACAGCTATCACACAGAGCGCATAAGGTGTGCTCAGTGAACCAGCAGAGACACTGTGAAGAAATGACATTATAATTGTAATGGCATGAATTGAAGAGCGAGGAAGTATTGGAGCTGATCAGTTTAGCTAGCCACTGCCTACAACCAGTATCATTTCCTACATGATGACGGATAATTTCATGTTTGATACATGTGTAGCTTTTCTAAAGTCAGAAAATAGTATAGCAATAATATAATTAGTATAGCAATTATAGCCTGGTGCATTTAACTCTTGTAAACAGCTTTACAAGACTATGCAGATGTGTAAGAGTGAAAACATAGGAAAGTAAAATACAGGTATTTTGTGGAAGTGATGAAGCTTCACAAAATGTTCCTTTCAGCTTTTCAGGATGCTAGTAGTGAATGATGTAGCTTTACTTTTTCCTCTAGAAATGAGGAAGAAAATGTGTAAACCCACCCATTTCCTGACTGTAATTGATATTTTGTAACCATGTACTGTAGAATAAGACTTATCGTTACAGGAGTACTAATCGTTGTCAATCGGTAATACTAATCAGTAATGACTTTTCATAAATCTCACCAAGAGCAATCGTACTGCTCTAGCTTGGGACCTGTTATAAAAAATTGCCTGGGCTATCTAATCTCTGTGCTAGACAGACCTGAAAATGCTGGCTCAAATTAGTTGTGATAGAAGTAGATATCTCCATTTTGACACGCCTGAGCTTGAAAAGATCTCCTTTAGCAGAAAATTGGGTAAAAGCTTAGTACGTCTTAATCCTGAATTTGAGATTTCATTTAAAAGTTTATAAGGAAAATTTCTATATTTATATTTAATTTTATCTAAAGCTGCAGGAACTCTATCACTAGGGAGCTGAGCTTTACCCTTCTCCCTCCCTATTTTTCTGTTAAGGAGCATCTCAAACTTGATCCCCCCTCCCCCCCCCCCCCCCAATAGTCCAGGCTGGGCACTTTCCATTTATCTGCTGTGTTGGTTTTTGTGTTGGTGGGGGACCCTGAATGAAAAGGAGTCCATCAAGTCATCTGCTGTGTATCAGTCTGTGCCACTCTTATTCTTCCAGCAGTATGTGCTCACATGCTTTCTCCATACAATTTTTAAGCGACTGAAGTGAGAAAGCTTTCACATTTTCCTTTGGGAAACTCTTTTATGCAGTTTTTTCTGATACTGTGCTTAAATTTTTCTTTAACCTGTCTTCATGCCATTAGTGTAGTGTATAGCCCTTGTGTCCCTTGGTGCTTTCTGTCTTGTTTATTTTCTTTATACGCTTCAAATCCTTCTGAACAGCATTGTTATGCTTACTTTTTATTGCCCTTATTAATCCTGTATATATTTCATTAGCTCCAATGTGGTATTTGTTTTTTCTCATTTGAATCCCTCCAAGCCAGCTGATAACTTTCTAGAACTGGAATGCTGAGAACAGTATGTGGAGAGGAAATGTACCTATTGGTGTCTCTGATGTGGAAATAACAACCCTGTGTACACCCCTCAAAATTGAAAACTCGTATGGCATTGTGACTATTATTTTTTCCTCTTCAGAGTGCTTTTAAAATGCCTCCCTTTCAACACAGGCATGTTTGGGTTCCCATATAATGTCTGACTACATGGCTTCTCAAGGATGCTGCTGGAATGAAATTGTCCCTATCTAGTGTAGGATGACTGTAGCTACGCTTAGAACATCTATTTTATAGTTGCTATACAAAATCTCTTACTGCTCCTTGGCTCCTGTCTGTAGGAACCAAACTCTCGGAGGCTGTCTAATGCTGCATTGACACCTGATCTATCAATTGTACAACTAGGCATCTTCTTTTTCCTGAGCTGTTTCGAGGAGGCATTTGTTCCCTGTAAACATGTCTTTTGGATTTCGATTTTACTGGGACATTTTGTTTGTTACTCATTTATGTTGATTTCTGGTTTGTAACTCCTTCTCTATCACTCTCATAGTTACATCGAGGCCGTCTCTGAATATCTATTTGTATTTTTAGCACAGGATTTTTAAAAGGGGGAGTGCTGAAGATCTCATTAACAAGATTTCTCATCCCAGTTGGGTCTTCCAGTAACTTCAAAACAACTATGTATCTTTTGGGGAGGGTGGGATAAGGGAAGAAAATAAGCTAGAGGGCATATTTTCTCAGCAGGCTGTATTTTTGTAACATTAGTTTTAAAACCTACACTTCCTAAAACTTCCAGGGAGTGATAACTTGAAAGAATATTAATATTCATCTAAGACAAAATAGTTCTGCTTTCACCTGTCTGTCAGTTTAAAATCTGTCTCAGTTGTCTTTTTTTGGTGTATTGGGAGCTTTGGCAACACCACCGTTCTCAAGCAGCCTCACAGAGTTCTGTAATTCCAACTGGAATTTGATGCAAAAATCTAACTTAATAAAAGTTCAAAGGCACTTACAAAAGCTACAGCCTAGAGAAAGCAAACCATTGTACACTACCCTTATTCAAATGTCTTATAGTAATTAGCATTTCCATATTTATAGTTATTGAATCATCTCCTGAATCTCAAATAAACTGAAATATTTTAATTTTGCCTCTTTTTTTTTTATGCTTTCTAAGCAACATCTTGCATTTTGACTTCAGATTAAATTGTAAAAAACAACTTTAATCTAGTTTTGAGCACCTTTTTTTCCAAGCTGGAGCTACGTGTTTAATTTTCTTTTCTCCAGACAAAGGCATTATTAAATTCTTCAGGTTTTGTTTTTTTTTCCTTCTCAAGACCTAATACTGATTTTTACTGAGCCTTTGGGGAGGGGGGGGGGAACACCAAAACAACAGTATGTTAAAATCTTAACAATGGAAACTCATGATTGTTTATGTTTACTTCCTGTTCTGTATTCAGTAAGTAGCCTTTTCTACATTCTGGCTTCCTAACCTTTTTCCTATGAGTGTTCTAAGAAAATTTCGGGGCTTCTTCAGTGTTAACATGCAAAGACCTACCTACCTTTATAAAGTGCCTCCAAGCATTTGTCTTCCATTTCTTGTAATTCCAATTTATAATAAAATATTTAATAACACCATATTGTAACTAGAGATGGTTGAGAACTTATAACTGAGTTGATATAAGGAGATTTTTATGTGTTTGTTTCTGTTAGAACTATTACTTGAAACTTCTTGATATAAATACTTTATGTGAAAGATGGAAAAGCATAGGAGCTACTTTCCCTGTACATGCGTACACACAGCTTCATTACCTGTAATTCACATCTGTATCAGTTTTGCACTTCAGGTGACTACTTAATGACAGTCCATTTCTGCCTAATTATTTTCAAAATATCAATGAAACTTCAAGAATATTTAAAATACAAAGTATATTGCCATTAAATGCTTGAGCTTTAATAGTATATCTTCATTGGCTTCCAAAGTTAATATTTTTAACATATTAAGATATTAAATTCAGTTTGGGGAGAGAAATTGTGTAGAAAATAATTATATAATATCTCAAATTCTGCTACAGACAAATTGTAGCTTTCAGAACCTCCTATTTACTGAAAGAGTAATGTTATGCATGTTTCAGCCATGAGTACGTAGAGATTATTGAGGCATGCCCTAGAAAATAGATTATCTCTATATTCTGGAATAGAATGGACATTAAAAAACCCGAATTGTTAGAAATTATATCTACATGGTAAGGATTGCATTATTGCAATTTTTTATTTTGTCTTGGGACCATAAGGGCATGGATAGTACAAAGATACTTCCAGTAACTGGATATTATCTATTTTTATTTCAAATGGCACCAAAACAAAGACGTATTGAAATTCTTAAAATTAGTAAGTGTCATTTTTAAATAATAGGTTGGAATTTGATAGCTGAATTACCTTAATTACAGAAAATAAGCAAACTCACCTTAAAGGCAGAAAATGCATGATTTGTTAGAAGAAATGTTTTCTCAAAATACCCTTACTCTAGAGAATGCTCCTCAGGCAACTGTTGCCTTTCAGTCCAGGAGAAGCGATCCCCTTATTTTTACCAGGCTCTCCCACAGCGCTGTTGAGTGCCCATAATTCCAGCCTGCTCTGCAGGCAAGGAGCTTTCCTCATCTCCTCATCACAGGAGGTTCCCTCTGAACATCAGGAAACACTTTTTTACTGTGAGGGTGACCGAGCACTGGCACAGGTTGGCCAGGGAGGTGGTAGAGTCTCCCTCCTTGGAGATGTTAAAAAATTCCCTGGACGTGGTCCTGGGCAACCGGCTTTAAGTGACCCTGCTTGAGCAGGGGGTTTGGACGAGATGACCTCCAGAGGTACCTTCCAACCTCAGCCATTCTGTGATCTCTCTTGAGAACAGATTTACTTTGTATTGTTCTAACTAGGCCTGTGAGGAAAAGTCAGAAGTCACTTCATTGTCCTGCGGTTTAGGTATCCTATAGGACTTTTCTGTAGGTCTGTCTTGTAGGCATCATCATCATCTACACGCCTGATCACTTATTCTCTTGTTGGCCTGTAATTTCCACACTGCTCCTTTGCCTTGCGGCCTACAGTTAAGCGGTCAGGTAATTTGTATCACCACAGACCTCTGGGAAGACCAATATGTCATCTGTGTAATAGCTAACAGCATTTTGGAGATTTAGTTAAAATAAACTGTTTTATACCAGCTAGATACACTAGTTGTTCCACCCAGATAATTAAAACAGTTAATATAGGAAAGAGGAAATAAGACATTATACATTGCTGCTTCCTCCTCCTTCAATTTTCTACTAAAAGAAGCTTCAGCTAATGTCACCTATATAATATAGCACATCTATTGCCATTTCTCTTTTCTAAATTAAGGGTATTTACTAGGCTTAAATGTCAGTGGTTTCTAGTCTCGGAGAAATAATGTTTCCCTATAAACCAAGGTAATGGACGTTTTCTCTTTGCTGACGTCATGATAGCAAGATTGATTCATGTCACACCATGAAAGAAACCCTCAATGTAAGCAATTAACAATGGGTTTCGGGGCCCTGCTCCGTGAGCAGTGTTAAAAGTATAAATGAACAATTGCAAAAGGGAAACCTAATATACCTAGTGGAGTAGTGCCTCAGGCCTAGGGTGAATTTTCAGAGCAATGCAATCATGGGTTTTATGACCCTACACTTCATAACAAGATTAGAAAGAGACTATTTGTTACTGTCCAGAAACTGAGAACGGTTGGCAAGATCGGTGTGCAGTCAACCTCATATATTTAAGAACCTGACCTATGGAAAACATTGCATTTTTGACAGAAGAATACAGAAGACCTGAATTTGATTTATATGTAGTTTGTTTATTGAGAAGCTACAGTTACTGAGAAACTATTATTGTTAACATGTATGGTGATACAATAGTGGTGTTGCTGTAGGTTTCATTTTCTGAACCTGTAATGGGGCAAATTTGTAGATAGAGATATAATCTCTTATTAGGTAAGCTGACAAGGCTGGAGACAAGCTTTGGGGTTCAGGGCCTTGCATCTGGTTGAATGGTAAGCAACTAAACAATACAAACTAAAAGTAGATAGTGTATTTTTAATTCATTATGCTAAACAGACCGCCTGCAAGAAAAAAGTTTCTAGACTCTATGGATCTAAGATAGTAAATAGCTATCAGTTCAGCAAAAGGGAGACAGGGTATGATGCAGTCATTTGAATAAATATACAAGCATGCGGTTATCAAGGGCTAGCAATTGTGAAAAAAGATTGCATGTTTCATTGAGCATAAAATAGATGTGAAAATGGCTGGTGGTTAACCATTATATAACCTAACAATACCTTTTAAAGCTATACAATATTTTCTTTTTATAGGTTTCTTCCTCCTGGCAGGTGGAAGGGAATTATCTAAATTTATTTCATTTATGTCTCCTAGCAGTTTCCTTATCTGTCCTACGGACTTGCTTTTGAATTCTGCTAAATCTCTTAAACTCTGAAATCTTATACCTCTGAAATCTGTTTTGCTGGCTGTTTAGGGAAATGGGTTTAGCTACTGTCCTCTCATAACTCCTGACTTCAAGTATTATCTGCTGTTCTGCTGCCTGAGAGCAGTGGCTGTCCTATAGCTAACATCGAAGACCTAACACCAAGAGAATGAGAGGCAATACCAAAGTCCCCCCAAAGCTGAGAAGTGCAAAATGCCTTCCTTACACCAGGAGGAGAAGACCACCCCCAAAAAAAGAGGAAGGGAGGGGAGGAGGGTCTGATACAGGGGAGTCGCAGGCATCCCACCGTCGTGTGTCAGGTGGGACGTGCTGCTAAACAGAGTTGACCTGCCAGACCTGATGCCAGCCTCAATTTACTCAGATGTTGTACAGGCTGAGTGCTCGACAGTTTGCTGCCAAGAAATGTGCTGCTCACGTTAGGTAGAGCAGGAGGGAAGAGGCATCTGAATTGCAAACAGGTCGGTTGTAAAGTTTGCTTCCTTCCGGTGGTTATGGGGTCATCCCCCCATCTCCTGCTATGATGTGGTTTAAAAGCGGCAAATGCTGTTCGGTGCGAAAGGACTATGCTCTTCTCTCTCCTCAAAGAGCTGAAAATAGTGCCAACTATGCCCAAGCACGCTTCATTATCACAAATAAAGACTCAGGTGTCCTATTGCGTGGTTGAGATTTGTGTAGAAAGAAACAGGGAGTTCGTAGATGTTGAGGAGCAACGAAGGAAAAATCAGACATAGGCCCTGTTAGCTTTATTGGGGAAGAGAAAAATAATGTTTTGGGAATAAATATCATCTATGTAGGATTTGTAGTTATAAATCAGCTGGTATTTCCTGTTGGTTGCTTCTCTGCTCGTTGTAATGGGACTTTCCTTCAGCACGTGTGTGTGCATGATGTGTGTGTGATGAAGCAGCTTGGCCTTTTCAGATGTTCTAAAACTTCATCTAAGAATTGGTGAAGCTTAGTCCTCCCATGTTAGCTGGCTGGTTGGGTCAAAATGCTCTGGATCTCCTGAGCTGGTGTATGTTTGAAGCTTCAGCTAGGATTTCTAAGGCTGCTTACTCCCATATGCTTTTCAGGCAGCATGAGGGAGAACTTAAGATACGGAGAGGAGAGAGAATAACTGCATGCACACACACATAAAGGGTACAAATATTGAGTTGTCTTGTTTTTGCAAACTCGTAATGATTTCTTGAGCTCAATGAGTGAACAGAACTTGGCAAAAATAACAGGCATCGGTTTTCCTACAAAACATTTTCATATAAATACCTAAGAAACTGGTGAGTAGTTTGCACAATGGTTTGATGTATGCAGATGCTTTTGCTACTTGAAACCTTGAAGTTGATAATTAAACACGAGGCAGGGATGCTCTAATATTTTAAGATAGTCTCTGGATTATCCTCTTATCTTCACGTGCCACGTGGTTACTGCAGCTCAATCGGAATGTATTCGTGCTGTTTGCAAGAAATATACTCCTCTCCTTTCTGAGAAAGCATGAGGGAGCAATCATATCTGGAAAAAGTAAGGAGCTGGGGATATGTAGAGATTGGTGTGTGCTATAAAGTGGAGCATCCTCCCATCTGCAATTAATGTTATGACTAAGAAGTACAGGAAAAGGCTTAAGTTTAAACGTGAAAATAACCGTATGTATTATGACAGTTCATACACCATAGTGCTTGTAACAAACATTTTTCTTGATAGCTGTGAAGCATTATCCCCATGGAAAAATAGAATATTCAGCTCAGTGGGAAATATGCCTTAATAAAACGAAAACATAAATGTGTCTTATTACACACTTTACCAGGTACGTAATTTTCACTCTAATTCTGAAGCCACAAGATTACTAGATAAAACAGTTTGTTAAAGCATCTTGACTACTGTGCAACTACGCCAATATAAAATGGCAGAAATATTGTCTCTTCTTAATAGCTAATATGAATTTTGAAGTGTTCAAATTGCATGTACTGGGGTTAAGCTAATGTGAATTGACTTAGTGGTGTTCTTTTAAGGGTTCATACATAAATAATTGATTTTTACTTAAGAATAAGCATCTTTTAAAATAAGAAAAAAAAAAAAACTATAGAAAGTTCCAGTTGTGAAAGAGTTTACTAGCAACAACAACTCAAAATGGTCAGTCTGTGCATTTATTCTCACTTCTCTTAAGAGCTGTGAATTGTAGCAGGGAGGGGAATTTGACCAAATAAATTAAGGAAGACTTTAACAAGGTTTATAAACATGAAGCTCCAGAGAAAGATGTTGCAATAGTGGTTTGCAAAAGCAGGCAGAAGTTGTTGAGGTTAAACCATGTATTTTTTTAAGCTTCTGCCAATGATTTGTGTAAAATGAGAGAGAGAGAGAGAGGGAATGGTAGCTGGTGGTTAAGGCTCTTGCCAGAATGCCCTGTTTTGATTCAGGAGGAACAAGAAGCTGAAATACCTCTTCTACATCTCAAATGGGGTTACTTAAATCATCCGACTACTTGCTTTTTGATGCCATCTCTTGCTTTCACTGCGTCCTTTCCACAGAAATGTCACCCTGGACATATTAAGAAAGGGTTTTCCTATTTTTTTTGAGATTTCACTGAGATCAGTGTGTTCTTGTGGAGATGCTCTATTTTCAGTGGAGCAGGGCTTTGTTCATCAGTCGTTAGTCCAGATAAATCGTGCATATATTGCCAGGTAACAAGGTATTCTCCAAAACTGAAGCTATGCGTTTCAAAATTTCCCTTTTATTTGGAATGTTCGGAGAGACTTGGAGAAGTTCGACAGGGGAGGGAATTTGATTGCTCGCTTTGAGCACTGCTGAACCTTTCAGCATTTGTATATCAGTCAGGAGGGATTGTTCCCTTTGAGTTCTTCTGTGTATGTCAAGTTTATAAGCTTAAGATGCTTGGGCAGTTCTTTTTCCCAGGAACTAATGAAGGATGTGAGTGGTAGAAGAGTTTTTAGTTGTTGCTGCATTTGCTTAGGTCTTGATTTTACTTCTGGAGGCATTGTCAACAATGTCAAGTAAACAGAAGTAAGCCACTGCTGATTGCCCATCGTGTTTTAACCGGAATAACTGAATCAGTTCCCTTCTTAAATTATTCGTTTTTAATGCATTACATTTACT
This sequence comes from Haliaeetus leucocephalus, assembly GCF_000737465.1. Taxonomy (NCBI): domain Eukaryota; kingdom Metazoa; phylum Chordata; class Aves; order Accipitriformes; family Accipitridae; genus Haliaeetus; species Haliaeetus leucocephalus. The sequence goes on from NW_010972920.1 coordinate 4,694,042, forward strand.
GCATTTTAATACATTAAAAATTTGTTAGTTCACCTAAGGGGATGGATTTGCTGGGAATAGAGACCAGTAACATAGGAGCTATCACATACGGGAGTAGTGCTAACTGTGCAAAATACCCAGCATAAGTTATGTTTCAATAGTACCAGTCCGAATCATCACTCCCAGCATTGTTATGAGGTAGAACAGAGTTGGCTCAAGAAAACGGGTGAAGAAGGCTACTGCTTAACGTGATGTGCTGCCGAATGTTATATCCTAGTTTTTCTATGCCTCACCCTCTGCTGCTGCCCCCGTGGATGCCCTCCCAGCAATGAGGGCTGCTGTTGGGCTTGAGACCAAACTCCACCGTGGAGGAAGCTGGTCCTGTCTCCCGTTCTGCCTTTACACTCAGGAGAGGAAGAGGATAAGGGAAGGGCAATGGCTTCTTCACTGGGACTTGAGGAAAATGGGAATTTCCAGATTGAGAAATGGAGTGTGAGTTGAGGCTAAGGTGCCCTGTCCACCATGTGTGGAGAAGGAGGAGGAGACTAAAATGGGGGACAGAACGGAGAAATTGTAACTGTTGTGAGTGCAACAGGTGATTAAGTTGTTTGAATAGAACTTGGTAGCTCTTTTTGTAGTATTCTGAAATGTTGCTGTGGCCTTGGTATGCCCCTTTAAAAAACTGTTTATTGTTGATATCAGGTGTGATAGATGCTTATCAGCTCCTAGGCAGAGCTGGTTTATGACCCTGGTCCAATGCAAATAATCATGTGAACATTAATGGGAATACTAATACTCCTAAAAATACCACGTATTGCAGTACTATACTGGATGAGAGCCTGGCACATTATTTCTGGTATTGTACAAGGTCTGTGTTTAAGGCTTGTTTATGAGAAGAATTAATTTAGCTCTCGCATTCCAGGTGGTCTCTCACTGAAAGATGAGGCGTCCCCCAGGCATGTTCCCCTTGCAGCTCTCAGTACACAATCTGGGAGTGGGTGAAGACTCTTTCTGAACTCACTCGAATAAAAACTGCATACAAAAAATGTTGGAGTAAGAAAACAGTTTTATTATCAACAAAATATCAGGTAGCACTCACTGAAATATGAAAATATGTACTGGTTCTCTTAGCATACACTATGGAAAGGACGAACCTGGTTTTTAACTTATTTTTAACAAGTTTGTTCTAAGGCCTTTTTTTTTCTCATAGAAAATATTCAATGGTTTTATCCATTTGTTCTCAGTTCAAGAAATAAATAGTTGATACTATGGAAGAAATATTTTGGGTTTTTTCCCCTTTTTTTTTTTAAAAGGCACTGACATTGTAGTTCAAAATGGCTTAGGTATAAATACCTTAAACATTTAGGTACTGAAGTTGATTCTTTAGTTGTAAAATCTTTCAATATAAATAATAATTTCTGGAAGAGTGTCAAGTAGAGCTTCACTCTGTGACTTCTTTTTAGTGGCTCAGAGAGGTCACTTAACTGTTAATAAAAAAAATTATTTCAACCTGAAGCTACTGATTTGTATTAGGTGGCTTACCAAACCCTTGCAATTCCAAGAATACTAATAATTTCCTTCCCCCTTTAGTCAATACAAGTTGCATCAAGTCCCATAGGCATATTTGAGTGACAGAACTTCTCTTGGCTAAAGGAAAATTGCCTAGGAGACATAGAAAGTAAAATGATACCAAGACTGAAAGGAAAATCTGTCGGAAGAGTTCTTGCTGCTCCTTACCCATGAGGGATTTCAATCGCGTTAGTGTGACCTGTGAGGTTCTGAGGCTCCACGTTTCAGAGGAGAATTAGTGAATTCCAGACCCACGTTCAAGCACAGCATGATGCCTTGATTTCAAATAAGATCTTCCTGATAGCTGGGAGGATGCAATTATTGGTATAACTAAGCCTTGAAGGCCTGATTAAAATCAGATTTCCAGCATGCCTCGCACTTACAAAAAAAAAAAAAAAAAAAAAAAAAAAAACAAAACAAACAACAAAGAAAACCAAACTCCAACTCCATAGCAGCAAACTACAAAGGTAAGTCAAAAGATGGAAAAGGGGAGCTGAAGTAATGGGGAGGTGAAAGAAGTGTAGTGCTCTTAATGTTGGGGTTTCTGGCTGGGCTGCCCTGCTCCCAGCCTTCGGCTACTTACTCAGCTGCCTCCCCTTCTTACAGGAACGATTTGCTTTGTAGCAGCTTTCATGCCACGGGGATTTTTAGGGTGTCTAGACACCAGTTAGTAATCATTTTAAATTGCCAGCTGTAGTCTTCTGTTGGATGAATGTGGGAAGCGGCTACCTGGAGGTGAGGACTATGGCTGATATTTCTTGGGGCAGCCTAGAGGGAAGGGAGAGAAATCTGTTACTTAAATCCTGGTCTTAAATTTTGGCAGATTTCTAAAGTACACGCATCAGATAGATGAAAGTAACTGAGATATCCTATGTGTTTGTTTTGTGATTGCAGAGGCAGTTCTGTATGTGCTAGCTGAACACGTTTGACTAATGAACACAGGTCAACTTTTACTTCCCTTTTATGTAAAATCTAAATGCTGTTGGTATACTACATCTTCAGGGCAAGGATTTTTTAACTATAATGCTTATATAAGGTATTAGTGATTTTTTTTTTTTGTCACGTGAAGTAACTTCATTGTTGGACTCTCTTTTGGTCTCTGTTTTCCTAGAGAAACATGTCAGTGAATTTTCCCAGACTTTGAACTCCACAACTGTATCTTTCATTACAGATAAGTTCTGCTGTATTTGACCTTAACCAGCAGTTTTGGGGTCTTTGTTTTTCACTTTTTATTTTAAAAGGAAAAGGGTGACACTGCACAATGAAGAAATTAAAGTGGAGTTTTAAGTTCCTTTTCGAAAGGAATAGCGGAATAGGAATAATTTTTCCCCAGTGCTTGCATCTATAATTCCCTTGACAGCATCTTACAAATAGATTTTATCTGCGGGATAGGCTCTATTTTGTCTCTAGCCAATGCTGCTGTACCCTCTTGTCTATTCTCTTACACACTGTGCAGGTCTGAATCCTTTTTTGGAGTTTGAGTGTGTTTCTGTGGTACATGAGGGACAGGCCCAGATTTTTAAGGCAGTTGGGTAGAAAGCTGGGCAAAGAAGTGATTAGAAGACATCCTGGTTTTAGGCTGTAATGTGTGTCTTTTGCTGGCAGCAAAAGATCAAAGTGCTTGCACTGGAAGGTTGCAGGGTTTGGCTTTCAGGTTCACACAGTTCTGTCACTAAAGTACTTATCAGTGTCTGAATCTCAGGCTGTATTCCTTTACTTATCTTGCTTTTTCTCCCCACCACGTTTTGTCAAAAAATAAACCCAGTCCCTTTGCTAATAATAAACCCCACTAAGATTTGCAATTTGATTTCATATGCAACACACGCTCATCTGTTCTTTACAGGTTGGGAAAAGCTGCTCTCGCCCACCTCCCCACACCTCCCCAAAATCTGGTTACAACCCACTTTATGCTCTCTATATATGAATTACTTACATTTTTGTCACAATGGATGTTTACAGTTTGTTAATAAGCTATTAATATTCTGCATCTAAGAATAAAGCAGAAACAAAAGTGGTGATATAATAACTAATTCCTTAAATCTGAAATAACTGAAAGGAATTATTTTTTTTTGTACCTAGAATGTGAATTCCACAAGCCACAGAGTGCTTCAGCAGTTTCAGGCTAGATTTTGTGTTGAGCAGGCACTTAATAAGTGTGGTTCCTTCCTTTTTATTTGTTTTAGTCATTACAAGTAAATGCACGCATAAGTACATATGTAACCATCACTGAGGTACAATGATGCGCTCAGTCTGTAAAAGCACAGTATGCTTTAAATTTATGTAAGCTACGAATTTGGCTGGTGGATTGGATGACTTGAAATCATCTAGGAAATAACTCTGTACTCTTGAGTGTTTTAAAGATTTTTTTTTTTTCCTTTTTGTTTTTTTAACCTCCCCCCCCCGCTTTCTCAGGAGTAAACACATCATTTTGTAAACACATGTTAATTTACCAGTGACAATCCGGATATGTGAATGGTGTCGATATGCGTGTGAATCATACAGGAAATCTTGTTTATAGGAGATCAGCATTGCACACAATTTAGTTCTATGACTCATTTTAAAAACTCCCTGAAAGTAAAGAGTACCTAGCCACTGCATCACTCTGATGAAAATTAAAATGTGAAAGGATTTGGACGGAGTCAATTAACAAGTAAATAGATGGTAAATGAACCATGTAATTTACTTTGGTTCAAATGCATTATCTTAAAAAAAAAAAAAAAATACCCTTATCAGCTGCATAGGTTGTGTGGTTTCAGCAGTGGTAGGTAGTGCTGTATGCAGAAACAGGTGATGTGGGAAAGGAATAGGGCAGGAATGTAGTGATCTAACACAGAAGCCTGATCTGGCATTACTTCAGATTCTTGATTAATGATTTCCCTGGTATTTAGCTATTGTACTGCCACGTCAATGCTTTCCTCGTCGGAAAATCAAGTACAAAAGGATGAACATAGATGATGCCTTGAGCACTGCTATTGGTAGTATTCAAAGTATGATTTAGAATATTGTACCCAAACCTAGGGAGCTGTAGCCAATCAAAATCTGCAATGTCTGATATGAAAAAAACCAGGTCTATATACTTGCTATACCAAAATAACTGTCTTTTAATCCCAAAGCTAGTACAATATTTGGAACAGTGACAGGAAGGAAACTTAAGTTTTCCCCAAATAAGTGACTATGAAAGACTTTTTTTTTTTTTAAATCAAAGCTGATCAATATTATGGACCTCCTCAAAATTTGTTTTACACAACCTTGGAGAAAGTGTTGCGCTCCCTGTGTCCACATAACTTTTGCCTTTTTTGCATGTTTTTAAGAGAAGATGTAGTTTGTTTCTTATCCTTGTAGGGGGAGTTCTCTTGTATGTCAGGCCCATGAAATCATGTATCGGGGAGCTAAGAAATAAATTGAAGTAGACTGAAAAACTCATCAGTTATCTATTAAAAACAAAAAACCAAACCCTCAGAATGCCATATTCAGCCAAACACTCTGATCTTAATAGCAGGGTGAATTTTATGGGTGTGTGGGTAATACAGAGGGCAGTTTTCAGGGTTTCATTTTCTGAGTAGGCTAGCCCTGTCTGCTTTTGGATTAATGTAGATTATCTGAAAAGTTCTCTTTCAGGCTCTGCTAGTTTTAAAAGCATGGGCTGAAAAAGACAGTATGCTCATAAAACTATAATTCTTTGGAAATGAAAATTACATCTGCTCAAGTAAGTTTTCTGGCCTTTTTCCTTGCTTGAATTTTGCTGATGTGACAGTAAACTGATATACCTTACAGAGTGGAGACCTCTTTTGGCAAATAAGTGGAAGCGGTACCTGAAGCTTGATTATTTGCAGGATGTTGTTACCTCTCTGTATCTTGTATCTCTTCTTCATCTGAGCGGCAGCAGCTTGAACAGCAAAACTTTTTTAAAGGTGGAGGAGAGGGTGTTTTAAGTCCCACAGTGACTTTGTAGTGCTACAAATAATAGCATTCCATAACGTTTCCATGAAGAAATTAGTGAAGGTAGAGCCTTCAGCCACTGATATGAAGCGAGAGATGTATCAATATTCCTAGAAATTGGACTGGAAATGGTACATTCCTAAACCAATGCTGTATCTCTGACTACTCTTGGAAAGAAGTGAATTAAAAAAAAACAACCCCAAAACCCAAACCGATATAAGTTCGGTAACACTCATAGCTGTTACCAAAAGATTCTAATAGTCTTCAGAGTTTTGTCACTCATAGAAGTGAGTAGCTGGCAAGAGACTAGAAAGACCAGAGAAAAAGTCTGAAATACAGTGCTAGAAGCTTCCTGCTAGGCTAAGTTCAAATATAATCTTCTCTTGCTGAATCTCATACTGAAGTACTGAGAATGGAATTGGCTATCCAGAGAGCATTCACATTCTGAAAACTAATATAAATGTATGTCCTGCTGTCAAATTGAGATCCTTTGCAAATGCCTGGGGATTAATTGTCCAGTCTACCAACCTGGAATAAAAATGTGTTTTTAACTGGAAATATGTTTATAATGGAAATGTGACAGAGGAGGGGGCTAATAGCATACTGCTGGTTTTTGCCCTCACCTCAAGCATGTGTGTAACATCATCTTCTGCAATCAGCTCCGTTGGATGGACAGCTAATAAGCACAGCAGTTCTCAAGAGAAAAATTCCAAGCTAGTACGGTAGCCACTTAAAATTTATTATTCTTATTTTTAAAGATTGGATTATTTTAAGTAACCTTTATGGAGCAAATGGTATCTCAAAATAAAATCATGTTAAATTCAAAATTCTTACTCTTGAAATTCTTCTTAAAAGGATATGCAGTTTTTCAGTTGAAGGCTAACAGAATAGTCCTAATTCAGTATAGAATCTATATTTGAAAAAGAAAATAACTGCACATCTTATGGATGGAGAATGTAAAGCTAGGAGTAAACTATAGTGAGTTATCTGGTCTTTCATGGCTTTAATTTCCTTTGATGTTTATCAAAACTGAAACCCTGTAAGTCTTTTCTCTCTATTGCCGGGCAGGTTTTTCTACCCCTTTCATCAAGTCTTTGTTCCCCCCTGATTTTTCTCCGATATGTGTGTCTACAGCTAAGAAACACTGATACTGGGCAGCTGGTTGTCCGGATTTGTTTTAGAAGAGTTTGATGGAACTGCTGGCAAAGTAGAGAAAAAAAAAATAAAAACTTTTGCTGGTTCATTCTGCTCTTTAAAGGTGATCAGCTGCGAAAAACTTTCTGTAGTGATGATAAATGCAGCATCATGCAGGTAGGCCCACCAGCAGCAATCTACCCAGGATTAAGCACCCGCAGTGGGGAGGGTAGGCTGTAGCAGAGGAGACACCTCATCCATCTACCACTCCTAAGAATAAAATTGTTTTGCGCCATGAGACTCCAAGTCCTCAAACATAGTATGTGATATCACGTTGCTAAAAGGATGGAAGAAAAGTATGCTTATGAGACACCCAGCTGCCAAGCTGCAGATCATTTGTAACCAAATCTGTAAATATTTAGAGTCACCTTTCTCAGGCCTGCTTTTCCTCCTTAATCTGTGTTTTTCACTGTGTCGTATTACAAGGACCCGGCTTTCTCAGGAGATGGGCATTTTTGCATGATAACTGATAAATTTGCTTTACCAGGAAGAATCTCATCTGCGTTTGGTTGTACCAAATAAAGCAGGACAAATTTGTGCTAAGAAACTGCCTAAACCGACTGGAGCATATGTATTTAAACTATTTTCAGAAGAGCATTGATAATTGTGAATTCTCTTATTTTGGTTCTGAAGAAGAAACAGACTGTTTATTTTCTTCATAAGCTTTGCTCTTCTGCAGTCTTTCAGACTCCCGCCTTTTCCCCCGGGGTATAAAGATTAATATGAACCTATGTCTGGGGAGAGCTTAGGTTTTTCTGATTTCACTTAGTTTCTTGGCAACTTCCCTCTCTCTCCTTCCCTCTGTACATCTGATCAAAATAAATAATGATTTATGCTAGGGAAACTTCATGAGAAAAGCTTACTGAGCCAAAGTGTAATAAGAGTTGTCCTGGAAGGGGAAAAAATTGCGGATGAGATTCGGAAGTGTGATAGAAGAGATATGACATTTTTCATAACATCTGGCCAATTGTTTTTGGTTTGCTTAATTAAGAGATTTATTGTAAGAGACCAAACCACAACCTCATTTAATTTTTTCATTATATTTGTAAAGATCTGCTTGCAACTGATAAAGCATTTCATGTTGTATGCTTATTTTCTTTGTATGTCTCCATTAAAAAAAAAACTTCTTAATTCTTAGGTATTTAAAATGTCTTCAAGTAGGGTATGGATACTTATGCTTCACTAACAGAATATCATGCAAACCAAGTTGCAAGGTTAGCATTACCTATGTATTATTAAGTTAACTGAGTGGACAACCTCTATGGGCTCTTAATAAAATAGGTTTTGCAGTAATGGAAAATTAAAAGTAGTATCAGAAGAGCAATTTGATATTTTTATAGCGTTTTATTTTCTTAAGCTTAGGAAGTGTTTTGCTGTGCTGCGAGCTGTTTAATTTCTTCTCACGGAAGAAAAATACACCATTAGTTTTCTCATGAGTACGTCACTGTGTCCTCTGTAAGACTATTCTTCACTAAAGGACAGTTTCCCTGACACATAGGGCAGGGCAAGTGTCTGTCTTGGTGCGAAAGAATACTTAATAATAGAAAAGTTGTAGTCTGGTAGGCCTAACCTCTGACCTGAAGATGAAAGATCAAGCTGAAGGAATGGATAATGTGGCATTAACACTACAAGAGGTAATGGCCAGCACAGATAAAATACATATCTTAATAGTTTTCTGAAAATACAGGCTTTCACAAAACAAGATGGTATTACCTTGGTCACCAATAACGGCAAATGTGTCAGCATGCCTCGGTTGGCAAGCTTTGCCCTTTTGGGATTATGGTACAAAAAGTCAGTGCTGATGAGACATTTATGCCAGGAAATATAAGAAATTAATTTTCAGCATTGATTGGTGGAACGCATCCAGGCTTATTTCAATAAGAAAAAGAAACCCCGTCACTGCAGCATTAAAGCTTGCAGTTTACTTTCTGACAAAGCTACCCGCAGCAATCCGAGCTTCTTGAACAATTCGATGTAAAATTATGCGAATAGGTTTTAAAAGGTCAACCACAAATTGTAATTTTACTAGATAAGACTAGCGGTCCAGGGGAGAAACTTTTTACTACACAAAGTTCTCCACAAGAGTACTGCTCTATTTCATCTCTGCAATAACCTGGATGATAGGAAAAGTATCGCAGGAATCGGAGATTAGTTTTGCCTCGCTCTCTTGAATGGCAGTTCTTCAGGTTCCTCTGTAAGCAGCCCCGTCAGTGTGTGAGATCTGACATGGTCCTGACAACTGAAGCAGTCCTGAATCTTACGAAGTCTTTGTGAGCAGGTATATCGCCAACTATAATTTTTCTATTACTTTAACTAAAAGCCAATCAAAAAGTGTGGTGTTTTTGAAATGTTGAGGAGGCTTAATGAGGAAGATTTTTTTTTTTTGACTGTACAAGGGATTAGGTATTGCAGAAATGTTTGTTGGTAGAGGTTCTTTTTAGAAGCTGAATATAACCCAAATATATTCTTTCTTCTCTTCCTCTCCTTTTTTTGTGAATGGATACTATCCTGTTGTCTACCAGTAGTACTGATGTGTGCAAACAAAGTACCATTTTTCCAAAAACATATAAAAAACCCAGATGGTTTTTTAATATTGTGGCAGCTGAGTCATCTCTCATCTTCCACTTTCCATCTCAAGCCAAAGCAAATAAGAAACCTTAAATCTTAAATGACGTTTTTCTCTGTATTTTATATGATTTCAGGTACACCATTTCACTGTGAGATTTGCTCATTAACTTCGGGTTTATTGGGTTTTGCATACCTCTTTAAAACCTAAAAATATCTTATAATTTTCTAGAGAGAAATAAGAGTTCCCATCACATCAGTGTTATCAGTAGAGGTAAAGTAGTTGCAAGCTGTGGCATCGTAAAGCTTGTCCATTTTTAATCAGATCCCCCGGAGCGTTGAAAGTACTCTCTGAGTCTGGACTAATGAGGAGCAAAAAAGTGAATATGTCATTTGAGCGTTCAGGTGAGGAGGAATAAAGTTTCTCATGACCCCACTAGCACTACCTTGTCACTTCCGCAGAAGGAAAAATACAGTTGGCTCCTAAGTAGAATGGTGCATAAAAACCTAAATGGCATTTAAAGAAATAAAAACAAAACCTCAACCTGTGCATCTCTTGTTTCAAATTCAGTGATTGAATACAAAATGCTTCTTTATGAACAAAGAGGCATCCAGAAAACTGAAGATTTGATGGGTGTTTTATTTTCAGATCCTTTTTTATGATTATGTATCTTACGATTATACTGCTGACTGTTTGTATCTGTCAGCAAGACGGCAAACCAGCACAGGTGTCAGCAGTCTGTGCCATCTGCCATATTAGATTGCGCACAGTGCTATTTAGAACAATGCTATCATCTTAATATTCCAGATACCTTAATGAGTTTCTCAGACTAATTAAGTGTGCAACTTGCAGAGATCATTGGCTGCCAGATTGTGGTGGCTGGGAAGAAGCTTCTCATTGTTCAGAAGCAGCTTTATGATGGTGGAGGCATATTTCAGTCTTTATTACTTAGGTACAAAAACAAGGTAATCTTTGATTTAGACTAAACAAATTAATAAGCACTTAAAACTACAAAAAGACTTGTAAATGCAAATAAATACAGTAATGCTTTCCAGACAACGATAACAGATTAGGAAGAACCTGATGGCTGCAAGTTGTGGCACAACAGAAATGATGCTGATGCCGTGATGGTGTGATCTCAACTCCTGCGCTTCGGAGGAACGGCTGCTGCTCGGATGAGGATGCAAAAGCGATTTGCTGGGGAAAGTAGATACCTACCATCCATACTCTACTGCAGAGAAACAGCCACTTTCAAAGAAAGAAATAGAGCTAAACAGAAAAACACGTGATTTAAAACCAATTGAAAAGCTTTCACTTTTTTCAGTAGTCTTCAAACTTTTGTGTGCTTTTTCAAATCATTTCTGAGGGATGCTAACCAAAAACTTGCTTCATTTTACTGATGTTAGCTGTTGCGTGTTACGCATGCTCAAATACAGCTGTGAAAATCTCAGGGCAAAAAATGAAAAGGGAAGGCAAAAGAGAAAACCAGATGAATAATTTTTGTCAATTTTTAAACCCATTCTTCTTGTTTAGGTTTATGCTTCACTTTGTTTTCCTTCTGCAATGTTCTTCTCTGCAGCAGATCAGGTGATGGATCTCATCATGACAAAGATGGAGGCAATGGAAAATATTCTCAGAAGCAGTTTAAATTCAAGGTCTCTGTTGTTAAACCCAGAAATACTGATTCCAGGTTTTTAATTTATTGAGGCAGTATAATTTCTTTGTATGTGTTAAATTGCAGGTCGAATATTTTTATTTAATTATGAAAATATTCCATGTGGAGGAGTACAGAGGAAGGGAATAGAGCAGTCTTTGTTTCCCTGTGTGTGTTTTGTTTGTTTTTTTTTCTTTTCCTCTGAGTAGTCTAATAACAGATCAGAATTTATGTTGTTATTTGGATTAAACTTTAAGGTCTGCCTATGTGAGGAATGGGCATTAACAGGACCTTTATGCACATATGAGGTGAGGTCGTAGAAGTTAAAGCTTAAGTGTATGTACCCATGGTGTACATACCATGACAGTGTATAAATATTTTGCTGTTGAGCAAAATAGAATTTTGTGCATGACTGCATGAGTATTTGAATGAACCGTGGCCAATAATTTGTTCTTACCAGACTGGAGGTTTTGATTAGACATTTTCCATTTGTGACATTTCTGGGCCAGTGTTTTGGCTCACTTATTTGAAGAGAAAGCTCCAAACCTCCAATAGAATATGCATTTATTCTCCCAAATCGGTTGAAAACACGTTTCCTTGAGCTGGTCTTTTATTTGTAATCATTTTGAGCAGGATAGAAAAATTATTAATTTTTTTTTAGTGATTAATATGGTCAGAAACTAAATTAATTTCTCAGCAGGAAACAAGACAAAAAAGTTTTGCAAAATGCGTACTTCCAGTGGGAAGCTTTGTGTAAGCAGTATGCAGGACTGCAGTGGTCTCTCTGCAGCGTTGATACAGGCCTTTAAGTTTGCTTTGTACAGCAGATAAAAAATGTTAATTGCGTGAAAGGGTCCATGATTCACTTTATAATTAGAGTTTATCTCATGATTTGGCTGAATGTTTTTACCTGGTAGTTTTCAGATTGTATATTCTCAGTACATGGTGCATTAACAGCTAACCTAGTCAGAAAGCCTTTCTGGTCTATAGGGGAACTCTGGGCCTTCGTTTAACTAAGGACATCATCTACTATGATGCATAGAAAAGTTGAGTGCTGGAAAAATGTAACTGTGGTACATTAAGCTCTTTTCTGAATTGCAGAATTCAATTAGGAGCAAAACCTTTGCTTGTCTTGAGGGAGGGGAAAGGGAAGGACGGGCTCCCTCTTGGTAGAAGAAAACGCTGGCTGTTAAGGATTAGATCTAATCTGAACCTGCTCTTCCTTTTCCTCTCTCTCGCTGTTTCAGGCTAAGTTTTTCACTTAGCAGAAATCCTGAATCTGCCCCTCTCAGACTCGAAGCTGTATGCAAGAGTCTGCGTCACACCCCGTGTACAGACTGTGTTGCCACCATCGAGCAATTTCATGACAAATCTTACCACTTGCTAAGGGTAAATTAGTGAGGCAGAATTCGGCAGAAGCAACAGTACAAGGAGATCAGCGTAAGGCTTGGAGGGGCTAACAAAAAAATGCAGTTATAAATTATTAAAGGAAAATGCTTCCCATGAGAGATCTTTTCCCAAGCCTGGCTTCATATACTTTCACAGTTTACCAGTTTATGCTTAGAAGCAAAACTGGCAGTCACTGGACAAAGAGTAACTATGAACTGGCAAGCTTTAAGAACTCTTATTTGGTTTGTAAAGATTCAGAAAAATGGATAAGCCTGTAACTGTGATTGTCAAACTAGGCATTTTAGTAGAACATTTTCTGTCTTAAATTTTTGGCTGACATTTTGGCTTGTATTCCTCATTTTGCTTCATCAGTCATACAAAAATAAGGGGAAGTGAAGGGTAATAAGGTTAAAAGTTGTCTTTTGACAAGCAGACCTGTAATGAAGTCCAACTGTCCCTTTACTAACTGTTGCAAATCAGAGGAAATCTGGTCAGATATTACGTTCTGGGTCGCAGGTACAGATAGAGTACTTAAACATTCCCACAAGAAATGAGAATCCTGGCTGCAGGATTCCATGTGTTTGAAGGCAATTAATGAAGACAAATGTCAACACTTAATGGGTTTCAACTTAGTAGGACTTTTGTCCTCCATATTGTTAGCTTTGATTCAGCAATTCATTTTGATTTGCATTTTACTTAGTTATTCCTAGGTATACATCTAATGTTTAGTTAGGTAGGCTAAGTTCTTACAATGGTAATTTTAACAATTTCCAACAATAGGAATTTTAGTGGAATGCTAGAGTAACTTCTTGAGTAAGATGTTCAAGGCGAGGTTGGGAGAAGAGCGGCACAGTTGACATTTTCCACTCTGGCTTTTGCCCTTCACTTTTCTGTATCTAAGCCTGAGTTTAGCTGAAAAGTTTTTGCATTCAGGTAAAGGAGCCATTTTCTTTGTTTCCTTTCATCAGCAATGTCACTCATCTTTTTTTTTTTTTTGCTGCTGCTTTTCTAAATGCAGATGACATTTCCACTGTACTTAAGGAGCACACTAATGGCGCAGTATTAATGTGTACCTCCTTTCACTTGCTGGCAATGACTTGGCTAATGGCTTGCTATTGATAGAAATGAACTCTTGAGAAAGATCAATTAATTTGTGTCTTCTCTCAGCAGTGAATTTAACTGTTTTGCTTGCAAGACGGGGGAGAAATGGTAAAATATAAAAAAATTTGCTTGTAAGCTGAAGCAAGTAGGAGGCATTAGTTTCAGTGGCAGAGCTTCGGTGAGAGAGGAGGTGCGGAGGAAAGGCATCTTCCTCCAAGCACTAAACACCTGGCAGCAACTTCATTTGAATGATTGCTGGTTCTGATTTCTGTTCTCTTGTAAAAACGCAGTTCTCCTCTTCACTCTAGCTGCTAAGAGTCAGAAAACTGAACTCAACTTTTGCCCTCAATCTGCAGAACATATTTACGTTCGTTTGTAAAGGCTCTTACTACGCTTGTCAAGGGACGCGCCTGTCATCTGCCGGTCGTTATGTGCTGCCTGATCCATGAATTGGGCAACTGTTTTGTGGATCTGAAATAGAAAAGGGCATGTAACACCCAGTCTCCAGTGCACTAATATTGGGAAGAACCTGTTCAGGTAGAAAGGTGAGGAGCACTATCCTTCTCACTGGTTTTCTTTCAATGAACAGGTCATACTTTTTAATTTATCTGCTCTACTGAAATAAAAAAAGGAGGTAAGTGAATTATTCCCAAAGCAGCTGGAGTCAATATAACATAACAGATGACCTCATTACACAAAGAGTAACATTGACCTTTAGGAAATTTCTTGAGTTCATGGAAATAAAGCTTGATTTGCTTTAACTGTCAGAAATATATATTAAACACTAGCTGTAGATTTGTGGTATTATGCAGAGTGACCATCCTTGTAACCCCTGGCGGAACTTAAAACTTAACTGTCAAAATGGTTCCTGGGTAGGCAGGAACATACCTCATAGCTCTTAAAAACAAATTTCTAATTCATTTAGAAACTTCCAAATATCTTGGCTTTTCTTTATGAGCAAAGCACAAACAATAAAAATGCCATTTATGGGGAAATTACTAGGGCACTTTTTTTTTCTAAAAGCGGATGGTAGATACTAAGAACCAGCCTTGGTGTCAGGAAAGCAAACTGGCTAGAATTGCATTTGGGATTATAGAAGAGCTTTTGGCTGATCAGTTTTGTTTGTTTTTAATCAAGTGTCATTACTTAGGGCATTTTTTAATAATGGTAATGTACACATTGTGGAAAAGTACAGTAAAATGTTCTAGCTTGGAAAAAAGCCTTAAGGAGTTTAACTGTTTCTTGTACATGCAGAGACAGAAAATACACTCTTTAATGTGTTTGATAAATGACATTTAATAGTTCAACCTGCAGAATATATGGAACAAAGCATAGAATGAGTATTATGTAGCCATCATTTGCTGTCCACTAAAATGTTAAATCATATTGTAGCACTTGCAAATGCTTTATATGTATGAAAATCATTGTCTTTTGATTGCAGGTAGAACGGAGTTCTTTTACTCAGGGGGAGACAGGGTTGAAATTGCAAAGTAAAACGAATTACCTGTTGCTTACTGGGCAAAAAAACTTCAGTGAACTATAGAGAGGTCAGTAGGCTTTTCAGAGTGAAATGGTGATTAAAAAAAAGGAAGCACAACTGAAAATTTTCCAAAGATGTTTGGAGAATGGAAGAAATAACTGCATCACTGTGGAGTTCATTGTTGCAACTCTGCTTCAGTGTTACAGAGCTGGAAAGGATGGGCGAGTGTGCTGGATTTGGCTGGGATAGAGTTAATTTTCTTCACGGTAGCTAGCACGGGGCTGTGTTTTGGATTTGTGCTGAAAACAGTGTTGATAACACAGGGATGTTTTAGTTAAAGCTGAGCAGTACTTACCCAGAGTCAAGGCCTTTTCTGCTTCCCACCCCAGCAGCGAGGGGGGGGGGGGGCACAAGAATTTGGGAGGGGACACAGCTGGGACGAATGACCCAAGGGATATTCCGCACTATAGGACATCATGCTCAGTGTATAAAGCTGGGGGAAGAAGGGGGGACGTTCAGAGTGATGGTATTTGTCTTCCCAAGTAACGGTTACACGTGATGGAGCCCTGCTTTCCTGGGGATGGCTGAACACGGGAACCACCGATGGGAAGCGGTGAACGAATTCCTTGCTTTGCTTTGCTTGTGCGCATGGCTTTTGCATTACTAGTTAAACTGTCCTTATCTCAGTCCATGAGTTTTCTCACTTTTACTCATTCTCTCTCCCATCCCACCGTGGGGAGAGTAAGCGAGCGACTGTGTGGTCCTTAGTTGCCGGCTGGGGTTAAACCATGACAGTAAGTCAGAACAAAACCAGACCAGGGGATCTGAGTTTTATACAAGTTTGCGTCACCAAAGGATGTAGTGGCTCAGTAGTTTAAACCATTAAACTTTTTCAGCAGATAATAATGCATCTCAGTTACTCATATTTGATGAGCTTATGGGGGAATCTGATGGGGTTTAAGGACAGTTTTTACCCCAGACCACACTGTGAGTCCAGGGAAAAGCAGCTTCTACATCAAAGCGTATTTCTGCGGTTTGGATTATGCTTGAGATACTCTTGTTTGTACACCTGCATCCTGGCAGTCTCCAAAACCTGTTATTGCAGTTGGGCTTTTCTATGACATGCAGTGTCTTGCAGGGGGACTTTCTCAAGCTCTTCTGTTGAGATTGATCTCCTGTGCACATTTGTAAATTATTAACTGTCAGCACCTGAGCCTACACAATTTTCTTCCAGATATCCTGCAAACTTCATGTGACTTGAGCATATGACAAACACAAAGTGTGTTCTGAAAAATTTTTCCGTATATTGAAGTAAATGACCCCTGTTAACTAATTATTCTACATGCAGGAAGTGCACTTATAAGAACCGTAACTTTTCTGGCTACCTGCGCTGGATGAAGAGCAGGACCAGAAGTACCTGTGTGATGTATCTGTATGTTTGTGTATGGGCAAAGACTGGCACGTGTTTGGGCCCTTGCATTTGTTTTGCTGGGGCATGAAGCTTGATGCTTTTAATGGACTTTGAGATCCAGGGGAAGCTTAACCTACAACTGCAACCGAAATGTAATCACAGAACTAGTGCAACAGTGAGTTTTCATCTCCATGACTGATTTTGCAGCTATGTTTTTTCCTGAAACTGATGGTTCCATCAAATCACTTCCCATGTAGTTTGCATGGCCCTCTTGAATGTAATTCCATTTAATACCGGCTGTCAGTCTGCAGCCTAACCTGAAACTACTGAACTCTCTTAAGTTCACTGATCATATTGCCATTTTTTAAATAGAGCTCATATTCCTGAACTTTGCAAACCTTGCTTAGCTTTTACTCCCTAACATTTTTCTACTTCAGTGTTTTCTGCCCCGTACAGAATCTGTTCCTACCAGTTAGAGTGCAAGATGTGTTGGCTGAACCTTGATAAACCATGAAGAAGACAGGAGTATGCTGTGAATGAGTCACAGCATTTGTGACACCAATAGATGATTCTTGATGCAGAACTTATGACAGATTAGACTGATATTCAGAGAAAAATTCTTTGAAGCACATGCTGAAAATTAACTTTAGACGTTCTTTTACTCACAAATTAAACTACTGTTCATTTTCCTACTTATTCCCTTTCTACGTTTTCTGAATCACTCAAATTTCCTTTCAGGTTCATTTGCCTTTTTTTTCCTTGTTAGATTTTTTTTTTTGTGGGTGTCTGAACTTTTTTCCAAACCTAGTTGTAAACAAAATAGTATTGATTATATCTGTCTTCCCCAGGTAGGTCTTCCATCATCTGCCAGATCACAAGTTAACTTAATAGAAGGAAATCTATTCTTAGACTGTAATTTGCACTGGGTAAAATCCAAATGTTTAAAAAGGGTCTTAAGTTATGACCTTGGTTTGCCTTTTACTGCAATCAAAATAGTGAACTTTTGTCACCAGTAGACGAATGTGAAACAGTATGTTGTGTCAATTAGCTGATGTTTCAGCTACCATAGGAAAGGAGAGAAGCTTAAGGTAGAAGGCAAAGTTACAAAACAAGAGCAGTCAAAGAAGAAACACAGGGTAGAAGCTAGAGAAAACTACTGCTGCCACTCTGATTGAATCTGCTGCGTTATAAGCTCTCCTGACCAGATTTAATGCAGAAATTTCTCAATGTTCTACAGCAATTTTGCGTGACTTCACACCACTGTCTGAAGGCAGCACCTAGATTCACCACCCAGCTGACTTCGTCTGTCTTCCCACTTTAGGCTTCAAGAAACTGGGCGCTTTTTGGCATGTTTTTTCCATGCTCGCGCTCTCATTGAGGCTGCAGGAAGGTCAGAGAACAGCCATTCAGACATGGTAGTAATATATAGCTTCGTTTACTCAATAACAAAATTAGAACAAGTTATCACCAGCTTTCTGTAACAAACACCAACCGCAGAGGTATTGTGCTGAGAATATCAAATGCCTTATAGTATTAATAGGCTGCTGAAGCTCCTTTAAACCTTGTCTAAAATTTCACTGAGGTAGCATTTGAAATCCCCTACAAAGGTACGGTGGTGCATCCCTTCTTGGGCTGGCTCAGTCGGTTTGCGGACACGGTCACTGCTGGCTGAGCTGAAGGACTTTTTGCTACGTATCTGCTATTGCCAGCTGCTGGAGCAAGTGTTATAGAAGTATAGGACAGGGACTTCTTTTACTGCTAAACGTAATGTACTGTAAATAGCAGCATCTGCCAGGAATGTGCGAGTAAACTGATACTTTTTTTTTTTCCCCTTCATGGTATGGCAAAACTAAACAATTAGGTTTCGGCATAGTTTCTGCAAAGTCATTAGGGTCAGCCTGTGGCTACTTTTAAAGCACATTTATTTTATAAATAAATTAGAATAAATCTCTTCTCTCCTAGCTTGACATTTGTTGTCCTAGGAATAATGTTTCAAATCAGTTTCAGTTCTCGCTGGTTTTCCAATGTTTATTTAAAGGTTAAGAGAAAAAAATATTATGTGATGGTCATTGACTTAAACAATGGGGAAACCAACCAACCTGCCTACATCATCTTTAATGTTGTAACAGGATCTGTCAGAGAAACCTAGGATATTTATGTATTCTTAAAAGAAAATTCACAAAAAGGTTAGACAATGAATATCAGCATCTTTTCTGCTGTAGTTCATTCATAAATTAGGCCCAGTGCTGACATTTTGTTTTTGTTTGCCCCAAATAAATCCTTCTATAGGTGTGCGAGAGCCTCTTTCACAGCCTATAGCTGCTTCTCAATCCATTTATTGATTTCCAGAGCTGAAGGAGATGAAAAATAACATTTCAGAAGCAGAATATTTATATGCAAGATGGCTTTAATAATTAAGAGAACATTTTCTGTGTTGATTTATACTGAAATTTCTTGATTAAATTCCGTGGAAAGAAGCATTGACTTGTCATCTTAGCTTGATAAATGTAATTCTGATGTTTTATGTCTGAAGTCCCTACAAAACCAGTAACTTACAGAGGCTTGTAAGTGAAAAACAATTGGCTCTCTTAGCCAAAGTGGCTTATTCTGATTATTTCTTGACAGATCTTTATGTTCTTTCATTGTTACCACAGGAAATAGAAAACAATCACTCTTCTATTACCTTCACTCACTCTTACATTATACGGTTGTACAACAACATACCATATTCATGTTTCAAATATTCCCTGTATGGTTAATCAGTGGTGATATTTATTGCTATTGTACAGGTTGGAAAGAGGTGGAGAAACCTAAAGACCTTTTTCAATACAACAAAGCGAACTTATTGATAAGGGTTGAGCTATATCTCTTATTGAATGAATTTTTAGGGGCATCACTCGATAAACATGTTCTCGATTATCAACAAATTAGAGTAGATAGTAAATTAACTACTCTGAAAATCTAGATCCATCAAAAATATAGTCTTTTCAGACACAATATCCAAGCCACTCTCTTTTAATTTAAAGGAAGGAGATTTCTTTCAGCAAGAAAAAACTACTTCGTATCATTCTTGACTTAGTGCCTGCGATGTTCAAGCCGCAGGACTCATTTCACAGCTTGGGGAGGAGGGGGAGAAACCAGCAGTTTTGTAATAACAGTATTTGCCTATTGTTGAAAAGTCTGGGCAAATAGGACACTATCATTCTTTCTGTGCATACAACACAGGAAATTTCAAACCTTTTATAAATATTTGCTCTTTGCAAATTTACTAAGTTGTTTTAATTACAACAAAGCAAATGTGGAGTGCAGAGTTTTTGACATAATATGCGTTATGTAGTTTTTGTTGTGGTGTCCTATAGTAAAAGCTGTGGAGTGGTACTTGCTACTCTGAAACTGTCAAGATCAGTTATTTAATTGTCAGCTAGTTGTGTGAACTATAAATGCATGAACGAAGTATGATTAAAAGGAAAAGCGCACAAAATGTTAATTTCAAGAGCTGCAAACTGTTAGCATGTATATATGTGGAAGAAAATTTTATATTAACTTTTCAATATAGTTAAAACTATGTATTTTAATATTTTCTAAATGTTCAGAATTTGTCCAAAGGTTTTCTAACCTAATTGTATGTCATTGAAATTCTAATTGTAATGTACAAGTCTAGGTTTTCATGACTGAAAAGGCCTTTATTGTTTTAACTGAAATGATTTTTGAATTTTAGCTTTCAGCTAAGTTTTACTTTTTTTTCTTTTTTATCATTATGCATTGGAGGGAAGCAGAATATTTACAGAAAACTTTCTCTAAATGGAAAAAAAATAAAAACTAGCTCTTGTGTGAAAGGGTAGTAATCCTAAGTAGGAAAAGACTTTCAAGAAAACATTCACTGTGAAGTCATTATTCCCGTATTGCAGCTTGTCAAAATAACTCTAGAGTCCACTGGATCTCTGATCCTTTTAAGGGTGGGCATAGGGAGGTTATGCAGTGCTCTTACTATTTCCAGATGTTGAAAATGAGCCTTCATAAGCCGTTACATCCACACGCAAAGTGGAGCAGCCTTGAGGTTTCTTGCGAAGGAACGGCAAGATGCCAACAGGACTGTGGGAAAAGAAGCGCGAGAGAAACGGAGCAGTGGCTCCTGCCGCTGTTCTTGTGCAGATCGGGTGTGAAGGAATATCTGCGGTGGCCCACAGGGGAGTGGGTGGGTGTGCAGGAATAATGATGCATGGCAGGGGAAGAGGGAAGCAGAAGGATGCTTCAGGTTAGAAACCTCTTGCAGTCGGGAAAAGTACTGTGCTGAAGTACAAGGAACAATTATTACACCCTCGCTGCACCATGGCCTTGGTATGATGGGGCTTTATTCACTTGCTTGTCATTCTTTTGCTTTATATATGGGCACATGGTTAGAACTTTCTTGGTTAACTCGTTTTTGGCTCTCAGAACCATCCCAGCCCCTTTCAGCAAAACTGTATGTTCTTGTCTTTCATTGCTAGCTGTGGAAATTTTTGGTTTACCTGGACTGTAGTTTAGGGTTTGAGCTAAAGGGACAGGGATTTTGTTTTGAGATGCAAGAAGAGTTTCAAATGTATAGTTAACTTGATCAGTTTGTTTTAAAAACCAAGCTCTCTTATGCTTTGTTGTTTTAAAACAATGCATTCCTTTCTTCCTATAGTTAATGTATTTCCTATTTTATAATGAAACAAAAAGTAAAAAAGAGAAGAGGCTTTCCATTTCATGCAGTTTCCACAAAAGCAATGGAAAGTTTTCCTGAGATGAGAACGAACATTTTATTTGGAAGAATGAATTAGTGCTCTATTTTACAAGGTCATTATGAGCAAAGATTTTAACACCCAGCAATGCTATGTTGAATACTGTCTGGTTTTACCTTGGCCTTTGCTGTTATATATTCTATTTTATAAACTTTTTAAAAAAAGACCACCACAGCTGCCTCGTTCTAAACCCCAAGATCTTACTCTTGACAGTTAATCAATAAGCAACAAACGAAAAGTAATAACACACGACTTGAGAAATATTGTTTTTATTCGTAGCCTGAGACTAGGGCTTGCCAATATGTTAAGATCAATCAGTCTTCCCCCTCAGATTGAACTTGCATCCAAATCACCAAATCTGTAAACGTACCATATGCAGAACATTGAGCTGTTTGCAGATGGCGTACAAGGGGGCGGGGGGGGAGGACAACAACATTTTCTGGGTCTCCTAAGAACACAGAAAGGCAAAAGGAGAGAGAAAACCTGGACTAAAGATCAAAAATATCTGAGCAAGGCAATCCTTTTTATGATAAGGAAATTGCAGGTGCTGTGAACGTGCTCCACTTCATTCAGCTCAGTGCCGAGTCTTCTCATGCAGAGGCAGAATGATGAACGAACAAGCAAGCACCCTAAATGCTGGTTAAAGTCATTCTGCTACATTGGGGAAAAAAAGGTGGATTCAGTGTTAGGAAAAGGCATCTTTGATACACCATCATTCACTTTTCACAGGGAGTAAGGAAACAAACACGGTTTTGTGAGGGTCGTCTTTTGCTACATCAAAGGACAAGGGCGAAGAAGCAACAAAACTTTAAAACTGATGTTTGGAAATTATAAACTTAGCATATGAACAAGTTGTGCTGGCACTATGTTGCAAATACCTTTGAGCAGCTTCCCCTGGGTAGACGGCAACTGAATTTTCATGGTCCTGCCCCTTAATAGCTATTCCTGTGCTTTCTGTGTGTAGTCTCACTCTTGCTACTAATCTCAGTTGCTAAAATTAATTAGGATATAAACACACCTAGAAAGCCTGTAAAACTTCGTTTATGTCTGCACTATAAAACAGAACATTTGGCAATGTTAATTGAAATGATAAAAAGGTTTGTAAGACATCAAGAACTCTTCAAGTCAGTCTTTCCTACCTTGGTTTAATGACGCAGTAAATGCTTGCTTTTCTGGATATGATTATAGTTTTAAACAATAAAGAGTGAGCAAATTCCATTATCTTCTGACAAGGAACCCTCCAGAGAAGGTAAAAATGCAGTTAATAAACAAGATTACTTTCCAATGGCAATTGCTCCATAATAGAAAATTCATTTTCTAACCTTCTACTCTAGGATGCTAATCAGTTAATCAGCTCAGTCCCATCTGAGTTGCTGGCAGCAGTTTTTCCTCCCATTGGGACAAAAGTAAATGCAAGGTTTCTGTTGAGGTAAAGGAAGAAAGGAAGCCAAGAGTAAAACTGCCTTATTTCATTTGGAAGTGATTGCTTTAGGCAATTATGCACCAGTAGCATGCATCCTGTTAACAAGCAGCATAGGCAGCCTCTAGTAAGTCTGTTGAGCCTTTTTTCCTTAAAGGAAGTTGAAATACTATATTTGCGTATTAAAGCAGGGAATAATTTCCATGTTCAGTGATTGGCACGATTCCAACACTCTGTCTTTGGTTAAGTATTAATCTGTTACATGCTCCGGTGTCACCCGGCATCAATCACTCCTAAGTCAGTATACTTTTAGGACTGTTGACAAAATTCGAAGGTCTTACTTTCCCTTCATGCAGAATTTTATATTTCACTGCTAATTTAGTAATTAATAATAAATCAAATACTGCTGTGGTATATCCCCCTAATTCCCTATTATGCACAGCCTATATTTTTTTCCTCAGAACATTTGCTTTATAGTAAGCAAGATGCACTCACCTTAAAATGAATATTCAATGTATGTTGCGTTTTTTCCTAATGCATAAGAATATTCTATTAACAGTTATCTTCCTGTTAAGTACTTAATTTAGTTTTTATAAGTGTTATTGTGATATTTGAGTACTTTGCTGGTTTATAAAAGTGTATGTAGAAAGTACTCCCCCCCGCCCCCGATCTGCAGAAATATATACTTTTGCCCTGTATTTATCTTCTTTTCTTCTTAGCTACATAATGCTCCTAGATGCTTTGAAAGCAGGTTTGATCTGACACTCAAGCATAGCTGTAGCTGGAATTAGCATGTCTCAGCTTTTTCCTTTACCCCTTTTGCCCAAGATTAAATGTCTTTAGGAAAGGAGATTATTTCTGTTATCCCAGAAAAAGTTATTTGGAAAAAAAGCCGCCTTGCTTCCGAAAACTGTGCCTGTGAGAGAAGATGACCAAGAGAGTAGTGATTAGTGAAATTTCATTCATTATTGGGAGCAAAAATTAGGTTACTTTCACTTCATGTTACTGCACTGATTGATCTAAAAGAAAAGAAAATCACCCTAGTATGTTCAGAAAAAGTTTTCATAACCTAGCTTATAGCAAGGATTGACTATGGAAGCTGTATTCTCTGCATATTAGAGGAAAATGTACTGTCAGTGATTTAAAAAGATAGCTAGGATGAAATGGGTAATGATAGGATAGCTGGCTTAATGGTAATCCAAGCGAACTTAAAATTGATCGTGGAAAAAACTTTGCATGAATCGGCTGCTGAAGAATTAAAAGGCAGCATAATGGGTAATGAGTAATTTGATACTGTAGAACTTACAGGTTATCAAAGGAGCTTGATGTTTTGGACATCACAAATGTAGTTGATAACCGCGGTGCAATGTGTTTAGATGTCTGTCAAGTCTTTGACTTAGTATTACCATAAATTCTTTTTAAATAGCATGAAACCAGGTTATATAGCGAACAAATTAAAATCAAGTTTAAAAAAAGATCATGTCACTAATTACATTGGCATTTCTTCAGCGGTGGGGAATTTTCCCCAGTTCTGAAGAGATCTGTCCAGGACGTCCCAACAGAGTTTGTTGTATTTATGACTGCCTTGGAAGACACCTGACTGGGTGACACCTTTATTTCTATTGCTTTTGCTAACTCCTTTCTTTTCAAAGACTGAGTTTGAAGGCTTAATTTGCATACGTACTTAGAATGCACTAATACATAGAAGATCGATCTCTAAAACTGCAGTTGCTAAATACTCAGATTTATTACTGTGGCTTTGTGCTAATAGTTGGATTAGAGCACAAATCAGATGGCCAGTTTTGAAAATTTGGCTTAAATTACGCAATCAGAGAACACCTTATCTTCACGTTTTGGGTCTGCTTGGGCTTCTATTAACCCTGTTCCTTTGCTTTTGCTTCTGACTTTACAAACTGAACTTGCAGCAGATGTGGGGTCCTTCCTGTATCTGAAGACAGGTGTCACTTACTATAGTTACAATATCGATCTCCCCTGTAGCACCACTTACTCTACTTTTTTTTTTTTTTCCTGTGCCTGGTCAGAGACCATGCTAAACCTCTGTCTGGGATGCTACGTGAGAATCGGGGGCTCAGAGGAGAGAAGAGAGCTAGTCCTGCTGCGTGCAGAAAAAGCTGTTGAGGGCATGCGTGGATCTCCTGGGCTGACAAAAGAGAGAGAGCCCCCTTGTCTTGGGGTGATGGTAAGGCTCAGCTTGTTGATTTTTTTTTTTATTTTTTTTTTTTTTCTTAGAGCCATCTGGATTGTGAGTGGTGATGTTGCCAGTTAAAATCAGGGGTCTCCTTTTTGGGGGGACCAGCTTGTGGTGATTGCTTGGCCGGGGGGGACAGGAGCAATATCACTGCTCGAGGCAAACACTAGCTGTAGAGCCCCAGTATACCCATAAATCTTTTTGCCCAACTTAAAACCCAAACAGAACAAACCACCAAAAAACTTATCCAATGATGTTTATAATAAGTGTTAAATATTTCATATCCCCCTGCTCAGCACAAACTCAGGGCACAACCTGTGCATTGCATGTTACTGAACAGCGTGTTAGGTGAATGGTGATAAACACTGATGATGTGAATGTTGTGCTTCCATTTTATTTTCATCAAATTTATAGCTGGTGCTTTAGTTTACAAACGGTTGTACGTTGTGGAATCCAACACAACCTCAGAGCCTATTCTTTTGTGTTTCCATCGCATGCATTCCTCTTTCTCCAAAACTACTTAGCTGGCATTAAACAAGCTTCTTTTAGTGTTTGAAATAAAACCTGACCTGCTGGCAAGAATGTAAGGGTCCTCGCAGAAAGAAAAACCTGCCAGACTGACTGCTAGCAGTTATTTAGAGCTGCTTGTTATACAGCAGATAATACAATCCATTCTGACTTTTTTCATACAGAGCATTTGCTGTCGTTTTGTTAAGGTTCTTAATAATAAAATTCACCCTAGTCCAGAGGTAGAAGCTCCAAATTCAGTGACATACTGCACCCAACCTTGCTGTACTACTTAAGGCTAAAAAGGCTCCTGTAAATGCAGGGATCTGGAGACAGGCTACAGAGATTTTCTCAACTAGCTTCCAAGGTATTAAGGGAAGTCTGAGCCTGGAGGGCAAATCGTTCTGTAATGCAGCCATCAGCGATGCCCAGGAGTCTCTGTATCCTTTTTTCCTGTTCAGGTGACCCTTCCCATCTGATACTGGAAGGCTTGCTTCAAGCTAAAGGCTGTGTTTTCATTGCAAGGTCTTGAAGACAGCAGCACATGTGTCTGTACTTCACGCAGGGTGCTGTTCCTCTGTGCTGTGGTGATAGGAAGGATAAAGGTTAATACGCAATGTTATTTTTAGCTTCATGAGTCTTTCTTACAGGCAGTTAGTGTCTTGTTTAGGTAATTTGGTTTGCCATCCCAGTATGCCCAATACTTTAGTTCCCTGTAACAACATCATTTCCACTGTGAAGAGCTGAGATTGCATAGCAATGGAGTTACGGGGTGCTGGGGGATATCTTTACCATGATGTTTGTTTAATTTACAAGTAAATGCCCCCCAACAATGTATGTTATTTCCAGCCAGGCATTCAGCCCTGGGCTTGAAAAGACTTTTGAAGGACTCCTACTAGCTGTATGTGTTCTGGAGGCCAAAATGGCATCTCAGCAACTTCTTGCCGTTCTCCTGTGTCTATGTTCTCAGCAGCATCTGGTCACATCTGTAGTCCACTGAAGGGTAGTGACTTCTGTTGGTAAAGTAGAAGATGCATCTATAAGATCATTCACAATGGTGTTGCTTCTGCAGGACTGACAGGAGTACAGAAATCAGTAAAAAAAAATCTTTTGAGTTAGACGCCTCTTTGTAGTCAACAACACAGTGTCATTATATTTAGAATGTTCTTTCAAGTTGCAACCCACTGTATTGATTTATTTTAAACAAATGCTTTCAATTAAGTCAATGCGTTTTTCCTTCACCTCCCACTTTCCCTGAAGTCAGACTGATTTGTATGATACACAGTTACTTTTATTAGCAGATCATAAAACATGCGCTCTCTCAAAGGAAAAGCTATGCCTCCTTTCCGTAGGCGCTTAAGTGCCCTATAAACAAAATGGAGCCAGATTCTTGGTCACCATTAAAATTACTCTACCTGAAGAATGATAAAAAAACCATTCCAAAGTAAGATGGGTGATTAACTACCCCAAAATGAGAAATTCTTATGAAGATCTGTGCTCGTTTGAAGCTGTAGCCGTGTACGGATTATGCTGCAGTTTGCTTTCTATTCCAACTTATATCAGCTTTTGTGAACTAATTCCTAGATCAGTTAGGCATTCAAGCATAGAGAATAAAATGTAACTACTGTTGTATGAAAGATCCAACTAATTACACAAAAATGTGAACAAAAGCAGCACAAGAGCACAAAAGTGTTCAAGCATCCATTATAGAGAGTTCTAATTTCCTTTTTAAATGTCAAGTACAAAATATATATTTTACATGCAAGTAACACTGGAATGTTGTTGCTAATATACTCTTGAAATTACATTTTCTTAGCATGACCTTTCTTGCTAACAATAACTTATATTTTAATTAAATCTGTGGCCATTTTCACTTCATACCAAACATCCCCATGCCATGTATTACTGAACTTTCATGTCAGGAAAGAAAGTTTAAAGGTCGCAGGCTTAAATACTTACTCGAGTTAAACTTTTTAAATAGTATATGAAAGAAATCACATGTGTGTACTATCCCTACTGGTTTGTAGAAACAAGTTTTTTAGGTTTAAAACACCACTGCTTTCACTAAACTCTGTCAGGATGAGAGTGAAGTATCTGGCAAGGTTTTAACTTCAGTGAAATACTCGTTCCGTGTTTACTGTTTGGTACTTAACAGGTCTGGTGCTGCTTCACTAACACCTAAGGCTACTCTTTGTCTCAGTAAGGAAGCAGCACATTCTGATTTTCTTTCCCAGGAAAAAAATACTGTGACAGCTCTGCATTTAAAAGGGCGGGGGGGGGGGGAAATTACATTCTGGTGTAAGTGATTACAGTCTGGTGAAAAGTTGTTTGGGGCTTTTGAGGATATGCACCCTTATTCAGATGGAAATAGTACATTAATCTGTCAGGAAATGCAGGCTTCTTCATGTATAGATGCTGCTTTTACTGTTGAATGGGCTCTCTGAGTTGAATCCAGAATGTCACTTTGAGCGCATTTCCCCAAGGAAGGAGATGCAGAAGATGCGTAATGAGAACCTGCCCAGCTCCCTTTCCCCAGACGTACGCACGCTCTTTCACGCTATCGGTTATTGCTGTGATTTAACAAATAAGCTTCTCTGAGCTCTAGGAAACCCTGAAATCAAAACTTACTTGGTTTTCTCTGTAGGTTTCTGTCATGCTCTTGTTTTTTTATATCGTTTCATTATGCATTCTCAATTCTTACCCCAGCCCCGAGCTTAGCAGTAGAAAGTTGATAATTTAGACACCCATGGAGCATAAGGAACAAAGATGTATTTTAGAATTAGGTCTTGGCAGCTCAGCCTCCCTGCTGGAGCTCACGGCATTTCTTAAAGGCTGTCTAATCCTGCAGGTTAGCTCCTGCGTATCAGATGGGGAGCTCGGACCTTGCCTTTGGTGTTGAAATAGTCCCAGGCTCTGAAGCAGACCAGAGCTAGAAATTCTGGTTTAAGCTTTCTGTTAATTGACTTCTAGCTTTGAGACATATGCAAGCTGTGAAATTCTGTGTAGGTGTTTGCAGAGTCTTGGGAAGAAAATATATTTAGTTCTGGCTCCAAAGAGCCATAAAATTATACAGATCTAGACTTTTGCTAGGCTGATTATAGTGCACTTGGGAAGCTATTTGGAAAGGACTTTTTGACACTGACCTATGAGAGCAGCAGAGATTGAAGGGGAAAAAGAATGAATTCTTGGAGGCAGACGATCTTTGCCATAATTACTCCATTGTTTATTGGCCTTATAATAGTACGTTGACAGTGATAGTTGTCTTGTATCAAGTTAAAATGCTACAGTTGCTGTCTGCTGGTGTAGCAGAATGACAAATCGAGAAAGAATTAGAAAGAATCTATCTTGTCTTAAAAGAATAAATGTCTTGCTCAAGGTTTTAAACAGCCACGAAGCTTGGATGGAGGGGTTTTTTTAGGCATGAGGTGAGTTTATTATACGGCTGAGTTTCACTCCTTCTTACAGTGTCTTGGGATTTACAAGCGTAGTTTTATAAATACTCTATATCACTGACTTCAATGATAGGTGGCCTGAGGGCAAGTAACTTTACAATATGATCTCCTGCTGCGTCTTCAAGATGCCAATAAGCTGCATTTACAACTCATGTTCTCAAGATCTGGAGCAAGGGCTTTCTGTGAAGGAAATGTCTTCCTTAAGCACTGATAACAGAAGGTGCTGTAGTTTCCTGTTTTGATAGGCTTTCCAGAACTTTTCTGAGGACTCACCAGGAATTCGTTTGAGGAATTCATCCCTTTAAATATTATCTAAAAAATCTCAAACCAACCAAACAAAAAAAAAAACCCAAACCAATTTTTTCTTCCTTGTCAGACATCATACTCTTGTGTGTGTGTTCGTGAGTGTTTGGGTTTTGAGGTTGGTTTTTTTTGTTGTTGTTGATGTCTTTTTTTTCTTAAATTATATAACAATAACAAAAGACAGATAAAAGTAAACAGAAAAATAGCAGTGACATAGCCACAACTATTTCTTTGCTTATCATAAGGGAATCATCAGCCAGGGGAAGAAGATAAGCAGTGAAGTGTATACCACTGAGCTCTGGATAACTAGGAGCAATTTTTGATCAGACTGAGCACTTGCTTCACATCAGTGCGTCTCTAAATAAAATAAGAAACAACCCCATGGCACTATGTTTATAAAAAGAAAAATATGGAGGGGGGGGAAGAAAAGCAAGCTAAGAGTGTTATCCTGCAGTTGCACCCAGTCATGTGAATAGAACCTTAACAGTTTAATTAAGCTTGTTTGTGGGCTGTGTTTTGATTCTCATGAGCTTTGAAGGAGGGCTCCCATAACTTGCTTTTGGGGCCAACTGGAAAATTTTCAAGAGAAGTTTGGCTTCTGACCCAGGATTCTGATGCATCTTTTCAAACATCTGCAATGGCACACTGGGAGAAATGCTTGCAAAAGAGGAAATTTAAGATAGAAATTCCTCTAGTTACTGAAAGTTGGCAGTGAGCATCAAGTTGTTAGGAAAGTTAAACTTCTCAGAGTTTGGGGGCTTAGGACACAGGTAAGTAACACAGCACTGATGTGGGCAGTTCCCGCGTTCCCAGGTGAGGCAGCTACATCTCGTAACATTTTTGGATGAGAAATGAAGCAGCAGGAAGAGGAGTAACTTGATTCTTCTCTGTTGAAGTCGCAGCTGGAGAATAAATCAAGTGGAGCACCCTGTGTAAGCACTCATTCTAAAGAATAACACAAGTTTGTTAAAGAATAATGTATGTGAAACACCTCCACTGATCTAAAACCTCTGAGTGGCCTGCAGCCAGAATGCTATAAAACATTCACTTATGCAAGTGAAAATTTGCCTGTCAATAAATGGCTATACTAATTACATTTTGAAAGGTGCTTTTAACCTTTTCACCTTATTAGAAAATAGTGAGGATCTGAATCTCCATTACACCATGCCAGCTTCACACTGTTGTAAATGCCACCAACTCTGTTTAGATGAACTGATGTGCTAGAATAGAGAAACAAGGGAGAAAGGGTTGCAAGGGGATGGAAAGGTTTCCATAAATGCATCTCCTTGAAAGTAGCAGTTCGTATCAGGAGAATTTCTTAGTGTAGACATTCTAAGCTGAATGACACTGTCTTGTGTGTATGTTTCCTCTTCCTATGATGCTCAAGAAAAAAAAAAAAGGGTAGTTGTGAATATAGCAAGACTACAGTTAGCATCTCACGATATGACACAGAAAAGTCAACTTGTGTGTCTTTCAATTTGCTAAACGAAGGGAAGATTGTGGAGGTCAAACTCCATACAGATTGTTAGAAATTAAGCAGCTTTGACAGGGGCAGGGGAGAAAAGAATGTAATTGCCTGTACATGTTATTCTGCTGCCTCGTTACAAGTGTCTGGGTGGTGGTGTTAGACTGTGCTGGGTCCTCTTGCCTTCTTGGGCAGAAAAGAGACAGGTTGCCCACAGCAGTTGCTCTTGGCAATCCTAGTTGTCTTCCTGATAGAGACGGCAAGAAAGATGCAGCTCTAAGAATTGCCCAGTGCCAGCTGGTTGGAAAAGGTAACTAACCAAATTTACAAACTCTGAGATGCTGAAACAACTAAGCAGGATCCTTACAATTGTTTATAAGCTTTGTTATTTTGTGTGTTTATAACTTTGTGAAGTTATTGCAAATGCATGTTTCAGTGATTTATCTATTTATTATTCTTCATTATTCTCTAGGGATAGAGCTGACTGATTAAACTAAAAGAATAGGCACTCCATTTTCTTAAGGTTAAAAAGTTTTTTGCAAGGATCAGGTGGAAAATCTTTGGGGCATCTAGCATATAAACTGCACATTTTGCAGGACTCACGTGGGGACTGCTGAGTCTGAAGGACCTAGCTTTAAGTGCATTTCCCACAAAACCAACATTCATCTGAGACCTATCTAGGCTACAAGACACTGTTCACCCATGTTTACTTAAAACTGTAAATATTTGAAATGTATTAAAAACAAACAAACAAACCATTACCTTGCCAAAACAATTCATAATGCCCTGCAATCTAAAAAACCACAATGGAACCAAAACCAGAGATCGGTTTAATTACCAGCTATCGTTAATGCCTCAGAGATCAGTCACAGGGTCAAAACATGAGGTCCTAGAGTTTCCAAATGTATGAGTTAACGTTCTCCTAGTACGTCCAGCCTCCTTGCTGAAGAGCAAGAGATAAGCCCAGGTTAAGGCTGGGACTTCCAAAATTTTGGGTCTTAATACATCTGGACTGCCAGTACTCCCCAGACTTGCAAGGTTTAGAAAACCCGTAAAGTCAGAGCTGCTGGTGTGGTGCTAGAGTCCAGGTTCTCTGTGAGGGATTCCTGGACCAATGCAGCTGGGCACAGAAAATTCTCTAGCCTAGGAGCACTCTGCCTGACACAAGCTGTCCTTGAATCCTGAGCCATTTTGTAGTCAACCACTTTCAGGCTTCCAGGCGGAGAATTACAGTTTATAAAATGTATAGCTCAAAGCAATTATAAAACAGCTGTCAATGCAGTAGAAGAGTTTCAGTACTGCAGAAGTATCCAGGTCACAGGAAAGGGCACTGCGTGCAGACTTGGAAAACGTAGGTGAAGCAGCATGGAGAAAAGATTTCCCGTTTCCCGCAATAGAGAGCTCGGCTGCTGTTTGGTCAGGCAGGGCTTAACTCTCTTTCCCTGAATGTATAAACAAAAAACAGTCATGCACTGCTTTCCATCCTCCCTACCAGTTTTTCCCATTTCATAAATGAAATTATTAAAATGCCAGTA
This sequence comes from Haliaeetus leucocephalus, assembly GCF_000737465.1. Classification (NCBI taxonomy): domain Eukaryota; kingdom Metazoa; phylum Chordata; class Aves; order Accipitriformes; family Accipitridae; genus Haliaeetus; species Haliaeetus leucocephalus. The sequence goes on from NW_010972920.1 coordinate 4,725,978, forward strand.
AAGACCAACAGGCTATCTGATCTGGTATCCTTACTCCAACAGGAATTAAAGCCCAATGTTTCTTAGGAAGGGGAAGCAAGTTCATGATGTATCCACCCCCCCCACATTTGCAGCATGTGGGAAATGTGTCCTATGTCTGATGGTGATCATTCTTTTAGCATGGTAACCTTTTTCAGGCAAGAATACCTGCAAGTGCCTTGAAGCATAAGGAACATTTATGGATCTACATAAATGCATAATAATAATAATAGTCAGTGCCCTTAGCCATGAGATTTGATAGACCTTATAATTTAATCTTAACTGGTGCAGTGTGTCTGCAGAAAATATTCTTTTCTCATATGCACAATCCTACTACTTGCCACAAAATATCATGCTGTGGTAGTTTTAGTATCCTTCAAAAGTAGAAACAAAGCAAGAGTCACCTTTCCACGCAGATAAATATTCTAGTTGTAATAAAGTGAAGAGCAGAGAGAAGTAAGGACAACCTCAGTTTTATATCATTACAAAACACCCCAGCTCCAGGCATATTTAATCTCTTGGAAGGTGGAAGGGTGTGGTCTGCTAGGAAAAGTTAAACATGTTAAATTCTTTCTCTTGGTGCGGTACTTCTGATGTTTCTGAGTGTCTCTGATACCAGAATTTTGCTTAGGATTGTTTTTTTACATCATGCCTCTTCCCTCGGTTTCTTGTAGAAATACAAAATGGAGATACACTCATAGAAAAGACCTAGGTTTTACTGGGTAAATGGTCACAAAATTGCATCTGAGCAGAAAATTTCCGTTTCTGTGGAAACATGTCAACATATATTGGCCAAATTTACAGTTGCTTCTTGTATAAACCTGCTGTTGTTCTCCTAATGAAATAAATGCTTGAAATTGTTTGTTCAAGAATGGGGAAATATGATTTCAAAAATCTTGTAATATTACTCAAAGTGATGTTATTAAAGGAGGCACGTTTTAACAGCTACTTTTCAGAAGTTTCTGCCCATTTTGGCATATCAGTGTTAATATCTTCCATTTTGCTGTGTACAGAAATTCAGTGTGTTTGTAACTGCGTGTCCATGCTTGAACAAACATTTCTACATGTTAAATGGGTGATAGATAACTCGGTGTTCTGCAAATGCATCCACACAGCTGCTTATTTGTGCACAAAATGGAAGATGACTAGTAGCTTGGATTTTTATATAGAAATGATAAGGAAAAAGCTGTCCTTTCCTTTCTACCAAGACAGTAAATGTGCTAGAATTCTCTTGATCTTCTTTAATATATAGATTTTCATAAGTCAGATCAAATCAGGGATTAGCACTTCCGGCCTTACTGTAGCAAGGTACTTCAGCATGTGCTTAGTTTTAAATACAGGAGTATCATTGGCTTCGATAGCATTGCTGAAGTGTTTCAAGTTATGTAAATGCTGAAGCACCTCACCAAATCAGGGTGAAAAATACTGGTAAGATAGGTATGATCTTGTTTGAGGACACATATCTAAGCCTGACAGCAACTGTGTTTTTAAATCTCCCCTTTTTCCGTAGCGTATTTCTGTATCGAAGTCATGTTACGAGTCAGGCATATTCTGCTAAGGAGTTTTAGCCTAACGGTTATTCACTGTCAAAACAACAAAATTATCAAGTGTGTTGATATAAGAAGGTTGCAGCCCGAAATCTCTATATTTGAAAACAAAAATGTCATATTTTCTATGGCATTGGTACAATATTTAGGAAAACATGTGAAGCTGAAGTCCTATGGACAAAGAAGTCCAAAGTATTTCTTTACAGCAAACCTAAGGAAACCTGTTTAAAACTGAATATTCTTTGTCTTTCAATATGACAATGCTAGTGCCTGAGTTTCCAATTTTCTGACTTAGAGGCAATTCAGCAAGAATAGTATCTTGTGTTTCAGTCACCTGCTCGTAGATGTAAAGAGACAAAAGTGCTCTTTCTTGATCTTGCTTGTGAGCACTCCTCGTCTAGGCTCATTAATAGTTTCTGTTAATTTATTTTAAAAAGTGAGTTTCTTCTTTGATCTAAAGCTTATTTACGGTTACAGTTAGAAAACACATTTCCTTACTAAGTAGCTTTCCCACCTAAGGCACAGGAAGAATTGCGGTACTGTGAAGTTCAGCCCACGGGGTCAGACACAGTCACGAAAGGCAGTTGGGGCTGAGTGCTTTGGATTAGATGAGCCAACTAGCAGCAATCATCTTAGTTCAGCAATGGCATCTTCCATGTCTCTCTGGTTTCAAAGAACACTGTTGCATAAAATTCGATATCGCTTCTGAAATTGGTCTTCAGAGTCAAAAGCTTTCTGATTGCTCAGAAGCTGAGGCTGAAAGACAGAAGAAAAATATCGCAGCATTGCAATTTATTCTTGAAACCTGCTGCTTTCATATTTCCTTATTCTTGGTGGTGAAAACAGAATGAGCAATATGCAGAATGGAAATGGGTGACAAATACCAGCTGACACAGATGCAAAACGAGTCTTTTGACCCATGTAAACTTCTAATTCGAGAGCACAATGCTGTAGATCTCGTTAGTGTGCGCTTACGTGGAACAGAAAGGGGAGTCATTTGAATAACATTAACGTTGTATTAAAGCAAGCCAGCCTTATGACAGCCGAGTAACATCGGCTGTCTGAGAGACAGCATGCAGAAAGATGCAATTCTGAAAAGATATTACATTAAAGTAGAGCTGTGCCTTCAGATCTGCTCTCATTACCTTGAAAGAGGTCAGTAGCACTTGTACAGTCTTGGGTGGGAAATGCAACTACTCAGCGTTCTCCCTCATGCGAGACTGGTTGTACGAAAATGAGCCTCACCTCCAAAGAATCCCAGATTTGTGACAGCGGTTTTCAGTTGTTTCAGATAATGTTTGTAATATAGCCTATTTTCAATGCTCTTGGCTCCTTGCTCTGGAGACCCTGACTTTCTCACACTTGGAGAGTTAGTTACAACTGATCATGTTAATGTTGTCTTCGAGCAGGCGGAGTAGCAAAGGGGAGAACTAAAACACTGGTAGGAAAGATGGTTCCGCGTTTTCTATTCTGGCATGGAAGTTGGAAAGCCTTTCCTTTCTCTTGCTGCCAGGGCTTGTATTAAGGGCATTTAAATTCACATTTCCTGTCATTAACAGAGGACATTAAGACCTTCTCTCCCTATCCGTGTAACAGTCTCCAGACTAGTGAGTGAACTTCTTCAAGAAAAGACACAGGTCTCAAGTCCAACTTCACTCGTGAGGCAAGGCTTGGGTCTTAAGTGTTTCGGATGAGTAATTCAAACACTAGATCTTTGGCTACACCTGCGGTGGTGTGGTTTGAGAGAACACAGTCTCTGAGTGAATACGACCCCATCTCTCCTAGAAATGATATAGGATTGGGGTGTGCTGTATCCAAGTGTCTCGGTGTGAAAGAAGTAACAAAGGGAACAAAGATGATGGTATTGCCGAGGTTGAGATGGTATGTGTAGAGAAATAACTTTTGAGTGCTTGGAGAATGTAATCATAAACCATGCAGAGATTTGAGGGACTGGTGTTTAAAAAAAAAAAAAAAAAGCATCCCTCATGATTTTCCTCTTGCTAAGTCTGGAGATAAGACTGAACCTAGGAACTTTTACTTCCACCCTTCTGTGTGTCTTCCATGCTAGTAATTCAATTAGGATAACATAGATGTGCAGAAGACATTTTAGCTATAGTGATTAGCACTGTTCCTGTTACAATTAGGAGTAAGAAATGTTTACAAATGTCCTTGGGGTAAAAGGACCCCTAAGTAATTATTATAATTGCACAAGAATTGCTTATAATTGCTGGACTTCCCAGAAATTACTTTCAGAGGAAATCTGTGTAGCCAATTGCATTACTGCCTCCTCAGATCAATATTATATTAGTCCCAGTGCACGGATACCCACAGGGCAAAGTAGCAAACTATTAGCATTTCATTAACAATATACCACATTGCAAGACTATTACTCAAACGATTGATGACCCAGGCAGGACATATCTTCAAATGTTTATGAAGAACTAGTAATCTCCTCCTCTTTTTCTTTTTTCTTTTCTTCCTTTTCTTCACTGCCTTTCAAAGAAAAATTTGCCATGATTTTTGGGTTTCCATACATAAAACTCTTCCATTAATAACAGAATAAGTGCATCAGGTCAGCAACAGCATAATTGTTTCCAGTGTATTTTTCCAATGAGTTTTAATACTAATATGAAAAAAACCCTCAAACCCAACACCCTTTAGGTTATATCCAGACTGATTTATTTTTTTCTTTCTTCCAAGACAGACAAAATTGCTGCTAATTAGTGGCAGGTTTCTAGGTGGAATATTTCATACGCACTGTTGGGCTCCAATTGGTTTGCCCAGGTTTTCCATAAGGGCTGCTATTTGTCAGAGGGGCACTTAAGCTCTTCCCAAGCTCTTAAATTTAGATGAAAGTGTAGCGTCTTTTTGAACAATCCAGTCACTCATATGCCTGTAACAGAGATGAAACGAGGAAGTCATATCAGTAACATGACCTTGCTGAAGAACAAGAAATGACTCGGAGATGGAGCCACTGGTTTAAAAACATATATATTTATATATATGTGCATCTAATTAATGAATACAGCTCCAAAGATCCATCAGTCTGCTAAAGCAAAATGAAAGCAAGCAAAAAAATTTACAATATTCCAATTAATTGCCAGAATTAAAATTCCAAAGTTTTGTTCCTATAGCCATTTTTAAGGATTTCCTAAATGTTCAGTTTTAGCTTGGAAAAGGCCATGATCATCCAGCACTTCCTCTTGACTTGAGCTTATTTATTCAGATCTAACATTTGAGACTTTAAATTTTAGGCTTCTGTCTTTCTAAAGACCAAGACATTTGGAAAATAGATAGTAGAGTGAGTATTTTTTCAGTTGTTTTGCAGAATAAATAATTTATTTAAACCCAAATCTGAATTTAAATGAATTTGCTCTTTTGAAAAATTAGTTGAAATTAAGTTTTTTTTGCAAAGGTATCCAGAAGAACATTGTCTTTCAGATCATTCAGCTACTTTGCATATCTTATAAGCTTGCCCAAATAGCTGTGTTTAGGTCCATAAATCACTGTGTTATCAGCATACCTTTGGGGTTTTGGCTAGTGTATGTTTAAAATGGATTACTCCACAAACATTAGGGTCTTAGTTTTGCATGGGACAGAGACCCCAAGATGTTAAGATGAAATGTAATGCAGCTGCCTTCACACAATTTTCTCTATTTTACTACTGCAGATATAAAGCTTTATAATTCATGGACTGTTTGCATTTCATGTGTGCATTATAGAAACAGCCTCCGGTTGATAGGGAGCTGACAAAGACTATTTTTATTTGTTTATATACGTATATAAACTTTTAATTGCTTTGTTGTGCAGAACGTTTGGGGCTAGTCATATTATTGATAGCATTGTTCTATTTTATCAATGGCCACAGTTGGAAGTTTCAAATTTCATTCCAATTATTTTTTAGAATATAGCTTTATTTTCTTCTGTGAGAACAGAGCTGAGTCCCATATAATTGGAGTCACCTTTGCTGTGAGGAGTAAGTGAATAAGATCTCAGGCAGCAAATGGAAAAATAGTCCGTTACAAACCATTCAGTAAAAACTTGATGTATTTAATACATTATATTGCCTATACCATAGTAATAACTACCATTAAGAGGAGGAGTTTTGTTTCAGCCTGATCTTAGACTGTAGCAATTTACTATTACTTTCTATCCCTAAGAGTTAGCCCAAATAAAGAATGCGTGCATAGGCTCAGATTTGGTATGAAATCAAGGAAAACAGTAATACGTGCTATTCGATAGCCTGATGTTTCCAACAGCAATTAATCAGATGATTTAGCAGGTGATTCTGTAAAGTTGGAGGCCTGATCCTGCGGTGGTAGCATCTGCACCGGAGTCTATATTATGGACCAGGGGACTTGTACCAAGCTAAGAGCAAAAGAATATCTGCGATGTGACACTAATGAAACACACCTGAGAAAAATGGAAGAAGGTTTAAAGTAACTCCCCCTGCCAAAAAAGATTAGGGTGTCTGTAAGTGAACCAGTCTTAACTTTCTATTGTGCCTTTTGTTTTTAAATAAGTACTGCATTTCAGGCTCTAAACTCCTTATTCAGTATATCTGGGCTCCTGATTGATCTTTACCCCATATGGGCAATCCTAGTTTAAACAGAACAGGTAAAATACGTATGTGCAAAAAATCTTTTTAATTTCAGCCATCTTGGCTCATTCTGAGTCATTCTTCGAGTACTTGTGGCATCAAGATGGAGAGGCATGAAAGGCTAGTAATACTGCTCAGGCTACAACTCCGAGCTTCTCTCTCTTTTCTCATCTGGAAAAAAAGATTCAGTGAATACAGCATTTTGTCATTTTGTCTTATCTATCACCCTGTGAGATTTGTTCAAATATAGCACATTCATCACCGGTCACCACTGGCATCAGCTTCATTCTGTCATACTGCCAATACAAGTGATATGCATCAGAAACCAACAATTAGGGAAGTGGAAGGGTTAAGGAAACCTAAGGATATTAGTGAATGTGTCAGGAAAATTAATTTCATCTTTGCGTTCTGTTTTTGTCTGCTAAGATCTCCGGGAAATGTTCAACATGTTATCTTAGCAATTTACACTCTTTCTGGAATGTGATTTATCCTTATCCATTTACAGCAGAGTTCCCGCTGTTCACTTTATAGTTTTGTTTTTTGTTGTTTTGGTGAGATATGACATTAATTTGCCTTCACATCTTTTATTCATTTTAAGTATTCAAAAATTCTCTAAAATGTATACCACATGAATTCTGGAAAATACAACATACGATTTTAGTAAAGATTGGAGAGATATATACACATATATTATTAAGAAACATAGAAATCTGTCTTGGAAGAAGATGTGACAATATTTGTATATCTTAGTCACACTTTTTAAAATTAAGGTGAAAGCATCTGTGAACCATACTATCTAATCCATTTGTAAACTGATGGTTTTCTGCTCATCCTAGAGTGACGTTAGGCATCTGCCTTCACCAGCTCTCACATGAAAGTTGCTTTGCCATGTGCAAGCATTCTTCCTGCCGACAGCGTGCAATGTGAAGCCTTGACTCTTTGCAAATTGCAAAGGTTTGAACCGCAAGTGTGGACATAAAGGCTGTAAATGTGCTCATAATAAACAGTGAATTTGCATGAGAAGAATAAATGAATATATAAAATACAAAAGACCGGTCTGCATTAAAATTGATTTACTAGTCTAAGTATGTCGTGTCAGCTTTTATTTGTGAGGTCTGTTATCAAATATACCATTCCTTTAATTTACAGTATTCGCTAGTAAATGTAGATCCTCTTTAAACCTAACTTAAACTGAATCTGATTCATTTGTTAAGCTATGCTATCTTTTAATACCTATTTCCATACACTGCATAAACTGAAAATTATTGTTGTATTTTCCAAAACTGATAGCCAGAATTTTGTAGTGGAAGGTCATGTTTTGGCCTTCTGTGTAAACATAAGACACCTCTAAACTCTTACTGAAAGACACCCAGTCCATTTCTATAATTATCCATGTGATATTAAACGGTCCCGGAGCAGCATCAAGATGGTAACGGAATTTATTTACTGTTCTTTGTACTAAACTTGTACGTAAGTGATAATTTTGTTTTATGCTTTCACAAGCCAATGGAAAACCGTTGAGCATAGCCTTTTAAAGTATTTTTCTGCCATTCTATTTTCATTAACTTCAGAGGAAAGGTGGAATTTCAATGGCTCACAAATATTTGCTTGTTAAGGAAAACAGTTTAGGTGTTGAGGTTTGTGGCAGGTGTAAATTGAATGATTCCATATGGTCTTAAAAATGACTCAACCACAGCATCGAATCCCTTCTTAAAAGGTTCAGAAAAAATGCAGAACAACCGAATTTAGCATCTATCAGTTTAGGAACCTTTACCTTTTCACTCAGATTGATGAACAGAGGAACCATGGCAGATCTGTCACATCCATGCTACTTTCACTGGAAAGCTATTAGACTTGTAGAAATCACCCTAGAGTCTCTCATTACTCAAAAAGCAGAATCGTTGTGAGTGTTCAGCCCTTCAAAATGCAGCAGACCTTCTCTGTAAGCCAGATACCATAAATATTTCTCCATAAGTTTCCATATTGTGATGGTTGTCTCAAGTATCTGCAAGAGCTAGACTCATGCTTATGACTTCTAAGCTAAATACATGACCGAAAATATCCTCCTCAACTTCACCCACATCAATTTCACCCTCGGGTGGTCCTACAAATAGTAAAACTGCTGGCAATTTGAGGATGCTTTCTGGGATACTTGACTCTGCTCTCTAAAGAAAGTGAGGGAATGTCTTCTACATAACGGCATCGCAGCACACATTGTGCGATGTATGGGGGGCAGCCTCAGTAGATGAACTGAAACATAGCCCACTTCAGTGAATCTTGCTACAGATTTAGCAACCAATACCCTTTGACTGATTTATCTGGAATACCTGAGCACCTTGACCACCCTTCAAATGCTGTGAGAAACATGGTACGAATTCACAGATTACAATATAGAGAAAACAGCACGGATGAAGCTGTCAATCTGAACAGAAACAGCCATCCTCTGAATACAGCAAAAAAAGCTCTGATACGCTGCTGATGCCTCGTTTGCTGCTGAACCAAACCTAAGAGGACTGACACCCAATGTGTCAAAATTGCAAACAATGATATTTCTTAGAAAAACACCAGAGCTTTGAACAAGGCATCTGAAGTACAGACTCATTATAGCGGAAAAATAAAAGCCTACCAAAGTTTCTGCCTTGTTACTAGAGGCCGTGTTGTACTAGTGTGTATACAAAAAATGTCTAGATAGTTCCAATCTATACAGCAAGACCAAGACTTGGAATTGTTCCTCCTCACTCTTCAGAAAAACTCACAGTCAAAAATAAAACTCCTCCTTTACCTATTGTTATTAGGCCGTGATATTACATCCTATAAGTGACCTTTGCATCTTTGTTGCTTGCCTAATATTTTCAGTATGCCATGTCTTAAACCTCTTAGCTTCTGGGATCCAGTGCAATAGTTACTGAAATGGTATGGCTTATAACATCAGGAAGCAGTAGTTTTAAAGAAAAAATTCATGGCTTTCAGCTAAAGTTTAATGTGACCTATATTCATCCATATGCCAGTTCTGTAGATCACACACTACAGATGCTTATAGGCTACGTCATTCAGGATGCTGTGAACATTTCCAGGACTTTAAAGACAAATACATAGAAAATTACAGCTTTCATTTACTGTCATGAGATATTAAAGCAGTTTGTAAAAACAAATTGCAATGATGACCCCATTCTCTGTTCTTTTTAACCTGAGCAAAAATTTGGGGTTGTCATGTATTAATGCAGTGACTGAAATGTCAATGTGATTGTGCTTTACAATGCCAATTAGCCTGCCTTGTAATATAGCAAAAATTTGCTGATACTAATTGCAATACTTAACACCCCACCCCCCCACCCCACCCCCAAAAAAGGAAATTTTACTGATAGATTGAAACCTTCTTTTTAACTGATGGTTATAAAAAAATGTTCTAATGTAGCTGTGTATTAACAGCCCAAGCTGAAGAAGTACAAAGGAAAATTTAACATCCATATGTTTGTACTTGTTCTGAATTTGTTTAGTCAGTGAAATGGTTATATTGGTCCTTGAGAGACTTAAAAAAAGTTCTGATTAATTATATCATGTTGGTGATGTGTGGTTAGGTCATAACGGCTCTCAGGCCTTGCAACACATCTTGTGCAGTGGTGCAAGATCTCTTTGTCCAGTACTTGTTGGAAAAGAAAAATAAATCCAGAAATTGAAACCAGCCCTTGTTGGAAAAGAAAAAAAAAAAAATCCAGAAATAGAAACCATTTAATTAAAAGTTTTTTGTTTATTCTCTCTGTTGGACTGGCCAAACTGATAAACTAGTAGAGCTAAAAGAGCACTAGCAATAGCAAGACTGGTTTAATTAAATCCTGTTAGAAAGAATGAACAGGAATGAGAAAAAAATCAGAGCTCTTCCTTTTAGAAACGGATGGGGCCTGTACTTGTGAGTGTTTGCAAGCGAGGAAAATGTTTTCTTGCAGACACTTGTGTTTCCCTGTGGTGTGTCTGGTTGTTGTCAGATTTTAGGACAGGGTACACAACTGTTCTGTTACATGCCCTGGCTGCTATATTGGGTGGTCATCATTAACTGGAATTTGGAGATGTAGTGGGCTGTGTCTGGGGCAAAAATGAGCTGAAAGAAAGATAGGCAAGGAAAAAAACTTCTCTGGTTATGAGTGTTGTTTGTTTTGGTGTTTACCTACCCAGTGTAAACTTTTGTGTTATTGTAAATGCTGTGATAAAAGTAGGCCTTACTCAAACAGTGAAAATAATCTTCAGGCTCTGTTTTAGGTTAGCTGCAAATATCCAGGCAGGCAAACGTGGCAGATGGTCTGCAGATGTTGGAGGTAAGGCTGGGTAAACCTGGAGACACCAACTGTTTTACGTTCATGTAGCTTGCCTGAAGGGGTCCTCTTCTCTGTAAGCTTGGACCATGTCCAAGAATTAAGGTCTAGGTGTAACGAGGGATCTGAGCTTGGAAATATTTAATTTACAGCCACCTGCCCCCTGAGTCAGTGATGGAAGAGTCGTCCAGAAGCCCCATGCTGAGCAGGAGAGGATTGTGCTGCAGGGAACCCTTCACATGTTGTATTTTAGAAATCTTTAAAAGGAGAGTGAGCATTACAAGGATTGAAACAGGACTCAGACCAGAGGTAAGTTCCTTTACTATTGGTAAATAGAGTCACAGTCATCTTTTTATTTTTCCTCTGGTCTAGAATCTTGTGTTCTTGCTGTTTTGGGGCCTAAAAGTGGCCCCTGTAGACTGGTGATGAGAGCAGGGACTTGTGTGTTGTGGCAACTGTAGGGATGGAAAAGAATCGGGGTTTCTCTAGGTAGGTGCTTGCATGTTTCTACCTGAATGCCTTTTTGGTTATGTGTCTTGTGGAAGCAGCTCATCTCTAAGTCACATGCCTTCACTCAGAGATAAGAAGGATTTTAGGTGCTCTTTTTGCCTGTACTTAGTATTTTGTATTTTCAAACTTGCTGTCTCTCCTGGAGAGAGAGCTGATTTTGCATGTGTTTTCTTAGCCAGCTGTTCCTCTCATTGACTGGAGCGAACCGGGGTGTCGACTCCCGAGTTTGAGTTTCAGAGGGACTGAAACATCTGAGGAGAGGATATTGTGGCACTTGGGGCTCGCAGGGTCTCAGTTTACTTATCCTCTGGCATTGGCAAATTTCTGAGCTAAACTGGCCTAATAATTATCAAATCTGCTTAATTCAGAATCAATACTGTTAAAGACAACAGGACCATTTCTTAATTAAAAAAATACAATAAAAATTATGGCTAGCTAGCATGTCCCAGCTCTCTCCCCATCCATGCTATTGAGGTATTCCTGCCCTGCCTTCCACTGGCCACAATGCTGAACTTAGTTGCAAGTCGTATTTTTTATTTCCTTATTTAGCCTGAGAAATAATTAGTTATCTTGTGTCCTTCTGTGGAAGTATCCAGAATGAAGAAATAATGAAGTCACAAATAAAACTGATAATGTTTCGCTACGTGTGATTGTATGATAGCCTGCTTTGCGTTTTATGGATTACATTTTAAATCACGACCAAATCGCGTTCTTGAAATTTGATATTTTCAAAACAATTTAGAAACAACAGTGCTGAGTTCTAATTTTCCTCTAAAATGGAAAAAGGAAGATCATGCAATCTGCAGAGAAACACCCCAATGCACCACAAGCCTGCGCAGACTGATGCAATTGCTTTCCTAAGCAATGAGAGAGGAAAATGTGACATTCAGTCATTTTTACTTCATGTTTTGTTTCATTCTAATAGCCTTGCTTGATAATTTTTTTTCCAAAATACAAATAAATGTCACATCTATGAGAACATCGCCAAGCAGGAGTAGAAAATTATTTGGTTTTTAGCATAAAATATTTTTGTAAAGAAAGTGTATCAAGTATTCTTAGATCTCATGAAAAAGTAGTCAAGAAATGGTTTGAGCCATCCAGGTAACGTAAGTCTCCCTACTAAATGTTAAGATGGCTAAAAAATCAGATTGTTCCTATTCAATATTCAGTGTGTCAAACAAAATATATGCAAGAGTCAGTGACAGCAGCATAAATGCTAATTGATAGGATGCTGGGAATGATTTTGTATCAAGTGTTAATCAGACTGTTTTTCCACTTATCAGCGTTACCACTCAATAACTGACAACTTTTAGATTATCTTGAATGTGTTGAAAATCTGCTGTGCTTTCCAAGAGACTTTGACAGTTGTGGTCTGCAAAGAATCCAAAAAACTCGAGCAAGTAGGTTTCCCTGTAGCCTATACTGAGGAAAAAAATTTTCATTTACCATAATAAGAACTGGGGAGGATACCTATATGGAATGTTACAGCTTATTTTTTAAAGTTTATGAAGTTTAAGTTTAATCAGATTATTGAGAAATGCTATTTTATGGTGTGACAAGTCTGGTTCTGAACATTTTGGGAGTTTTTTTAACTATGTTCAAATAAAGATGCGATCCGTATACGCACACGTTTCTGGGAGGGCTAAAGGATCAAATAACACCAAATTACTGAAACTGTGTTATATATCATAAACCACATTTACTTTGTGAACAGTGGAAATGAATAGCAGGTATAGCAGATCTGTCCAAGCCAAAGACGACAAAATATTCTTGTATCTAATGAGCTTATTGGAAAGATGGAGTGAAAAGTGTTTCCAGAGGTTAAAGAAGGGGCTCTGGTTTAAGTTGGGTGTTGTTTTTTTTACTCCCTCTGTCACCCTTGACAGAGCTTCTGATCACTTCTATCCTTTCTTATTTTTCCCTGTATGCATGTATGTATTTTTCATTAGTAGTCATTATGATGCTGTAGCCAAACCAGTATAATTTATTTGGGTATAGAAAGCTATAAAAATCTTGTACAGGATAGACCTACACAGACAACCTAGAGCAACAGAAATTTTTTCCCCGCAATCCTGCCTCACTAGGAAGGAATGTGATTCAGCACCTTTGCTGGCGCAGGACTTCAAAAGCATCTCTTTCCACCGAGATGTTAAAGTGAAATCCGTGGCATTCACGATAAGCAAGATGTTCACTTTGATCTCGTTCAAATGCATCCATTCATTCCAATTATTTGTCATCCTACACTGTGGGATCATTTTTTAAATCTAAATAAAGCATGAAAATTTCCTTGGAGAGGAAATGGCAGTGGTCAAAAACCTAGCTCATACACCGTAAGGCATCACCCACCCCAAACGGTGACCTGAGTGGGGGCCAGGCAGGGCACCCCCCCGTGGGACGCCGTGGGTGAGCACCGGATGGTGCACTGGGTTGGGACCCACGTTTGGGTTGTGCGTGTACATGGCAAGACTGATACCGATCCCAAATGTAGGTTCGTTACAAGTCATTAGTAAATCAATAAACCGCTTCATCCTGATTTGGTTTAAACTACATGAACTGAGCAGTTTTTCCCTGTGACAGATACCAAGAGTATAATGGTATTGCTACTGAAGACTGTGACAAGTAGATAATGCGTAAGCAAACTGCTTTTGCAGAATTTATAATGTTAGTCTGGCATCTCTGCCAAAAGTTTTGGTTTTTTTTTTTTTTTGAAAGCTATACTTTGGAAACGTATTGGGGTGGTTTGGAAATTCAAAATCTCTTTTTGCATTGTTCCAAAGTGCTGTTAAGTTTTTGTTAATACTAAGAAATAACAGAAACTATGAAGGGGAAATATGACTTGCATCTGAAAAAAAAATAATAAAAGGAATGCTTAAAAGCTAGCACATCAAAATATTTCAGCTGTCAAATTTCATAGTTCCACAACAAATCTTGTATCTTGGCTTATGGTCTTGGATTTGTAGGTTTTTAATGAGACTTTGAATTCTAATAGGATGAAGATATGTTGGGTTTTTTTAACAGAAATTAGTTTTCAGACCATTAGCATATTTATATAAGTAATATTGAATGCGACCCTTAGTAAAAACTTCACAGTAAATTAACTTTTCTCTTAATATAAATGGTATTTTAGAGCCACTTTAATTACCCATAATAGAACACAACATCAGTCTGAGATAAATTCTCAGAGAAAAAATATGATATATTTATATCAATAAACTTAGCTGTGTCAATTTGACTTGAAAAGGAGTACTTAAGCCTAGAATTTGGTTCACAAAAAGTTTGAATGTTAAACTCACGTCAGGGTAGTGGCAAAATACTACGCAAAAGTAGAATATTTTTCTCTATATAGTCCGATTTTGAAAGTTTATAAATGTGTCCAATATCTTCATGGTTAGATACTCAAAACTTTCTTTTTAACTAGGTAAGCATATGTTACAATATATTAGAAGACAAAATACAACCAATGCGTGTTTCCAATACGCTGTTTTCCAAACATAGAGATATTAATTTTAAAAAAATTTGTGAAATGTATTTCAACTACAAATGGCACATCATGATGTCACATGAATGAATAAAAATGCTGACGTTTCTAAGAATTAAGTAGGATTTTAGCTTTAGCTCTCCATCTCTTTCCCCACTAACTGAAATGAATATGTAATGCTTCAAAGTCATTTCATATTGTAATCTTTGATATCAGTGTGATTAAGAAAAGCATTAAGAAAGGTTGCTCTGTACATGGTGCTGAAAAATCAGTACTGCTGGGGAGAATGATAAATACTGGAAACTGCTATTAAAATGAAAGTAATTACTGATATATCTCTGTATTTATGGCACCATTTTTCAATTTTTTTCTTGGTATCATTGCATGTCATGACTGCTCCATAAAAATTTCAGGTGAAATTAGTATTAGGAAAATTCTAGAAACCCAACCATTTAAAACAGTCATTACAGCTCCAGCACTGGGGCACTGGACCTAACTTAGAAATCTTTTTTGCAGTATTTAAAAAAAAAAAAAGCACGCTATAATGTGAAGTGCTGAGGGGTCAGTTTGCTTTAGTGATATGAAGCTCATAGTTTTGAAGTTTTATTCTTAATTAGCGTGAACTGAACCGTGATAACGTGTTCATCTTCTCTCCATTCGGATGTACGAAGGAAATGTTACATGGGTTGGCTGGGTTAGGGACCTTTAAACCCACTGCAAGTCCATGTGTAGTAGGAATAGTGGCTAACTCCAATGTGACCTAGAGATACAAAACTGAGTTCAAGGCCTGATTTTACTATCTGGCCACATCTGGAAAGAGAAAGTCCATTCCTTGAGAGCTTTGCTGACTAGAAATGCAAGGTAAGAAAGAGACCAAAAATAAGTGCACTCCTGTGGGACAAGGTGCTTTGCTAGCAGAAGAGCCAGCTGGGGCTGTTTAGATGTGGTCTGCAGGTCCTCCTCCGTGGGAGTCTGAACAGGAGGGATAACATGAGTAGGAAAAAAGAAAAAAATCACACTAGAAGAACCATCTCGTATTCTGCTATTTGCCTGCTGACCTAGATTCACTCTCAGATAGAGTTATGCTGTTAGAAAAAAACCATTACATATTGCTTGGGTGTGTACTGGAGTA
Organism: Haliaeetus leucocephalus; assembly: GCF_000737465.1. Lineage (NCBI taxonomy): Eukaryota > Metazoa > Chordata > Aves > Accipitriformes > Accipitridae > Haliaeetus > Haliaeetus leucocephalus. The sequence continues at coordinate 4,741,570 of NW_010972920.1, forward strand.
GAATTGTAAGCTAGAAGAAATTATTAGATTTCAATAAGTGTACGTGGGTTACTTAAAGACTTTGGAAATCATTTAATCTTGAAATGGAACATGTTATATGTTGTCTTTCCATGTATACTAATACAAGGATTAAAGATACTAAAGCCTCACAGCCTGAAATGCTACATGAGTCTCCATTAAGACTCAGGCAGATCAACCTGTTTGATGTTTGCAAGCAGAAGGAATAACTACTGGAGCTGTATGAGTTTAAGATGACATACAAACAATAACATTTTGGAGGCATATAAATTTGTCAGTCTAGCTATACATAAATTATTTCCTCTCTTTACTGGAAGATTTCATCAGTATTAAAAGGACCAAATTACCTTTCTGTTATTACTGAAGGGTCTAAGACCCAGAGATGTTGTTCTCCTAAGGTAATCCTTACCTTAGGAGGTAGGAAGGTTTTATCCCTACACTTATACCAAAAGAGGATGAGAAATAGTTTTCCCAGGTGATGAATATTTTTTGAGGCTTTAAAAGTTTCTTGTTTTGTGTAAGAAGGAAATGAAGTTTTTGTGAAGTCTATCACCTAGTAATTTGGGCATTGACTTATCTGAAGATTGGTTCCTGGACCCTGAGAGTTGCCCTGTCCTAAGTAGGGATGAACAAGTAACTGGAGGAGAGGAAGATGAGGAGGGTAGAAAGAATTGTGTCAGTTCTTGGAGCGAGAATGTGAAAAGTTACATTCCAATTCAAGCAAACCTTTATGGAGAAGGTTAATTGGAGAACATGTTTCTAATAAAACGTTTAATAAAACCCCAAAAGAAGTTAAAAAGTTAAAAAATATTTGCTGTATGGTTTTGGAACAGTCATTCTTTAAGTCACGTAAGCAAAGTTTTTGCTTACCCAGCTGAAATACGGTGGTAGTGTCACTGCACGGTTATCTCTAAGGCCAGCACTGATACTTATGCTTGTTTAAGAAATATGGAACTTGGGTTCAATTCATCCATCAGCCTGAGGGCATTTGACTCCTATTCAGGAACTTGCTCAGAACATGATGAAGTATCTCATTTAATAAATTAATATTTTTCTATGAAACATTACTTATCAGCCTTTTTCTCATTGTGAAACATAGTGTAGGGAATCTATAATTTTTTTCTGGTTCAAGAACTTTAACATCTTCATTTTCCAACAGAAATCAGCATATTTTAATATTAAACAAAAATCTTGACTTAAATAATTTCCCTGTGTATTAAGCTCATTAAGAAGTATCAGGCTCTCAAGTCCATTAATTTAATATGAGTAGTGTCGCCTGCAGTAACGCTACAGAATTTATTGCTGAAAGATAACATTTAGATAAAGAGACCATTCCTTTACAAATGGCTTCTGAAAAGAAATCACTGCCCTTATAGAACTTAATTTAATTAATCTTCTAGATGAAGGCAATAGTCAGTAGGAAGAATTTGATGTTGTTTAGCCCCAGTCTTATGAATATTATTTTTCAATAAAGTGATTCTTCTGTTTATTCATGAATGCTATAAATGTTCATTCAGACCTCCAGCTCTAAAAGTTGCCAGTAGTTGTTTTTGTTCCTCTGTTTTTGTAAAAAAAGACTCTCACTTTCCTTCATTTGATTTATATGAAATTTTAACAACAGAAATTATGGTGAAACTCTCATGTAAGGGAGAAAAGGGTTGATTAATGTGGACCATGCTTGCCCTAAGCTGCACTTGAAGAACTCTACTGTGTGTCTGTGTCTATGATTTGAGAATTAACATCTACAGCACCTGACATTTTAAATTGCATAATTATGCTAGAATGCATAAATAAAAGTACAGTTTTTAGGTCTCTATGTGAACAGAATCAAATTTCACTATGAAACTCATATAAGATGTCTTTCTTTAAAAGGTCAAAATGAACCAACCTTTACCTTTTCATGCACAAAGAATTAGCACAGGGAACAAATAATTTAAACAGTATTAACCTGGATACGACAGACTCAGACCTGGTCGTGTCAAAGTGGAGATTTCACAGCCTGACGGGGGATTGGAAGTTCTGCAGAGCCCTCCTGCTTCCCTTCAGAGCTCCCTGCTCGTGGAGCTGGTGGAGCCCGATGGCCCAATTCTGCAGGGAGCATCTCTCCCACATTTCACCCCTTCAGGCGCTCCCTTATGACACGACGTAGTCCTAAATCTCGTGATCTCAAGCATTCAGACGACAAAGAGTTTCGGCTCCAATGGAGTTTTATGCAGTGAAGCTGGACCCAGCCTCTACCCACACTAACAGCTTTCCACCTCTGGGCAAGATCTGTGTCTTTAGGGCCTAGCAAGAATGATAGGAATTATTATTTCCAAATAATGTAGTATTTCCATTCTTTTAAGATGAAGCAGTATTTTGAAAAAATTTAATTTTATTCAAATCACATCAATAAATAGTAATAAATATTAAAATGTAGTGGGTCATCCATGTGATCTTTGTAAAGAGCAACATTCCTCTAGCGAAATTTCATTAGCTTTTTAGGACTTAATTCAGTATTTCCTGGAAATGTAGAGAGAAACAGTATTCATTGACCAGTATTTTCCCCCTTTTTACTTGTAAAGTACTCTGTAAAAAAAAAAAAAAAAAAGAAGAAAATCAAAACAATGATTTTGCTTGAAAGTACTCTCAAAAGGCATAAGGATGTCTAAAGCTGGATCTGAAAAGTTTCTAGGAAAGAAAGGAAAAGGAAATAGTTGAGAGAGTTTGCACTCAAATCTAAATTTTCACTGCAGTTTTATCTTCACTATACAGTTCTGAAGCAGCAGGTTTTACTTCAAAATTACAGGTTTGCCTTCAAGAGGTAGCGGCTTCTCTGTGCTCTGGTTGTACGAGTGTTCTATAGGCAGTGAGTCCGCTATGGACTGGATCTCCATCTCTTTCCGTATGCTACTGGGTTTCAGGGTATTTGGCTGAATTTTTTTTATTTTTTTTTTAATCATTCCAGTAAGTCATGTTTTAGAAGAGTTTCTATTCTTTAGACATTTTTTGTTGGAGTGTGGATAAATGAAGGGACTTGACTTGCTCTCTTTGCTAATTGTATCGCAGCAAATTGGTTCAAAACAGTTTACAATCGCTCCCTTTGTAACATTGTAGTAAGTATAAAGGAGGAAAATATCAATGGGTGTAGTGTGACAGATATAGTGTTAAACAACTTTTCCTAAACCTCCGGAGCTAATCGCTTCAAGCTCAAGTAAAGAGTTCTTGGTAGGTGACCTCTTCGCTGTTGTAGCAAAATCTTACTTGATTTTGTGTTTCGTTATGGATTTAATTCCCGTCCCCGTCCGTCCGTCCTGTGTCGTTGTCCCCCGCCCCCCCCCCCCCCTGAAATGCTGTATAATGTTGTGGCTGCATATAGAATAATGGAATACTTTTAGATAAAAATATACGTTGATCTGCTTCATCTAAATATAATCGATTTTTTTGAAGGAAGTAATGCCATTTTTTGCAGTACCCTGTTCATGTATGAAAATACTTTGAAGCTTGGCTAGTTAATCATTTGTGCCAGCAGACCTGTAACTGAGCTACAACATTTCTAGGAGGATGTAAGTTTAAATATTGCATCTTCTAGAAATATACTTCAGTTCTCATTGCCATGGCTGAAGTAGATAAAGCGTATGAAGAAAAGATGATAGCTGGTAGGGAGGAGAAAGGGAGAGTCTGATGAATTTGGACTTCTGAGTTAATCTAAGAGTGAAAAACAGCCGTAGCTCTGTTTTCAAAATGGTGTATTCTAGTAAGGTTTCATTTCAGACCATGTTTCTACCAAAATGTGTTTTTCATTCCTCAGTTAAATATTTTAGGTACTATGAAGAATTCCTTCAAGCCTGATGATGCTGTGCCCTAAAGGGTAAGATGCAATAGATAATTTTTTAAATAATGTTATGCCTTCCTTGAATGAGACACTTTGCCTTCTCACTTGGGTACAATCTCAGAAAAACCTGAGGGCCGTTGCCTTGCAGAGTTCGCTCCGCAAAGATGCGACTGCTCTTAGCAGGAACTGGGAACTCCTGTGTTGTGCTCAGATGAGATAAAACCCTGATAATCTGCGCTTTTGGTCATCAGCACTCTAGTACTCCTAAAAAGAAAGAGTAACAATTTTACAGCTGCTAGTGGCAGCAGAAAATTGCTTGCCTGTCCTGCTGTACACTGCACAGAGCACGCTGAATCTTCCACTTTTTTTTTTTTTTTAAGAAAATTAGATTTGGTAGGGCAGAAAATATAACCGTTATGCCACGAGTGTAGCAGATACATGTGTCTCTGTGTTGCTGATTAACACAAAATATGTGAGGCCTGACCTAGAACAATACTGCAGCTTAATTCTGTATTTGTAGAGATTACGGTTTTTATGTCAAGACGCTGAGGCGTTTACATGATGTGGAAGTTTTCCAAAAGCTAAGAAATAATGAAAAATGATTTTCCCAATCTAGTGCAACTGTTACAAGCAATATAACAGCTGGTGATCTACAATTCAGTGAGAGATGAACAAACTGGTCTATTCACCTGCAGAGCATAGATAAAAATTATTAAGAAAGTGGGAAGTTAAATAAATAATGAGTGAACATTCAAAGGGGAGAAGGTGAAAAATGAGCAGCAACACATTCTGGTGCAATTAAGTTAGAAATTCTTATCAGTCATTAAAATAAAAGGTAAGGATGGAAGAGTTTGCTCAGACTAAAGGTGTAGTAAAACTTGAGCAATGGCTTTAGATACTAAGAGAGGAACCGAACACCTACCCTTCTCAGGCATTGCTGCTTCCAGTCTCACTTCAGTGTATAGCCATTTGCAGATAAAAGCTATTCTGAAGTAACAGTGTGGAAATACAGACTGTGATTTTTCTTTTAGAACAGAACTCGTATACAATTAGGCAGGCAGGGATGGAATAAAGCGCAAACACTTGAAGCTAGATATAAAAGCAGGTATTCAGCAAGATTCTGGTATTCACCTGAAATTTCCAGAGCAGCCACCTTCCACACGTACCCAGAGCTGGCCGGAGCAATTTGGCAAATAAACTCCCACTTCAAACCAGAAACCAGAGCGCTGCTAAAACACAGAGCAAGAGAATAAGCGTTATGTCAAAAGGCATTTGTGGTTACTCTCTCTTTGACGGGAATCTTAAAGAACAATAGTGTTGCTTTTCACAGAGGAGTTTTATATCTGGGACTCAAGTTGAATTCCCTTACTCCGAAGCGGTGTGTGTAAAGTCCAGCTGGCTAATCTGGCAGGGTGGTTGGGGCTCTTTCCATCAACCCTGTTGAAGCCACACTATCATACAGCAAAGACTGCCAGGGCAAATTTTGGCTGTCATTACACTAAAAGAGGGCACTTTGGCTAAAATTAACTTGTTATTTCTTTGAAAATGCTTTTCAAGTTACTTGAAGAGTATAGCTTCCCAGACTATTTTGACTCTACTTTTCATAACCAAAAAAAAAAAAAAAAGGGAACAAAAAGGAAGTATTAACTATTCCCTATTTAATATGCAGCACAATTAAAATAGTATGTGCCATATGGTTCTGCTTTCCTTGTGAGAAGTTAGCTGGTGAACTGAGGAAGAAGCCCAGAGTTTGCTTCCTTTCCAAGATGAGATGATCAGATTTTAATTCTTCCCTATCCAAACCTCATTTGCCTTATACTGAAATACATGTTTTCTAAAATGCTGGGGAGGTCATGTTTGTCATTCACAGTTTTCTGGGCCTGGGCCAACATCCACGGGGTGATGCAAGTATGGCCTTCCCTAGCTGTACATGTTACATGCTCAGTGGAAAAACCTGTGATGAAAATGCACTGTGCATATGTGGCATAAGGTTTTTCAAGGGTTCTGTCTCTGCATAAGCTAATAAAAAGTTCATAAGACTGTTCAAAGGCAATTAGCTCTCAGCAAGGAGTCCTTTCATGACAAATTTGTGCTCTCCAGCCCAGCTGTTTCAGTTGCAAATGTCTTTGGAAGAAGTTCGCAACAGCAACTTTACAGCATGGAAGAAAAGGTCTCCTCTTCCTTCTCCTTCTTAGTATGGAGGTTGCAGGGCACATTTCTTAGTCTTCCAACAAATCCTTATCTTCCCACAGAAACCAACCCTGATCTCATCATTTCAAATGTTGTTTAAAACTTAGAGAATCTAGAAAAAGGCTGTACATAATCTGAAACTATAGCTGTTGTTTCCACACACGCATCGATACTAAACTGTAATGGTTACCCTTAGCTTTTCTAGTTTTCTCACGAGGTGAGTCAATTATGGCTCCCCATCTGGATTGCATATAAATAAAAGCAGCAATTGATTTATCAATTGGTAAAAATGTAAGACTTCTATTTCATAGGTAAATAATTTTATTTATTGGTAGATGATTATTTGTATTAACAGATGAGATACCATTCTAAAAATGACCAGCATTTTCTCTGACTTGACAACATTTTCATCATGCCGCAAAACTTTCCCATTAAATTCACTTTGAAAAGAGAACCGTACAAAGATTAGATTTATTACTCAACAGATGCTCATCACATTGCTTAATGCTTTATTTCATGGTCCGTATTCATCATTCTTCTTTGATTCTTAAATCTATACACAATTCTTTTTGAACATCTGGTGTTCTTTCTCTTCCATGTTTGTAACAGAATAATTTGTTTGGACAAAATGTTTCTTCTAATGCTCTTAATCCTCGTGGGTGTTTGGAACATAGGCAGGAGAATAGGACTTCTGCGATTAAATGTAAAGATGTTTGCAAGATTGTTTCATTTTCTGATAAATATAAATATGTTCTTTCAATGACATCATCTCCTGGCAGCTTTTGACATAAATCTGCTGTTGCTGGGAACTGGACAGAATGTCCTTGTAAAGGAAATTGTTCTGTGAACAATTGATCTGTGTGCAGACTTCAAGGTAAATTAAAAAAGAAACAAACTTAGATTTCTTTTTAGAATGAGCATTAAACTTGGGAATACAGTTTATTGAAAATTTACAAATTGTTCAACGTATTTTCACATTAGCTATTTGCCATATGCCATATCATATTGAGTTGCTTTTTGGCATGCACATGGATCTAATGGGACTGCTGTCATAACGTCATCTGAATGGCTAACAGAGCAGTACTGAAAATAAAGGTCACATTCCTGACATCTCAGTAGAAGACTTAAAAGTTTTTTTTTTTTTTTTTTTTTTTCCAGTCATAGATATTGTCTGAGAAAAATAAAACATGAATATAACTTGCATCCCTCAAACAAGGGGGAAGCAAGGAAAGGTGTGCAGACCGCATCTCTCTGGTCCTCTCTAACAGCAGATCAGCTAAGACGATATATACTGCTGGGTCTAGCATGCAGAACGTGGAACACGTGGCACTGAAAGTCAAACGTTAACGGGGAACATGATGAAGTCCTTGTTACATGAAAGGAAAATGGAAAAGGCGGCAGTCTTTTTAGCCACCCTCACGTGGAGCCCTGCTCTTTGGGAAACAGCAATTGCAACTTTTATTATTCTGAAAATAATCACACACACACACAAAAAAATCTGCATTTTTGCAAAAAAATATACTTTTGAATTATGTTAATTTTAATTTTTGAATGTCATATTTGACGAAGAACCGGAAGGCTGGGAGCAGTGTCTACAACTTTTCATCTTGCTTGTGCTTTGTCAGCCTGAAATACATAGGGTTTTACATATATTTTCCCAAGAGGTTGCCGTTTCTCTGACAAGTGTTGAAATAGTAGTTGACACCTTTAATAAGAAAATGGAGCCAGGGAACAGAATGAGTAAATTAAAACAGCCATTAATTTGATTCTAGTTTTGATCTTAAAAAAAAAAAAAAAAGTAGGCATGAATTGGTATTCAAAAAAACCTGCCATGATTATAAAACTAATCCTTGTCTGGAATCAGATATTATAGATTATTTATGATCAGCCTGCGCAAGTTCAGAGTTCCACTGCTAAAAGTTGATATAAATAATTAAAAATTGGGAAGAGAGTAAAATAACTAAATGGTAGATGCATTGGTTTATGAAGCAATTTCTGGGTACAGTTGTTTTTTTCCTCTGCAGAGAATGGCTAATCTTTTTCACCTATAAAATACTATTAGACTTTATACTTTCTTTCATTTTTTTTTTCTGAGTTGACATTTTTATTTGCTTCTAAAGTAAGTGGGTTAACTTTAATAATTGCTTATTGATTGTTCATATGCAGTGGCTTATATGCAATGCTCATGTTCTTTGGTTGTTTATATGCTCATGTTTTCTGCCTTGTTAAATCACTATGGATTTATTCAAAATCTTTTCCATTCTTCAGCTACATGAAAAAAATTGGGTTTTCTGTAAAATTTGTCAGTTTGCTGCACTATTTCTATAAAATAGCTGAAAGAAATAATGGGAACAGCATCTGCTGAGGCGGTTTGACATTCAAATTTTCGGTTGTTTAACTTCATCAGGCCTAAATGGTTTTAAAGGATCCAGGTAGGATGCACCTGTTTGACACAGCCCACCTTTTCCAAGAAATCATGGTTTAAAGTGAGAAAAGAGTCATCTGTAACGATTCATTTGCTTAAACTGAGAAATGGGAAAATGTATTGGCAATTTCTAACTATTTCTATGTTGGTTTTTTTTGAGCAGGGATGCCAAATGGTTAGAAATTCTATTGGTATTAGGCCTGTTTTGTATCTTACTGGATAATTCGTTAGTGATGTATGATCTGATTGAGTAAGGTATGTCTCAAAATCACACGAGACGTGGCAGTGCTTGGTGCAGAGCATACCCTAGCCCACGTAAGTTACTGTCTGGCAGGTCAGCCTTTGCTCCCATTGCCTCTCAGTTGATGTATCCCTGAAATAGGGAGGATGGTGCAACCTTTCCTCACAATTGTAACAAAAAAAAGATAAGTATTTGGAGAAGGTGGATGTGATGGACATGATGCTTTTTCTTGTTATTTTTATTGGAAGCCTTAGTCCTTGTGAATTCAGAGAAAGGCTTGGAAGTGCCAGAACTGGTTCTGAGAGACAGAAATAAGTTTGCGTTCCCCGAGTAAGATTTTGGGAGGTCCAACTGCTAATTCTGGGTGTTTGGGATTGCCAAAAGTTGGAAGCATTATTTAGGGATTTTATTTCCTTCCCTGGTAGGTCTCTTAATCCTGCTGTATTTAGAAGTAAGGGAAGCCTTTTTTATGTGATTGATTCTAAAAGTTTGCATATTGAAATGGCAAAATGGGGAATAATGTTGAGACATGACTATCATGTGAAACAACTGATGCCTAAATGATGACCTCAATGACCTGCTGAAGACAGTCATCAGCTAAATTTCTTGTATTCAGTGCTTCAGATGGAGTCTTTGTAGACTATCACACAAGTTTCTAGCGAGGTTTTGAAACCAGTCGGGGTTTTGAAACCCCAGCTAGTGAATTACTATAGCTCACTGCTTTTATTTTTGAAATGACGTAAGCTAAGTAAGGGTATAAGGGTTTCTAAATGAAAAATTGAACCATAACTTGGCACATTTCCAAAAGATCACTGAGGGGCAGAGTGTATATCACTGGGTGACTTTATTTAATTATAGTTTTTAATTTTGTTGAAGATTACTTTGCATTTTTAAACTGTGATGTCCTTGCTCTGATCTGATCCTTTCATTCTTAAATTATCGCAGAGCAGTAAATTTTAGTAATAACAATACGAAGAACAGTTAAATTCTTTTGTGTGTGTCACTGAAATTTTTTCAGCTGTTCTGTATCCAGTTCTGTTCCAAACTTTTCTAAGTCACATTGAAGGAATACAGTGGGCCTTATTTTGATCTCTTCTACATGAATCTAATACCCACGTATTTATATTTTTTTTGTGAAGGACCAAAAAAGAACAAGTCTGTAAAAAGAAAAGGTAGGGAACTTTTTTTGCAGCAAGGATTAATTTCAATTTAGCTGTAAAATTAGGAGTTGAGTAAGATATTGGTTACAAAGCAAAGTGGTATGGTGATAGCGTTGTTTTACGGGATTTCTCACATGAAGTTTTCTTCTTTTTTGCCCTCTAACAAAAGCATATGTGCTATTTCTGCCCCAAGGGCCTGTTTCCTTGTCTTGTTACAACTGTGTGCCTGAACCAACTGCAAGACATGATATAGTTAATGTCTGAGTATCTGCTTGACCTAACTGGTGTAGCTGACTTTTTCTGAATCTGCCTTCTTGCTTCAGCTTACCGTCCTTTGTGTGAAAGACAAGTGAAAGAAGCAATCTAGAGACCCTGACGCTACTGGCACAGGTTTAATTTTAAACTGAAATTGTGAGCCTTTTCACTGGTATGGCCTCTACTCTCTTCCCTTGGGTATAGGTGATCTTGGGTTTGCTTAACTGTTCTATGTTTCAGTGGATGCAAATGGTTAAAACTTGTATGATTCTGAGAACATTAATTTTGCTCAGAATATCAAACCCTGCTTTTTCTTCCTTTTTTCCATTCTCTTTGGTGAAAATTTGTAGCAAGACTAGGATATGGCATTCAATATGCGATATGGAGAAATGTCACATAATGTAAACCAAAGCATTTCCTTGAGCTAAAGATAGCTAAATTAACCAAAATATGTAAGTGACCAATCTGCTAGGATGCTTTGTATCAGGTCCAACTTAGCACTACTATAAACCAGTAACCATAAAGGTGAAAAGCAAGACCCATTAAGCAACAGGAAATGAAATCTAACAGATTGAGGCTAAAATTTTTTAATGTTTACAAACACATTGAAATTTATAAGATGTTCTTTTAGATGGCACAGGGTAAATGTCAGTTAGAAGCCATAATAAGTTTCCTATTCAGTGAGTTTCATATATTTGAGTCCTATATTAACACATTTATCCCTACAGGTAACACCGTATTCCAGAATGTCTACCTGGTGATACAGGTCTGAAATTTCTTTTTCTCTACCTGTTTATTAAGTGGTGCATAATAGTGGAGTCTCATGGGACAGTTATAATTTAATTCCTGAATTATTCATTTGCTGCATTACTGCAATGATTTTGGGGCAAAGGTGATAATGCTTAGCTATATTTCCAGGAGTTCTTAAAAATAATTGGATTAGAAATCATGCACTGAGAACCTACTTATTATTCTTAACGTTTCAGGACTTAAATAAGTGTTTTAATCATGCAGTAAATGATGTATATCTCAGATTACTTTCATTCCTGGTTTTTGAATCATAATTTGTAAGCACTAGAGCACAAGCCTTTTCATTAGGCAAAACAAATTTTTGTAGCATTTTGTCTTTCTCGTTCCGCACAGTAGGAAATAAAACCCAGACATTAATGTCAGAGGCAAGCCATACTATGCTGTCTAAATAAATACATGGAATTAGCACATCAGTAAACTAATGTGATCATAACTAATCTAATACACCTGCAGAATGTCTTATCCAAATCACTCTTAATTGATTGCCATTGATATTTGTTGGAATTGCTAATAGAAGTACAGCTTTTAGCGAGGAAAACAATCTGGTGTATATTTTCATTAGGCTTCCTGTGGCTGTATTGTACTGCACCTGCCTGCTCCCAAAACGCTTGTTATAGCTGTCATATACTTTTATGAGGATGGGAGCAATGTTCTGGCAAGGTAACTTGACTCAAATTGTGTTCGGATATAAAACATGAAGACCCACTTGTGATTGCAAAGGTAGTAAGTCTAATTTGATTAGTGCTCTGGTGACATGGCATATTATGAACGTCATTTGTCATTTCTTGTAAGTACTCATGAAAGGATCATTTTCAGAGAAGGCGTAATTGAAGCCCGCGAACACGTTCAGCACCTTTCGTGCTCAGGGGAAGAGCTGGGGAGAGTCACGGAAACAGCAGTAGATCATGATCAATATTGGCTTTAAAATGAAAAGAAACAGGTAAGGCAATGACCACGAAATCCTGCTTTCGAAAATGAGTGAAAAATCTTCAGTGGGAGCATGATTTTCTCCTTAAGACTTATGTTACTGAGTCTCAGCTATTACAAAACTTCACAATCTAAACCCCCAAAACTCTGCTGTTAAACAACTAGGCCTTATTTTCTACAAATTTTCTAAAAAAACTTTCCCTGAGTTGCTAAGCAACTGGGCTTGAAGAAAAAGGCCAGATCCTCAGTTTATGTGGACGATTTCTATGTGTATATGTGTATATAATCCCTACATGCGCATTTTTCAAAGATATGCATCAGCTTAGTGTGTCTGTCAGGCAGATTTGGTTGTGTACACAGAAGTTAGCTGATTAAATGATTTTACAGAGATGGCAAAAATTAAATGTTCTGACAGCATCAGGACAATAACAAAAATATCTTCTTGTGGGAAATTACAAAGGCTTTACATTTTTCTTTCTCAAGCATCCCCTGGAATATATGTTTTAAACGACTTGTTTTCTGCTTTTTAGTTTTTAAGAGTATTGGTATATAAACATTGCTGAAAGGATTCATTAGAAGGCTACAAATACTGGGGGAAGAAGCAGGATGGGGAAAAAGGCCTCTTCTCTCTTTATTTAATGGATTATTCTCTTGGTGTTGTCAAAAAACATGACTCAGGTTAGTGTTAAGGTAATGTTAGTGTGACCCTCAAAGTGAAAGAGTCATTGATATTTGTGTTGTTTGTTATTTACGCAATTAATTCCATAATCATGGTATATTCATGATATTTCCTACTGTTGCAGCTAAGAAGATGAAAGACTAATGTAAATATGAACCAGGAATAAATTTAATTGTAAAACAATGGACTGATCTAGCAAATAGAGCTGGACTTTTCAAAGCAGCGTAAGGGAATTGTCTTTGGACACCAAACTGCCTTGGGTTCAGTACTAAAATAGCTGGAATTGCTCCCACTGGACTTTTATGAAAATATGAGCTTTTCAGGGAAATTTGGGCTCTGATTCAATTGCTAAATGGGATGTTCATAGTAATTTAAACAGTTACAAAAAACATAATGTATGAATATATTTTTCTTCATTTATGGTAAAAATGGACATTTTGTATTTAGATTTCCTTATTTCAGAATAGCCTGGAAAATAATTGTATACAGTGAGGTCATTGTATTCTTTTTTCTGAATGGTTGTTTTTTTGTTTGTTTGTTTGTTTTTCCAGAAAAGTACTTTTACATAAATAATCTGGCTTACAGAGAACTCTTTGGAAATGCCAAAAAGAAGTAGTCACCAGAGCTGGCAGCTCTAAACTGGGTGAAAGGCAATGTCAGTGGAGGGAATTAGAAAAGGTCTCCAGCCTTTTTCAGTATAATAAATATTGTTTAGAGAATTTCTCCTACAAGCATTATATATAGATATAATCCACAGTGCTGCTGAATTAGAGGTGCTTTAAGACATAACTTGTAGGCTCCACAAGTGGAAAGATAAAAACACGGTAGGTAGTGCGTGGGAAAAACCACAGTAACTGGATTTGTGCAGCAGCTTGGGGTTTCCTCTGTAAGGGCTGTCCTCTGTCTGTACTGCTGGTAGTTGTTCTGTCCTGCTTCCATTAGGTATCTTGCTTAAAAGTGAAGGGAACCAGCAGAGTTAGGTGAAGAAAAAGCAGAAAACTATTATCGATATAATGCCAATGTTCAGTTCATCTTCCAGTGGATGCTGGTAGTGAAACAACCTTAATTCTTCAAAAACCAAGTGACATTTTTTTTTTTTTAAATATAAAGAAATTATACTAGATATTACCAGGAGACTATTACACTTTTTGAAGCCGTGTGTCTTGCATTTTAATTATCACCTACCATCTAGTGCTTTGAATGTTTTTAAGCTTGTTCAATCCATTAAAGCAGCAACTGTGTTAATAAATTCTAGTCACTGATTGATATTAAATGACATCTGTAGCAAACAGTCCATCTGTCTCTGTTGTATCGTTCCATGCCTTCTTTCATGTTTCCATTACAAATTCTGTAATAAATAGTCTGATCATTTTGAGTGACATTTGGGATCTTTATTGGACAAGACATTTCAAGTACATCTGTCTTTTGACTGGTTTATAGCTGACAGTTCTAACAACAGCTATTACCTTCCAAAAGGCTGCATTTGAAGTATTCTCTATATTCCCTCTCCTGCTATTTTTTTTTTGTTTCAGGGTGCATATTGATGACATTTCAAGCTTTTTTTTTTTTTTTTAAAAAAAAAAACCAACCCAGACACTTCTTTTCCTCTACGATGATGATTTTATTGTTATACTGAGTTAGGCCATATCTTTCTCAGTCCAAATCTTAATCCAAGTGTCTTTTGCCTAACCCTGTTGCTATCCTCCATTAGCCTTATCACTTTTGCCACTTGGTGGGTATACTTTCCTCATTACTTGAACTGTCCAGCTTCTATAATATACAATGTTCTGAGACTGTCAAATGCCTCATTCTGCTGCTAATGTTCTGCTCATACATTTTCTTCAGAGCCTCACTTTGCTTGGTTTTCCTATCTATCGGTTTGGTATATGTGTACTATGAGATTTTTTTTTTTTTTCTTTTTCAGGCTTCCCTAGAAGCCTAAACCAGAACAATTAAAACTACCAACTCAGCGAAAGAGTATTTGATGTGCCTAACCCATGTGTTATTACTGATAGCCACAAGATGCTCTAGCTGCTAACTGTTATCTCAAGTTGCTGTGAAATTTCCATGCACTTGTTGTTGTCAAATCTGAGGGCTAAACCACCAAGTCATTTGGAGGTGGTTTCTTCTTTTCTGTTCAGATCATATTATGTAAAAAAAATTTTTTAAGACAGAAACACCCCTTCCCTCGGTTTCCCTGCTCACCGTCCCAGTCTTTGAGTTAGCTCTTCTTCCCTATAGTTAGTACGTTGTGTTTTGGGTGGCCACAGCAGTTGCCTTTGTGTCTTATCCTCTCATTCCCTATTGCCAGGATCTGCTGGATTAATTTCCTCTACCTGCGTGAGCAGAGGCACTGGCCTGTACACAGAAAAGTAAGAGAAATGCCTCCAGCTGTGGTTCTTCTAACCAGAGCTCTGTGCTTTGTCACTCCTTCCGTAGCTTTTGCTATATAGAGAATTGTATCGTCCTGACTTAAGAGATAACGCATACAGGTGAGGAGGTATCTTTTGAAATTCTATGAATACTACATAAAATACAACAGTACCTGAAGATCTTTTTTAAAGAAACTGGGCCTAATTTTTTTTTTTTTTAAGTTTCTGTGAGCATAACTGAGCTTGCTGTATGTGATAAGTAAACTTTGCACTCAAGGTGAACAGTGACAGTTAAAAAATCAGCCTTTGTCATAGACAAATCAAAGTTTAATTAAAATTAATTTTATTTTGGATATGAGGAAGTAAAACTAAAGTCCTTGCCTGTTTCCCTTTTGTGTGTCAGCACATTTAGTCCAACAGCGCAGAATAGCAATTGTTAGTGACTAAACTATAGCGTGATATATTATGTTCTGAGGTTGTAGTTCTCTACTTTAAATATTAATATTTCATTATTACAACACTTTATTTTCAAGTCTTCTGGAGAATGCAGCATCATACATTTTTAATTTTTCAGACAGACGCTTCCCGTATACGCAGGAGTTTTACCAGCGTGTGCGTTTCCTTCTGTTTCAGAGAAACCCTGGGCTGCTGGCTCGGATGGCTCAAGGGGCCAGACAGCAGCTCCAGAGCTTTTCACCGGAGCGCCTGATCCAAACGCCGCTGGAAGCCATCGCTGCCGACAGGCTTGGTAGGAGCCGTGACTTGGGGTTAGCTCCTGATGCCCGGGGAAGTCCGTACCGCATCACTGAGATCAAACCATCTTCTTGTTCATGGTCAAAATCAGGGACAGGTCGCCTACCAGTAGTGTCCTGCTCTCAAGCCCTTGGGCAGCATTTAGGTGTTTACGGCTGAGATTTTGGGTCGAGCCAGTCTCTTAAAAGCAAACGCTATATTTTCTGGTCTTTCTCCCCTCATATACGATCACATTGTTTATTATCACCATAGGCAGTTAAGTGGATATAAACCAACTTGTAATGGCACCGTAGGAATTTTATTTTTTTTCCTAAAATGTTAACTGTCTTTAATCAAAACAATACATTTGCTTAAAAATGCAGCTGTGGGCCACTGAGATTTTTCAGGGCGGCTCACCACGTTATGGGAATAAGCACCTCAGTAGGCGAATTGTACTAGTACTGCATTGTATAAGAGGAGCCTTTGAATATCTGAGTGTCTACAGGCATCTCTACGCAACTGTGAAAGCATTAAAAAACCTCAAGTCAAAATGTGTAGGACCCACCTCAAAATGGATCACAGAAAGTGCTGAGAGTTTTCAGCTTTAATCACCATGTTTCCATTTTTCCCTCTCCCTCAAAAGACAGGAAAAGCCATGTGTTTGGCAGTCAAAATGTATGCTTAAGTAAATAATATATAAAATCAGTCTGAATCAAGTCCCATTTTAAATCCAAGGACCTCTAGTTCAAGGTCACATAATTTACTCAATTTTAGCCATAAATCTCCAGATCAATAGCAGAGGTGGAACCTGATGAGAAATATTTAACCTTTGGCAAACCCCTCTATCTGTTTTGTATAGAGCGTGTCAACATAAAATCCCAGCTCGGTGTGTATGCAGGCATGCGTGCCTACAGTTGTTACCCTTGGAAGAAATAGAAGTGGCATTTATATTAGGCAAACATAAAGGATGGAATGAACGTATATGCAAAAATGTTCTGTTGTTCAAAATTCTCAGTTTGTGTGTTCTCAAAACTTCCACCTATGATTTTATTAAAAAAAAATTAAGTACTAGGGTGTTTTTAAACACAAAAGCATATATTTAAATTTTAAAGTATATGCAAAAAGAAAATAATCAGGATGGTTGGCATGGAAAATTAAGGGTATCATAACATTTCTTTTGCTACTATCTAGTGCTGCTCAGAAGTGATTTATTTCTTTGGCTACTAAATTCAAAACTTGAAGCATTTTAATTAAGTATGACTCAGAGTAGTTTTTGTCATTATTTTCCATTTCACTGAAGAAAAATGCAAGTCTTAATACTTTTTTCTGGTGTATATTATTTTCTGTTTCACTGAAGAAAAACACAAACCTTCACTAAAATTTTGTCACCTAGAATGTTATTATTTTTGGTCTAACTGAAGTGTTCTATTTTCAGATGTGGAAAAAAAAAAAGTTGAAGAAATGAAGCGGCAAACTTCCCAAACTTGTGTAGGAACCAATTTATGCTGCTGTCCCTCTTAAACTGAGAACTTTGATTGCTGCTCTGTGTTCAGTGGATATTTAAGTTCTGAAAAAGAAACAAAAGCTCTCCAGTGTGATGCCTTAGAGTGCCTACCAGTCTGATGAGAGGCACACTTCAGTGGCAGGTGGAAGACGGCAGGTAAAAATTCTCACAGGCTGAGAACTGCAATTCAGATTTCTGATCTGTGTTTGGCATTAAGTGCTCTGATCAGAGAGCAGTATGATAACAAGCACCCACAGCATTCCAGTTTTTCCCTTTCCATTTGAAAATTGTTCCAAACTAAAAGTATTGATTATTTTGTCTTGAATTAGTACATAGTAGTATAATGATGAAGTATTTTCTAGAAAAAAAATTGTTTTCATAATAAACAATATCTAAAAAGGGTCATCTTCAAGTAGCATTTATCTGTTTTGCATGTAAAATGCAACCAAAATATTCTCTCTGGTTTGAAGTGGACAGAAAGTCCAAACCCAGTTAGAGAGGCTGCTGAAATACTTAAAAATATGAGGAGAAGAAGAGAAACAAAAAGTAAAAAAAAATGGCAAGCGGCAGCAGAACAGACAGCTGATTTGTCTTCTGACTTGTCAGAGAATATCACTTAGGGGATGGGAGATGTAAATAAGAAACACAATAAAGTTGTAGAGCAGCCGGTTTAATTTAAGTTGAGAAAAAACTTGGATGAGTAAATCAGAAAAAAATAACAGTAAAAATCCAGAGGTGGAGGTGGCAGGAGGCGACATGACCCCCATGAGGATTTACTTTTAGTTTCTGTTCTCTGTGTATGGCCTGGAAAGAGTATTTGACAGATTAACAGTGCAGGAGGAGCTCTTTCAAGCATTGCACCCTGAAATTTCAGCCCAGTAAAGGGAAATTCAGACAAAATAAGATTAGGACTGGAAAATTTTAAATTAAAGTTTAGAAAGTAAACATGATTACTCCTTCCTGAAACTTCCAGATAAGTAAGATAAAGGAAAGCAGTGTTGCACCATAGCCATAAACTCTTTTGGGTTTGCATGAATGTGTGGAAAATTATAAGAAAGTCCACCTGGGTGTTGCCTTTTCATGTGTGACTCCCACCCTGGACAGCTACGAGAATCTGGGTGTTAAGAATTAATTTTGGCATCACTAGTGAGAGTATTTTCAGGTCAATAAAGCCTTACTGGGTTCAACTTGAGAAAAACAATCGTTACGATGAGGTACGTGTGAGAGACATAGCTACTTAGAATATTAGCGTCAAGCAAAGAGGAAAAAAACGAAAAGACTTTGGCTCTCATCTACCATATTGAAGCAAGCAGGACTCGCTCTGGACACAGATGAGTATTTAAAAGCTTTAGAAGTGGTATTACCACAGGTGCAAACCGTGTAAGAATGTGTAATTGCTTGTTACTGCAAAGCCTTGGTGCCACAAGATACAATATGCTGTTGCCTGCATCTACCACCGATAGTATCACGTTTCTGTAGGCAACACCAGAATCCAAAATAACCTTGCACATTTCCCCTTAATTTTTGAAGTGTGAGGGCAATTAACTTATTCCCTGGGAAAGCTGAAAATCATTTTCTGTAAACAACTTCTTGCTAGCGTTTTGGCTTTGGAAGCGACAAGGAAATATGGTGGCATCTACATCACTTGGTAATGAGGCGGACTGAAGGAAAACTGTCTGCTCTGCTCGTTAGTCCTGATTGCTCTTCACCTGTAAGTATGCCTGTCTCATAGGTGTTACTGTACATAGATTCAACATGCAGCCGGTCAACCTTTTGTGATAGGATTATCTGTATATTTTGGAAGCATATAATGCTTAACTTTAATTCATTAACTTTTCCTAGTAACTTGGAACAACAAAGGTCATAAATGCATTCCTTAATTTATCTTAACTTAATTTCTCGGCAGTACAGGACCTTCATATTCTCTCAAGCTTCTACTAAGCATCGTTCTGTGAGGCCCTGAGAGAGATCTGATGAACTGCAAGAGAAACAAAGAGAGAAAATTTTGATTCTTACAACTGGTTGGATATCAGAAGGAGCTCTATTTAAGCAATTCTTTGAAAAAATCCACTTCTAAATCAGTAACCGATTAAGCTAAACTTTCTATGACTATGATCACACAAGTATCTAAAGGGAAAAAGCCGGAGCACATCAAATGCAATTTGCAACAAATCCTGGGTACAGCTTGTTCTGCCATCCACTGCAATCAATGAAACCCTTTCACTGATGTTAATGGTTTGGGACTGAGGCCTGCAAAGTGAACAGCTTTATCCTGATGATGGAGTTGTGTGCTATTTCACCAAGTTTGGCAGATATTTTGAGCCAAAATAGAAAAAGCTACCAAACAACTGATTTGCAAAAGGGTGGAACAGTAGAAAACCGTTTGAAAAACTGTAACTTCAGATTTTTTTCTTTAGGTTGGTACTTGATCATGGAAGATTAATTTAAAAATACGTATTTCTCAAGTCTAAAAACTATGTTTGCGTTAAACATTTTGCCATGAGCGATATATGACTTTCTGTAGGTGGATTAGAATAAGTTCTTAAAGGAATTCAGTAGTATAAACCCATCTAATAGCCTTACATAGTTCTTGCAAAAATTGATGTTGGATCAAAAAAAGCCCACTTTTCTAACAAATGTTTAAGCTTTTGACCTGACTTAAGCATTTGGTCCAAACTCATAACTCTCTAAAAAAATAAAAAAAGTGGATAATGCACTGTTTACTTCTGATTTCTAAAGAGGGGTATGGACATGTTTGTGAAATATTGTTTCCCACTATTTACAACTTGAGGTTTTTTCTGTCATGTCCTGAGTTATACACCTTGATTACTTGCAAAATTGACATACCGGTTAAGTTATTACTAAGCCAAGACTTTATTGGCAGTGGTGTTCATAGGAAAATACATAAGGAAATTTCAGAATTGTTATTTTTCGTTGTTAGGTTTAAAAAGAATGTTACCATTCCCTCAATGGGGGGAAAAAAAAATCTAACCTTTTTAAAAATGTACGTTTAATAGTGCTTTCTGGGAAATATTTTTTTACATGGAGTTTTTCAACTGTTTTTAAAGAGAGGAATGGCAAAATTATTTTCAAGCTAAGGTGTAATATAAGGAGAAGAAAGAAAACTATGGGATTTGGTTTTGGGTTTTTTTTTTTTTCCTTTAGGACGAGCAGATTTGTGAGTCAGTCTCTGATATCTGATTAGGGAATCCTCATTAAACTTGGAAGTCCACAGAGTAAAAAACAGCCTTGAAAACAGACGACTGCGATTAACAGTATTTAATATACGGGAGCTCTGGCAAGCTACTAAAGAAGAAAATGGGATGGCGTTTTTTCCCAGTTCAGCGCTGACTGTCAGATATGCAGGTCAGTACATGACTAATCAGCAAAGCGCGTGCTGAGCTGGTGCCTGAAGAGTACGGCCACCAGTGGAGCGACCCGCCAGAGCTTCCATGGGTGCTGGTGGAGTACGAGGACTCGCAGCATCTCATGAATAAAGAAATATTCTTCTCGCTTCTGTTAAATGTACCTCTTCGCTGCTAAGCACCTGTTTTATGGAAGTCTCATGAAAAATGTCAGTCCTGACTTATCTGCAAGTCTCATCATTTTCATTCACTCGAGGTTCACAGGAAGTAATCATTCGAGAAAGAAGCTATCAATAATATTTATGAAAAATGGAGTCTAATGCTTGTCAGATGCCATTTTATAATGCATGCAGGTACGAATGGAAGTGCATACGGCGCAGGCTTCTTGAAGAAGGTACTTAGTCTGATCCCAAATGCTTTACCTGATTGTATAACTCCCCAAATAAATCAAATCTGGTTTAGGGTATCTTTTGCTGGTTGCTTTGCATATTCTCTCTTTTGCTCCGAGTGCAGATTTTGGAGTTCTGTAAGGGAACAATTGTCTTTCTGACAATACAGCAACAGTAGCAATATCAAAACTTTGCGGGAATTTTGTATTCAGATGTCTAATTGTACACGTATGTAAAAGAGGCAAAGTCACGGAGTAATTTGTTACAGCTGCTATATATATATAAAGTTAAATACATTTTATAGAAAATGGCCAATGCCTTGCAACTTAACCGGAAAATCCTTACAATTGCAATTGCAATCCTTACCTTGCAATCCTTACCTAGAAAAAGCAATCCTTTTTTCTCCAGATCAGTTCACGTGATTCATCTGTTCCACCAGAAGGAGTCAGGGCACAGAAGTCAGTCTTTCCTTAATTGTGTATTTTAATTGTCAAGGACTTGAATTTATTTTGTCACCGTCTCTAAATTCAGTTACTCCTTACAGAGACGCAGGAGCGGGATGATATAACTCTCTAAATAATTGTATTTTTTCCATGTTTAAATGGTAATCAATAATTTCTGAAACAAAAGGTATACTTCTGTTTTTTTTCTTTTAGGTTCATTTCCCAATAGTAAAAGGAAAAGTAGTAGGCGCTGAAATAAAACGTGTGCCTCTTATTTAGTGGGTTGTGAAAGTAAAGCAGCCTAACCCACTCTAATTGAATAATGGATTATAATGGACCACATAATCTTTCTTTAAAAGATGCTTTGGTTTCTGTGTACTCGATGCAGAATAACATATGACCTCCTTTACAGAAGTTATGTGATTAGCAATTATTAAAAACCAGAACCTAAAAATTAATCTTAAAATCAGTGTCAAAAATTGTGTTAATCAAAATCCCTAGATACTTTATAAAAATTTCCAGTATTCATGTCAGATTCTGGTTTCATCTTTAAAAAGTTATTAAACAAAACTTTAGTAACAGTCTTTCAAAGACTGAAACGTATACGTAACTCTGAAGAGTAATTTTCTTTAGACTTTCCCGTGTATGTGAAGAACATTTGTACTGATCCTTGTTTTTCAGCAGTTATCATTTGTAAATGCTCACTGAGTATTTTTAGTATTTCTTATCATGCCTGCTTTTAAACAGTTGTATCATTAGCTTTTTGTTTTAAGTGGCTGTTAATTTATATGGTTGACATTTGTAAATACATGGATTGATCCTTGCTAATATTCAGGAAAACTGGTGACTTTCGTACGCTTTTTATGAACTACTTATTGTTTGCCCAAATGTTTTCCCTTGGAAAATAATAATGGTAATATTATGTATAACACAGAACTGAAAGCAGAACAGTATGAGAATTTCCTATCAGCCTTTTTAACCAAATTTAAAGCTTCTGAAGTAGAGCTACTAGGATGGCCTTGGGTAGCGAGGGTAAGGGGGGGGCTTCGCTCTGCAGTTTTCTGTCCTAGACACTTGGTCCTTCCAAGCTAGGGCAGGGAGTTGGGTGGTTTTGCTTTTTCAGTGAAACTCGCCTTTGGTTGTCCCAGGGCAAGGGGAAAGAAATCCACCTAAGCGTGTTCTTCTGTCGATACGAGCACCGTATTATTATGAATGATGTTCTAGATGCATTTAAGTCACTGACAGAGAACAAAAAAGGAAAGGGAGTGAGTAGTAGAGGCCGCCTTGGTTTCCTCTTGTACTGTAAATGTAAGCATTGATAATATAAAAATGTAAAAATTGACAGTGTAAAAATATAAAATATTGATAATTATTTAGGTACATATGCATTTATACTCACATATGTCTGTGCATGCAGTATCTTGATGCTTTGCATTTAATGAAATACCCAAATTGCACAATATAACTGGCTAAGGAAATGTAAAATATGGCCTGTAAAAATTAACTTGTTCACAAATTTGCCTAGTATTGTGGAAATCTATAATAGTATAATATATGCACCACCATGTTATAATCTGTTCTCAGTGATACGTCTTCAATACATCGAACAATGAGTATTTTCATCACTAATAATTTTTTTTCATTGATTAGCAGAGATTTGATGTTACCGTAAGTATCAAAATAACATCTTGATGGACTGTATTACATATTTCTATATTTCAGAAATATAGCATATTGACAAAATAAAGGATTAAAACATGAATAAACATTTTTTTCTTTTCCTGTAGCTAGACACGAGCTGAAATGGATTTAGTGTTCTTTGCAGTTCAATACCTGTTTGCAAATCCAGAATGTGGTTGAAGCAGCTCTTGGTCAGAATTTTACATTGGAGCGTCTTGCTGTTCCTTCCTTATGTTTAGATTAATTATTCCTGGACAGTTTTGAAAGTATTCATTGGCTTTCTACCATTCTTGGGTCTGAAGCCTTCTTAGAAAATTTTTGTTCCTGTTTTGGGTCAATATCTAGCAGAAAATGCAAATGGATTTGCATGAAATAGCTCTTGGCAGAAAACTTGCAATTAAATAGTAATATTGAAAATTCAAATGGAAAAGCTTTCTTGCACGAAGCTTGTTTTCTAGAATTTCTTGCCAAAATACCACTGAAGCCAAGATTTTGCAGCTCGTGTCCATCTTGTGGAACCAGGGAGGACTTCCCAGGCACGGTGTTGACTCCATGCTGGAATAAGATCCAAGGCTGACAAGTTGGATTCCCCCAAGAGCGGGATGCATGTTCCTTTTGGAAAGAACCTGGTCTAAAGTTAAGGTAAGACTTACCTAAGTGGGGTTTTCTGTTACTCCATGAGCAACTTTAGAGATAAAAGTGGTCCTTTTAAACTATTCAAAGCATAGTAATATTTAGCCTGCAAAATGAATTAGGGAGACTGTTCAAGTAATTTTCTTGTAAATCAAGAAATGGGACAGTTTGCACGTTAACTGGACTTTGACTTTTCTCAGTCACCATGGCACTACTCACTCTAAGGATCATTTACTGTGATAATTGCAATACTTATGTGCGTAAAAGCCACACATCAAAAAAATCTGAACCCCTTATAAATGGTCCAGTGCTTTAAAACAAGTCTTCATTTAACCTGGATCTTGAGATAACCCAAACTCAGAGGCAAGGAGGAATGATGAAGGTAGAAGGGATTAAGGGCAGAGTAGGTAGATGGAAATGAGAAGAAGGAAGTCGCAAAGAAAATATCAGCTCTGGAAGAAACTCACTATTAAAGCACAACTGTTGCTGAAGCAAAGTTTGGGGTCTTTGAGGGTTAATCCCCTGTATTTTGAGAACACAATACTTCTAGATGTTTAGACGAGGAGCCTTGTAATTTTGACTTCTCAGGAAACATTTATTACAGTATCTACAGTACATTAATTGATATTTCCTCCTGAGTGGAATAAAGCTGGTGCGTTAGGGTGCCACTCCATGTATTATTTTAATTTAGGAATGCTTGTACCGGGGAGGGGGTGTGAGGATAGTGGTAGGAAATCTGCTTTTGAGTTGTCTATCACTTGAATCTCAAGACCTACAAAGGGAGTGCTGTACTTGTCCTACTCCTCTCCTCCCGGTGAGGAGTTCTGAGGAGCTCAGACAGGAGGGATCCCCTAATATTCAGTGGTTATTTGAAGGTGCATTCAGTGCCTTGAATATAACTTTTACTTGGCTACGTAACTAGAAGAAGCAAGGGCTACGTGCATAAAGCGGCACACCGTACGGATGTGATGTGAAAAGCTGTCTGGCAATGGAGGTGTGAACCACAATAAATGCAGTTAGCCTTTCTCATTATAAAGTGGTTGTTAAGCTTTAACATCTACGGAAAACTAATATTACAGGACTGGTATGTGTTAACACCCCAATAATAGCTCAGACTGGCACATCTCGAATTAAGTCTGTTCCAGTATTTGTGATGTATAAATTCAGTAAAAGTGCATGAATGTTAGAACATTTAACAGACTATTTATAGTGAATTTGTATTAAGGAAGTCGAGGGCACTTGATTTTTGTGCAAGATCTCCAAGTCCTTTCTTCGCAGGCTATCATAGATCAATTCATTTAAATCCCAAATTCCCTGAAAGATGACGGAAGTATGAAGAGTGTAAGCAGATGGATTTCTGAATGTCTAATAATAGTTTGCAAGTTGTGTTGTTTGGTGGGGTTTTTTTTTGGTTTTTTTGGGTTTTTTTAAAATCAAATTTCAGTCTTGGTAGATTTGCAGAATGCGGAAGATGTTTCTTGTTCTTTTTTTTTTTTTTCCTTTCTTTTTTTTTTTTCCTGAAAAGTGGAGAATACTTTTTGTTTGTTTATGCTATCTGTTTACAGGACATACTACACTGGCAGTCTCATAGGCAGCTGGACAAAGAGTAAGCATCTTGTGACAACTTCTAAAGGTGATTTTTGTTTTATTAAAATGACTACTATCCTGAAGCAGATGAAAGAGAATAGATTTGACTATATCATCTAAATTAATGAAGTAGAAATCTATTTTGGAAAGAGACAATGCATTGAGAAATCTAATTTAAATTCTTTTACTTGTTTCTTAATTTCATATCTCTTTTCTGTAGATGAACAGTTTTTTTCTGACAGAAGGCTCACATATTAATTTATGTAATATTAAAAGGGTCTTTTTGATTTTTAAAAACATAATGAAGTTTTAAAAAAACAGCCTATAATACTTTGGGGGGGATTATTAACTGATGATAGAAATCACAATAAATAAATATGAGGATGTAAGCTCTCAGATATAATTTGAAATACTAATGTTGTCATTATATAATCTTGTTAGGTTTGCAAGATGGAAGAAGCTGAAAATGGACACGAGAGAGAACAAAAGGAAATGCAGTATGGTACTTCCAAAACTAATCGGTCAGGAGAGAATTATTGCAAACCTAGATCCTTAATGGGAGGAAACTGCACAGAAGGCAGAAATGACTGAAATGACCTAGAGATGACAGTGCCTGTAAAAATGAGGTAAGCGCTAATGATGCAGTACAGAGGGAAAAATGCAAACACACCACATTATGGATCAATGAATAGACAGTCCCCATTTATGTGGCACCACTGAGACCATCTGAAAATGCCTTGTTGGCAGATAGTAGTGGAAAAGAGAAATGTAACAACACAGAATGTTCAGGAGGAATTCAGAAGTGAAAAAAAAAAACCTCAGGAAATTGATTTAAATTGTTAGAATGGTTTTTTGGGGGGGTGAGTAGCAGTATTAAAATTCTTTCCATTGCTTGTAGAATTCACTGAATTACTTATTTTGGGGGAAAAAAAAAAGAAAAAAGGAAGACAAATTCTATTTTAGAACTTCAAATATGTTAAGAGAGAAAACACTTAGTTTTGGTGGTTTTTTTTACCTTTGACTATTTCTTTTTAGAAACTATATTTTATTTAGGCAAATACTTTATTCTTATCAAAAAGAATATTTCTATCCCCAAATGAATTTTTAAATACTCACATAAATATATATGTGCGAGTGTGTGTGTTATGTTATTTTTAATTTTTTTCCAATTGCCAAATTACTTGACACATTGAAAATCATAGTGACTCAGAAAGAAAGGAGACTGACTAATGTATATTATTCAAGCAGCAATATTTGTTAGCATACAAAACCAGCACCTTGACAAGGCAACTCTGATTCTCTCCCGGCACAGAGTATTCTGAAGCAAAAAAGCACATGAGAGCCTTATAATAGGTGTAACTACAGGTTAAAAAACCCAACCACCAACCAACCAACCTAACCCCTCTTTCCTTTGGCTCTGGGTTTTTAAGGCACCCCTATGTAAGATGCCTGTGGAGCAGCACCCTTAACCCTCTCCGCACAAAGCAGTGTGAACCTGCTGGGATGAAGCCAGTGGACTTCTGGGTTTTGTTGCTTTTAAAGCACTAAAGTATCACAGTCTGGTAGCAGCTACTGAGCAATTTGGGGCTTATGCACTTTGACAAGACACTGTTTATTTTATATATATCTTGAAGGAATGTTGGAGGGAAATCCGCTTTGCTTTTTGTTTTTTGGTTTTTTTTTTCCCCCCCCTTTTTTTTTTTTTTTTTTTTTTTTTTCTTTTTCCTTTCCAAAGTGAGTACACAAGACTCCCAATCTTCCTTCCCCTAGCAAGAAGGACTAGGACATAAACAGCCAGCTGACAGGTAATGGAGTAGAGTCTAAGGACACTTTTGAATTTATTTTAGAATATAGGTGTGGCTATGTTTAAGAACTTACGCAGATTGCTGCTTTGGTTTCTACAGGTTGGGGGGTTTTAATACTTTTTCTGGTTTGTCTTCTGTGACTTGAAGGTGTTGCGGTCTGAAACTGCTGGGTTCTGTACAGCAAATATTCACCTGTGAAAGATGCACAGAAAAGCACTTCAGGCTTCTTGGACACAGGTAAAATATTTAGGAGAAAACAAAGGAGTTACTTTTTCTTTTAAGGTTTATTTTTGGGAAGGAATTTCTTTCAGAAAGTATCGCTGAAAGAACCTGGCCCATGCAAATTTATTATTTACTTACCAAGGTTCTGTGCTCAGTTTTTGTATGGTGTTTTGAAAATCCACCCCTGCTGCCTGGTTTGAAATTATGAAATGAACTGAAGACAAAGAAATGGATTTATTGTCAGCGATTGCTCAGAATCCAGATGTTACAGCAAATTCGAAGTTACCCAGAGAAGTCAGAAATCATTCTGTCCACCTTCAGCAAGGAAGGATTGTGACCCAGACCTTAAACTAAAAGCTCTTCAAAGGGCAACAGCGTCAAGCATACTGGGGGAGCAAATATTGCGATGCAGCTGAATGTCATCGGGAGGCAAGGTACTGTATACCAGCCCTACATAATGAATGCAAATTGTTTTTTTAGGATCCAAATGGGAAAGTATAAAAGGCTAAGAAAGCTTTAATTTATGATTTGTTCATTTAAAGCTTCAGACCATTAAGTACCCATTAAATCACTATTTTATATGCTGCTAAGTGCATCTCTATCATCAGAATAAAAAGATTGTTTAAATTCACCCTGTATCAAATAAAACATTTTAATTGAGGGCATTTGTGATAACAAATTGACTGGAATTGGAAAGTGAATTAATGCCAAGCTCTGACAACAGGACATCTTTGTGATTTTGCTTTTAGCATCTTGTACATGCCTGAACAGTTACATTATATATGTGTTTATTCGTGTTTAGGTTTCAATTACAGAGATTCTACCCCAAATAAAATTGTCATTGCACTGGTAGGGTTCCCTAGACTCATGTCTTTCGTACTAACTTTTACTGTGGAGCTCAGATTATCTCTTTTTAACCATTTTGTAATGTGCTCTTGCCTCACTACTCAGAGGCTCCATTATTTATGCTGTGTCCTGAAAATGGGGAGTAATAATAAGTAGGTGAGAAGAAATGGCACATTTTCTTCCCCAAGGATATTTCAGCGTTTGCTTTTGTTTCAAGAGAAGATGAAGTTTTAACACCTGCCTTCAGAACACGGAGATTTCAAAGAACATTCATATATGGAAATGTTGGCATATTTTGTTTTGGCGTTTTTGATTGAAACAAAGCACTGCGTTCCTGAAACTGAAATGGTTCGGGTTTTTTCTGTTCATAAGCTGATCAGCCTTTCTATTGCCATTACTGCCTGGCCTCCAATTTTCTCTGTGGGGCTGAGAAATATTCCTCCCAGGATGAAGTAATTGAAATACATGTAGCTAGATAATGACCTACACAACTAAATCATCTGCAGCAACTTGAAGTCCTTGCTTGCTTGTGCTAAAAAAATCCGAATTCCCAGAAGTCTGTATTCTAAGAAAACGCAGTTGACAGTCATTGATTTTTAAGCAAAATGTGTTGTCCTGTTTAATATAATAAATTGTTCCAATTTGGTTAAAATAGACTCAAGACTCAATTTTCTGAAGAAAAATTTGGCATTAGTAAAATATTTCCAAACATAATTTGTAGGTAAAATTATTTCCTAACAGTTCAGAAATTGAATTCTTTGTCCGTATATGCATCTGAAAAGGTCACCCTTTGTGTCCCAGGAGTGGCTGGATTGCTTCTATAATGACTATTTCTCATTAACGGGGAGGTTCTCAACTGTGGGAAGGAGAAACTGAAAAGCAGAAAGGCTGAGGAGAAGGTACCTATAGCAATCTGCAGCCTGGAAAGGCAAGTAAAGGGCAATCTTGCAAATCCTGTCTCAGACATGCTAGCCAGTTAAGCAATTATATTATCTTGGGCTTCTCCGAGTAGCTTTTTCTGCCAGCCCATCTGGTCTTCTCCTTAACTTCTTCTACAAGTTTTCTATTTGCAGCTCTTCCATCTTCCCCAGAGTTGCTTCTCCATCACATGTTTCTACTTTCTGGCTCTGTCTTTCCCGCAGCTTCTTCCCTATTATTGGTCAAATAACAGCAGCTCATCATTAAGAATTGCTAGACAAAAGACCTTACGCTTTTATGTCTATCTTCTGTGATTATTCAGTATGCCGTTAAAATGAGCTTTTAAAATATATTTATTTTGAATCTGTTTTTAGTGACCCTCCTGCTTATCCATATGTGAATAATTCCTCTAACAGTTTTCAAATTCAGTACCTTAAAATGTATTTCAACCTAATTCAAAGTGTGAAGCAAATGTATGTACTTGCTGGCAATTTAAAGAAGAATTCTTGTTCATAGTGTGAAAGGGTATTTTCAAGAAAACATTTGCTTGTTCCATTATGTTACTGTATTTTTTTCTTTTGAGGATTCCATTAATCTGTATTTGTCATTTATATAGATAAGGAATGATTCTGAAAGTGAAGCCATTTATCTATTGCTGAAAAATCACGTAGCACAGTACTTCAGTTTGCCTCAATTTTTTAGTCGAAGTTGGAGATTTAGTTCAGATCCAATTAATGGAACTATGAATATTGGAAAGCAGAGAGAGGAATATTGTTGTGGAAATGATAAATTGCAGTTTAATTAGATATCTAGAACATATTTTCTTAATATTAAGTTAAAGGAATTTATTGATGGGGATTTACTTAACTTTTTTTTCTCTTTTTACTAGCAGAGATAGAGATGTGTTCACCCTACTCTACTCAGCATTTGTCAGGTGGCACCTGGAGAACCGTGTCCAGTTCTAGTCCCCACAACTCAAAAAAGACACAGACAGACTGGAGAGGGTCTAAAGGAGGGCCATGAAGATGATCAAAAGGCTGGGGAATCTGCCCTCTGAGGAAAGATTGAAGGAGTTATGTCTTTCCACCCTGCAGAAGAGAAGGCTCAGGGGACTCAGTTTTCCAGTACTTAAAGGGTGGCTACGGAGAGGACGGAGGCTCTCTCTTCCGAAGGAGAGGACAAGGCCCAACGAGTACAAGTTGCGCTGGGAAAGGTTTCATCTTGATATAAGAAAGAAATTTTTTTACAGTGAGAACAATCAATCACTGCAACAACCTCCCCAGGGACGTGGTGGAGTCTCCATCACTGGAAGTTCTCAAGTCGTGACTGGACAAGCTGCTAGATAATCTCATCCTGGCTCCCTTTTCCACAAAAGGTTGGACCAGATGATCTTTTGCGGTCC
The DNA here is from genome assembly GCF_000737465.1 of Haliaeetus leucocephalus. Classification (NCBI taxonomy): domain Eukaryota; kingdom Metazoa; phylum Chordata; class Aves; order Accipitriformes; family Accipitridae; genus Haliaeetus; species Haliaeetus leucocephalus. The sequence goes on from NW_010972920.1 coordinate 4,771,987, forward strand.
TTCCCAACCTGGGCTGTTCTATGATTCTTTTTATTAATTGACCCAAAGATAGACTATGTCACAGGAAAAACTGAAGCTCTTAAAGGAAGAGAAAATGTTACCTTTAAGAGGACTTGTGCACAGGTTTTGCAACAGAATCCCTCCAACACTTTGTGGGGTTGTTCTTTTTTATACCAGATCCTAAAATTCTGCAACTGCAATACAGATTTATGCACATTTTCCAGGTATCATAGAAGAGACTTGACTCTGGGTTGTGGGGGTTTTGTGTGTGGTTTTGGCTTTTATTTTTTCCCCTTTAGCAGACCTTTTGTTTCTGCGCATAGAAAATCAATCTTATTTAATGCATTGGGAAACTCTCTCTCTTAAGACTCACTGCCTTTCACTTCGGGTTATCCTCTCAGCCAAATCCTGTGAGATTATAATTGATTTTAAAAGTCAGCAGCAAAAGTATTTGATCTGTAGGTGACAAACAGTCAAAGAGGAGCCCTCAGGATCAGTGTTGAACGTCAATGAAATTAGATTCATGCTAGGATAGGCAAGTTACAAAAATTCACATCTAGCTGTAATAGTGACAGTAATAAATGGAAACTCAGCAGAATGAAGCTATTAGTCAACAAAGTGTAATGTCATAAACTTGAACAAATTATTATGGAGCAGCTCAGGCCTGAATTAAAACCAAACAAGCTGAAACAAGCAATATCATCGAGATGGATAAATAAATTTATTTGAGTGGGTATAATGACACTTACATTAGAATAAAAGCCAAAGTTTTAACTGTTCTGTTTAAGATAATCTGGACATCATCACTCAAATGGACAACAGCACCTGCATGCACTGCTACTAGCACCAGGATGTTGAATGCTGAACGCTGAACCCTGTAAGAGCCAGAGGGAATAGCACATTGTAGGCAGCCAAAGCTGTTAAAAATCTTCATCAGTTGCACTGTAAAAAAGGGTGGGATGGAACGAATAAGTTACAGGCAATTTTCTGGTTTTTACAAGTAACAACAGTGGGGCTGGTTTACCATTGTGCTATCATAGGCTACCACACTCGGTACTGTTTGTGCCAAAACAAAAAAGAGAATGTTAACTGTCAACTGAAGAAAGGGCCAAAACGTCTTGCTGTTGTTTTTCCTTTCTCCTGCGGTGCTTTAAAGAATCTGTATAGAAAACTGTAGAGGGCTTAGCTTAGGGCCTCAGCAGCGTTCTCATGAAAATATGCAAGCTTTTTAGCATCAAGAACACCTAAAACAATACTGGTATGCAGAATGGCAAGGCAACAACCAAGGTTGAGTTAAATTGACCTGGCATGAAAGAGCACAAAGCGGCCTGAAGCCTCTTAGGCATAGGAAGGACGTATAGGACACTTCAAGCCTCTTGACGCAACCTCAGGTGAAACAACCAGAAAACTGCTTCTAGGAAGACAACCTTTCATGGCATGTAATCTACTTCCTGAACCATAAGAAACACAAATAATGAGAGAAAAACCATGTGGCTTCTGGGAAAACGTTAACCAACTAATTAAACGGTATAGCACATAGTATTAAATTGTACTCTTACATGCAGCTTATTTTCAGAGAGTGCAAAACATAGGGTTGAGGGATTTTAATGCTAACTCTATCAATGATATAAAAAGTTGCAATTTTTCTGTAAGGTCAAGTTTTCCAAATTACACCTTTAACATCTTCAGCAAATGAAGTAAAGAGTACAATGTTGATTCTTCTGCAGCAAGAATGCTAAGTGAAACTATGGGAATAGTCCAACTACAATATACAAATAGATGAAGAGATATGTAATGCTGCAACAAAAATTTGAAGTTGTGCATAAGAATGAATGCTACCACTTAAGTAATGCAAAACTTTACTCTTTTTTTTTTTTGGCATACATGTTAGCAGAAAATAAGCAATCATATTTTTTGTTACAGGTTTAAAACAGCGGGTGACTTGTTGGCAGCAGATTGGAGATGCCTCTGGATGCAAAGCAGCGATTCTGTTTGATTCATCCTATGTTCTGGATCACCCTGTTGTAAGTTGAAAACATTTGCAAAAACAGAGCCTGTATTATTTCTTCTCTGTAATCTATAAGCCTCTGAAAATCTTGCTTCTTCAGACTGCCTAATTTTTAAGTGGAAAAATTGATTACTGAGCTTTATTTCTCACGCAAGATGCACTTAATTGGGATGGACCAGATTTCAGCTGATTCCCTTTTTTTTTTTTTTTTCCCCTGGAAGTAGGGAACAACATGCTAGATCTTGCTTATAGATCCACTTTAGCTGTGCAATACAGGAGTACAAAATCAAGTATGGATTTAATTTTCATTCCAGGCCCAAATATTTAATCATCACAGATGAAACGTAGTGCGCTCGATGTAGTCCACTCATGTAGTTCGCTCAATGCATGGAGCACATTCGTGCCTGTCTTGATCTCTGCTCTGGGTGTTGAAGGGCTCTGCCTTCATCCACAAAGCAGCATCAGTCCGCTCGCGAGTCCTTCGTTATCAGTCACTCTTCCAATCTGAGAAAGCAGAGAATTACCATTGAGAAGTCAATAGCCATGAGCATCCGTGGCTCTAGCTCACGTTATTCAAGTTAATGAAAAGCCTTCTACTGCTGCTTAGAATGAAGTGACTTTGAAATCTTCTATTCATGCTCTGAAATCTAGGTTTTCTTCAGCCTCCATTAATGTCAGTGGAAGACGCTATATTGACTTGGAGGAAAGCTGGCCAGAATCAATGACTTGAATGTCTGTCTGCCCTCGTTCCTTCTTGCCTTCCTTCCAGTTTTCATCCCTGTGGTGGCTTTCCTATTTGTATCTCCAGGCGATGCAGGGAGATAGGCAGTTAACTCAGACACAAGTGACAAGCCAAAATAAACCAAACAAATCCCATTCTTTTATCTAACATTTTCAAGCTTGGGAGACGTTTTAGAGGGCACCTAGGTGACTTTGAGCCAGCTGGTGCCCTTGTAGCGCTCTGACTTGGCCGTGTTTGCAGTCCCATTTTCAAGGGCTTTCTGTTGTTTTTCCCTTGGTTGTACTAAAATCTGCTTGTTGCCTTGACAAATATTTGACTCCGTTTCTGTGTAAGTAAACATCTAACATAAAATTGTTTCAGGATTCAGTATTCAGATGACTGCTGTGCTACTGTTTACCAGAGTTCAAAACCTGGGCAAATAGCAATTTGTTTGGGCTGAATAAGTAATACCTTATTTTAGAGGGCACAAATAGCCATGTAATTATTTTGAATTAAGAAATTACCATATCATTTCAGGCTCATTACATGGGTATTTATTCTCGGCAGATTATATGCAGACTGTTACAATAGCAGCTAGTGTAACTTTTATTTTAAAGGAGAGAGAGAGTAGCAGTGAGAGGAGGGACATGCTTCTGGTGAGCTAAAAGTCCTTAAAACAGGAGTTCCACCACAGATGCGTGGAGCTCCATTTTCAAGTTGAAAAGACTTATTACTCTTGCGTAAAGTTTTAGTGAAGATGCAACTAGCAATGCGCTTTTTCTTTTGCTCTTTTTCAAGTGGCGTGGCAAAGAATGGATGGTAATCTACTCAATCCTAATGAGGAAGGGCAGAATCCCTTCAAATGGCTGAAGGGATCACTGAAGTGTGTTTCAGCTATAATTTCTAAAAAAACCTGTCAAATCAAAAGTAAGTTTCTGATGGCCGTCATTCTAGGTTTTTTCAACATCCTGGAGGGAAACCAGCTCACCTGAAAACTATGGCAATCCTGGAAGCTCTCCATTGTAGCTGGGCTTTTGCAACAGAAGTGCCCCGAATTCACACAAAGGAATGTAGGAGCTTTGGGAGCAACAACTCAGGCAGAGACTCTGAGGACAAGGAGCTGAGTTCTGGCTCAGCTTGATCATCTTCTTTCCTGCTTGGAAGCCAGGAACCTGAAAGCACCCTCAGAGCTTGGTTGTTGAGCTCAAGCCCTGAGCACCACTCCCTGAACTCCTCAGATCGGTGCTTTTACAGCTTTAGCGTGAGCCACAAGATTTGGGAGCGATGTGCATAGTTTCATTCATGGTTTCCGTGCGAATGATGGATTTTTTAATAGGGAGAGGGTAGTGGGCCAGGCGTGCAGCCCAGGCACTGCCGCAAAGCTGTTCAGGAGCCCAAGAAAGCAGCAGGAAGGTGCTGGCTAAATGTGATAATTCTGGACAACCGGTGTTGTCAAAATACTGGAATAGCGTAAGTAACAACATATCCAAACTGGGTAATGACGTCTGTGACTTGTGTATCCCTAGTAGAGAGTAAGTAGCTGTAATTCCCTGAGTAACAGTCCTGGCATCGGTTAGGATGTCCGTGCGTTTTAGCACTCTCTAATAGAGCAGTTGACTGGTTTGGTAATGCTGATTCCCTCCCATTTTCTCAACGTCCGTCATGCTTCTGTGCTCTAAACCACGCTGCGATGGTGTTGGGTGCTTCCACCTTTGGAGACTGCGACCAGCCCTCCGCCTCACATTCACCCAAGAGCGCCCGACCGCGGATAGCGGGATCCACAACCTGGACACAGCGAGTCTTCAGGTCTCTCTTATCTTCTAGCTTGTGCTGCAGGACACACAGCTCACCCCAGTCCTCCACCTCCCCAGTTCAGCTTCCTCAAACAAGAGTAAGATTGCTCTTGGTTTCCTTTCATGATTATAAATGCTTACTTAATCTCGCTAATCTTCTTAGTGCCAGCTGAAAAGACTAGCACACAAAAGTGTGAGAGATATTTGCGGTGAGGTAGAAATTCACCTAGTCATAAAATAATTGCTTCTAAACTGTTAGTCATTCATGGCATAATTCTAATTGCATTATACTTAAGGGATCATAATGAAACAGACTTCTAAATTTACCCTGGAGCACTTTTTCTGCAGTATTGGATTGGAAAGCTGTAATTTGAATAAATGAAATGAGTAACTGAAGACAGACTTCCCCTCTCCCCAATATGTCTCATTTAAAAAAAAGAAGAGGAAGAGAAGAAAGCTGTATCATTTAAGTAATTAGCAAGATGTTGACAAAATGCAGGAAGTGTGCAGCAGATATTTTGTATCTCAGCTGAAAACAAATTAATAAAGCAGGTTTCTGTATAGACAAGCTAAGCTTGTTTTCAGAAGGAAAAAATTCTTATTTTGGTATGATCAGCTGAAGATGAAAGAGACATTGAAAGAAGAAATGTTCATGAAAGCCTGGCATTAGCCTCGTTATTCATTTGCAAAAGGGAGAACAATAATATTCAGAAAGCCCTTAGGTGTATTATATAGCTGTCAGACCTTGGGTCTTAGAATAGAGGAGATAATGACTGCTTTTGCTGCTCAGCACAAGAGAAACCAAAAGAAGTGTTGAGGGATGGCAGTATTTTGCTGTGATATGCAATAACAAGAAATTACTAAATTCCACCTCAGACCCTTCCCTGTGTTCTTCTCCACTCCCATGAGGTTGCTCCACTTGAGCTGCTTTCCTCGGCCGTAGTGGCAGTTTCCTCAAGTTCACAGTTTGCTCCCCGTCGCGTAGTCAGGGCTTTGCTGAAAGTCGCAACTCGCTTCTTATTCCAATTCAGCGTGTCTCCTTCTTTGGTCTTGTTCCTTTATAAAACTGGCTTGATTTCAGTTAGTTAATTCAGGTCAGCGCATTCCTTCCACAGATGGCTGGAAACAGGCTGTTTTCCAAGGGCTTTGAGAAGGAGCATGTCCAGTGAGATTGGGCTGCTGTTAAAGAGCTGAACGTTGGCCAACTCACCTAAATACGCGCTAATGAGGATAACACAGCTACGCATGTCACGTGTTTGTTAGGTACATCATCTACTGACAGACCACCCCTATTGTCTGGATGTTGCCCTTTTTGTTTAAAAGTTTACCTCTAAAATAAAAGCGGCTCATGCCTTTATTGCACCCTCAAACTACTACCGAAATTTTCCTACTTCTCAAAATCACAGTTTTTCACTGCTGGGAGGGAAAGGCACTTTTTCAGCGTCTTTTTCTCTCACCCCTGATATTTTACAGTACTCTTAAAAAAGGTACAGTGAAGATGTGCACTTTCATAGTGACCCTTCACAATATATATCCATAGATGGCAGTAGCTGAATCTCATCGAAAAGAACATACCTGGAAAAATGTCCTAGTTGGCTTTTTCTCTAAGAAAAAAATGAATGCACTCTTTATAGATTAAAAAGAATGCAAGTTATTTCATAAATCAGGGTCAAAGTACAATCTCCCTTTTTTCTTTCATCCTCAAAAGTATTGAAATCAAGTTGCTTGAAACAGCAGCAAGTTTGCTGGAAGCCATAAACCGAAAGATTCCACAGGTTCAAAAAAGGGATCAGAAACAAGGAGCAGTTCAATTCTATGAATCTTTCATTGGAACCCATTTGGAGACTTGTTACTCATCAAATGGCCATGATATTCACTTACAAATAGACTATCAATACCTGCACTATAATTTTGAGTCAAAGTCCTGCATCCCTGCCCTCCTATAAATACAATTTAATTTAATTAACAACATAGTATACTGTATTTGAACGCATCTATTTTAGCATCTCCGGTTTGTATGAAAGCAAAGTTTCGAAGTACTCTGTAATTGCCATTGTTTTAATGGAGTGAGTCTAAAAAGCTAGTCTATTTAACCAGTAACTCTAGAATTTGGGGGAGATTTTCAAGTTATTAGTGTATTTAGTCTAATTTTCAAAAATCCCTACATAGATCAGGTAAGTAACTCTTATCAAGACGAATCTGAGTTAGGAAACAATTCTCTTACATGCTCCTCAGCATTCTACTAGACGCTATCTTCTTTTCAAAGCGCACAAGCATATTTGAAGAGATGTCCTTTTGTTATCAAGAGGGAGTGTGCAGTATTCATTTACTATAGACAGCATAAAACTACAGAAATCTCTAGCCGGAAGTTATCTCAAAAGGTCATCTAATCCATTCTCTTTCAGTGAGACAGAATCAAGAATGTGTACATCTAACATGGTCCCTGCATCTTGGCCAAAAAAAGAAAATTCTTCAATGATGTTGCCTGGCCAGTGGAAAAAAAATAATTGCCTAACAGTAGTGAGGGTTTTCCATAACACCAAGCCTCGGTTGTCTTCAGTGACAATTTATTCTTCTCCTCTCATGACTTGTGCTTATTTTTCTGTAGTACAAAACTTAGAATTCATCATTGTATTGCTGGAGAAGTTTTGACAATATCAAAATCTGTCTTCTTCCAAAGTTTTGTGCATATGTATTATACATTTTAAGTGAAAACTCGTTTTGAAACATCACATAGACTTTTAGATCACTTAGATTTTTCTCATCAGAAGCAAAATGTCACTGAAATCAGCATAAACCAGTAAACTAAAGCATATGGCTGCTGATGTATCAAAACTTCTTGAAGGGAAAAAAATAGCCCTCTGGCAGAAAATTTCTGAACACTATCATCTGAATTCCTGGGTCTATGGAAATATTTTGTGCTTTTTTGCAAGCACAGTTTTTTTTATCTTGATCATGATTATTTAAATTCTTTTGTTTATAATTCAAAGTTTTCTTTCTTCTCCCTTTCTGCAAGTGCTTAACTGATGCTAAGGTAAGAAACATTCTGAACAATAGATATATTTTTGTGACACACATTTCTGTTAGCAGTCAGGGGAAATGCACTGCCTGGTAATTGGCAAACCAGTATTTTCAGATTTCTAGTTCGGTTCAGAGGATTGTAAAATGCTGGAAGCTTACACTCAGTATTATCTAAGCTCTGTGAGCCTTGCATTAGCAAAACTGTGTTGCACTCCAAAAGAACCAATTTTTCCATGATATGTAAGTTATACTCTCTCTGGATAGAAATGTATTAGGGCAATTATTTTTGTGTGCTACTATGAAATTACATACTTGCTGCTATACAATTTTAAAACTGTTATTTAATAATGCATTGGTACCCCAACAAAACAATGACTTTGAAATATTATTGAAATGCAAGATGCCTTGGCTAGGTTTACTGATAAGATCTTTAAGAAGCAACACAGATAGCATTTCTCTAGGGCACCAGTGGGAAGGAAGTTAAAGAGCATGTCTACTTGTCCGTCCCAGTCTCCAGTTAAGCTAGAATGCACCTGTATTGCATACATATCTACGTATATAATGATTTTTGCACTACTTATTCAGGTCCCTCTTTCTTTTACAAGATAAAACTACTAAAATAGATGGCTACATGCTTCTGCATGCAATCTGAATAGATGTAATTTTAATCCAAAAGTCAATTTTACTTGCATATATACAAGATGATATGGTGCATTCAGTTTACGTGAGATACATTTTTAATGATGAAAAAGAACCTTTAGTAAATGGGTGAAGAATATTATCCATCATTTCCCCCAAATCATAATACACGATTTGATTTGAACGTCTGTCAGCCACCCAGTAGTTCATTTTCCTAAACTGAACATTAGAGACAGCTGAGTAACAGTAATGTTCCTCAAAGAAAATTGAGCACCCACTGTTAAATGGGGCAAATAATATTACTGTTGTCAGCAGCATGGAAGCCTAAACTCCTTCAGCTGTTCCCAGAGGTGTGTCCTGGTGGCCCTTCCTCTGCTTGCACTGTGGCACCGGCCACAGTTTGTATTCCCAGATCAAAAAAAAAGAGGTTTGAAGTGTCACGTGTGTTTTTCTCAGTTCTTTGAAAGTCCAAAGCTCAGATATGACTTTTCCTGAAATCACATTCAACATGTACTGAAGTGTAAGGGTGGAAATGAAGAGGTTTAGCTTAATAAGATTCATCTTTATCTGCTTATAGCATCCGTCTAGAGCAGAGCCCGAGTCTGTAAGCTGCACCCAGAGCTCCATTCCCATTTTTCACAGCAACGTAGAGTCACTCTATGGAAGTTTGTGCTCAAAGATCTGCTATGAAGAATTAAGCAGGATATTTCTTTCCACAGACAATTTTATACAAGTAAGAAAATCTATCTTTCGTATAAAGAGAAAGAATCCCCAAGCTGCTAGAGGAGAAGGTGGGTTTCCAAGGATTAAAAAAAACCAAACGCACTTCATAATGGCTGAGCCTTAAAGAAAATTGTCCGATTGGTTTTTCCTAGATAACTATTTTTTCAGGCGTGGGGCTATAGAAACCTTTTCCTATAGTAAGAAATTCTCCATCCTATAGTAAGAAATCCATAGTTGAGCCTTTTCTCCAAAACGTACACTATATTATTCTGGTATAAAATTATTTGTTATTGCCAGTGAAAACAGGATTCCCTTTTAATCAGAGGGATAATATTAATTGTACAGACTAAGACTATGGGGTCTAATATTACATGCAGACCTGTGCTTAAAAATAAAAACTATCATTTCATTCCAAAATGCTTATCTCACATCATCAAGATTAAAAAAAAAGATTTCTTCCTTAAATGTAAGTTCAAATGTGTGCAGTTCAATGATCAAGGTGGTGTTGGTATAGACACACAGCCACAGTAATTTTGTACCTTTTAAAAACGTTTAAAGTTTAGCTGTAAAAAACCCAGAAGAATTATCCACCTGTTTCTCTCTTTTTTTTGGTCACTTCACCCATAGAAAATTAAATAGAGAAAGAAAAGAGGGGTAAAGTCATAATACCATGAGTTATCTTTATTTCATATCATCTATTTCAAATCATGCTGCTCTTTTAGCTTTGCAATTACAGATGGCGGTTGCACTATAGAGCTCCTGAAAGCATCATGTAGGTTTAAGCACCAGACCGTCAGAATCCCAGCTGCTAGCTAACAATCAAGTTTTGATTTGATTTAATCTAATTTTTTCTTCTTTCTAATTATTTTTCCTTCCACTAGAGTGGAGACAAGTTTTTTCTTTTTTTTTTTTTTTTTTTTTTTTTTTTTTTTTAAGTAGTATGAGGATATAGAAGATACATAGATACTACTACCAACCTTTTTCTTCTCCCTAGCCTCCCGGTCTGCACAACATTCACAGCTTCTATTTTGTGAGGATTATTGGCATGATGAATAAATGCTATGAAGTTTATTTCATAGCCTTCAAGTCTTCTGTTGGAGCTTTCAAAATAGTTATTTGGATTTGCAAACTTTCCCAGTACTTTGGCAGCACTGCTCGGTACTTTTCTACAAAACAGACACCTTTCCATAGAAGCAGTATTTATGCAAGTGAACCTATTACATGATGAAAAATGCCTGTAGTGTTTCTCATAGATCAAACTGGTCAGCAGAACAGAAAAAACATGCTCTTGCCCTTTCCTGCTGCCAGACACCCCGGCCCTGACAAACAGCAGGTCACCGCATGCTCCTTTGCCCTCCTCTTATTTCCCCAACAAGCTGCACAAACAGGTGCCCTGCTCCATCCCCTGCGTAACCAGCCGCAAGGCTGAACCGAGGCAGGATGCTCTCGACGTGAAATATCCTCACGATGTAAGAGCAAAGTGTGGGATGGGCTTTGCAAGCACGCGTTTTGTGGTAGCTTGATGTGGAGTGTATTTCCTCGCACTGACTCGTGAGCGGTCAATAGGACGAAGATCTTAAGGAGATCTATCGAGTTTGTCCTGATCCACTTGGGGCATTATTCTACTCGTGGGAACTTACTAGGTTCCAACCACAGGATGAAAACCAGCCGTTCTTGTACTCTAATCTCTGTTAAACCACTTGAGCTAGTTTCTGATGACTCTATTAAAGTGATGGACCAGGTCCACACACGCTTGCTCTGAGTAGAAATCTCCATAGAGTAAATGCAATCTGAATTAGAAATCTCAGAATTAATACTCCAGGATCTGTGGGAGTACTGAATTTTTTCTCCATCTTTCTTTCTCAAGACACAGATGGTCCCCAGGGACTGTCCCTGTTTTCCGGGGGTATTTCTGCAGCAGCAAACCCCAGAGGGCCCCTGAATCCAGAGACCCCAGGTGCGAGTCAGCTCTTCGTTAAGGTGAGATCTCCTTTCCTTTCCCTTCCCAGAGGTCCTTGGAAGGAAGACAGCAAATCTAAGTATGCTTCAAGCAGACACCTGATGGGGGGAGAGGATCCTGGAGTGTGCTGTGGGGGCTCTGCCACTCAAGTGTTGGTGTCCCTCTTGTCTTCTCTAGAATAAGGACTGCTGGCTCAGAGATGACTTCTAGCAGTGCTTTAAACAATTTTAGCAGGACAAGTGATGTGAATACGTATTATTTACTAATGGTTTCTTCAACTCATTTTTTTTTTGTCCTTTCCCCAGACTGGCCTGCCATCACGCTTAATAACGTCAATATGCTTATTTTGCTTTCTGAAAACACGTTTTCTTTATAATTACAAATTCACAGAGATCCTGCTAATGTGATTGTTTTAATACTGAGGGAGTTTTGCTATAGCGCTAGTTGTGTGCTGGGGTACCCAGAGGCTGTAGAAGCGGTTCTAATATTGTTTCAATCAAAATAAATACGATAAAGACAGAAAGAAACCCGTTAGCTAAGAACCTTGAAAACGCATTCACGCACACGCCTTCTGCTAGAGCCATGAAATTGCAACAAATCTAACAAAAAATCTAGCAAATGAAAATTTTACATTGTGATTAGTTCAAATATCGGAAGATACCTGTGACTTTTCAGCCCTTAATTGAACCGTAAGTACTTCTTTGTTTCCCCCTCCTACGTATGTTTTGCATTTATCAAGGATGAAAAGCCTAAAATGCTTCAGGATTGTGCTTTGTCTCAGAAATGGCTCCGACCTGGCACTCTCAGAATGATGGCAAGTCTGTGGTTTGCTGTGAATTAGCTTAGTGCACTTGCTGGGACTGGAAATCATGTACTGTAACTAAGGCGATAAACCATTCACGGGTTTAATTCTGTAAGGTTCAGGGAGCCTCCTGCAAAGTGCTTGCTTTTAGTGGATCTTGGAGGGACTTCAAAGAACATGAGGTTTGCAGGAGAAAAAAAAAGAAAAAAAAAAAGAAAAAATACGCAAATCCTAATGCAAATACATTGTTTCCTGTCAGGTTTTCTAAATATGGACAGCGTGTTACAGCTCGTTGTCGAGGAAGAGAGCTCAGTTTTCCAGCAATACCCCTTTCACGTTTTTTCAGGCAGGGAAAGGATTTGTTTTCTGTTTCGCTTTTAAAATATGGTATGTAAGAGGAACTCCATTTCTTTGGTCAGGCTGCAAGAGTAAATACCATATATTCCTACTATTTATGCAGTGTCTCATGATATGATTTTTCTTGATTTACCAGTATACTAATATGTAAAAATATTTCTTTCTAAGATTAAGTTTAAGAAAAGAAAAAGAAAAAAGGAAAAAAAAAAAGCATCCTGGAAGAGTTTTTGAGGCACATGCTCTGTGTTACTCTCCCTTGCATTTCAGGCAGGGCCGCTTCCTTGGAGCTGTGAATGTAGGCTTGGCTCATCCCTCCAAAGCCATGCTTGGATGCTAGCCCACGTGGAGAAGAGTTTAGCTATCTCTGCCACACAGTCCTTCACGTGAGGAGGCTTTTCGGAGCGATTTGAGAGGGTGCTGAAGAAGACGGCATAACGGGGCAGCACCAGGCGGAGAGTTTGGCAGGGCAGGGAGAAGCACGCATCCCAGCTGCAACCAGCTGGAAGTCCGTAAGTACAGCTCGTCTGTCTGCAGAAATAGCTGATTCCTCAGCCTTGGTTTTCACCTCTGTTTCTAAAGAGCAGCATACACTGGGTTTGTTTTTTTTTTTTTTTTTTAGAAAGCTTGCAGTAAGCATGCACACCGGTCTTTTGTACTCTGTAGTGTTTTATCCACCTTCAGGGAAAGAAGAGCCAAATCCCAGAGTCCTTTTTATGAAGGACTCCTGTGTGACACCTCAGGATCCATAGTTCAGGTAGCAGGTAAGAAAAATAGTGTAAATTGGGGCACAAGAATTACCTCCTGGTGTCTCCCCCAAAGTGTGATTATTCCTTGTTCCATCATCTCTGGCTTTATTCATACGGTACCTTCCAAGACTTAGAGTTCGCTTGTTCTCCGTTTTGTTCATTTTTTCCCCTATCAGTTACAAAGTTAGGTAAAGCCCAGGATAATTTAGAGTGTAACGTAATGGGGGATTTTGCTTATTCATAACAATTTATTAAGCCATGCAAAGATATTTCTATTTTAGAAGTTTTTAGATTGTATCTCTTATCTTCCTAAAGGGTAGTAAATGCAAATGGCTTATACAATCAGCTGTATCTGCTTAAACTTGCTAAATCATAAGGAATCATGTTATAAAACAACGCAGAGCTGTTCCAGGCAACGCTAAATTTATGGTACAATGATGCCAGATGACAATAGAATTGCAAAGGAAGTGCTTAGTACATCAAAAATTAATACCTAGCGAGTCCATTTTTTTTTATGGTGATGATTATAAGTATTCACTCTCTGTTTGAACATAATCCGCTCAGCAGTTTACTAAATGTACTAGAGATTACTGAACAAAATACCAGTTGAGGTCATGTTTGGGTTTTCATTGGGCAAATAACTATCATTTTCTTCTCAATCAAAAATAAAATTGCAATGGTACAGGAGGTACTCAGGTTCAGTGCATACAAATGGGAAGCTGATATCTGTGCTCTGAGCAATTCAGAGGTATACAGAGGAAAATAAGCACGTCACCCCTTACTTTTCTTAGTTAGGAGAACAAATGTATTACGTGACTCCGGGAGCTGTTACTTAAATATTAAAACACTGACCAAACATTGTAAGAGGTGGCAATGCTACCGAGTCCTCTGTAGTCATGGGCAGCTACCTTAGTATAAATACACAGTAACGTACGAAGGCGATAAATGGCCATCCCTCAGCAAAGGAAAGGAGGGAGAGAGCTGTTCAGCAGCTCTCTCCGCACGGCTGACTCAGAGCTCCTCCCAAGCAACAACCAAACCCTTACACTGTACGCTTCAAATAAAAGTTTCACGACTTCTACCTTATAATCCATTTGTTATATTCATATTATGTACCTATTTTATTTCAAGTAACAAATTGGTTATAAACATTTATTTTTAATAATGAATCGCGCTTCTGGGCACACTTAACCAGAACTCACGCGTGGTCTATCCAGTGCTCTGCGTGCAGCTCTTTGCATCAAGTGAAAAACGTACAACTTAATCGGTTGTAACCTTAGCTATATACCAGGAGGGCTGTTGATCCTAAGTATGAAGAAATCATTCTGACTTTGTTTATTATTTCAGATTTCACAGTCTCATGCAAAATGCAAGAGCCATATAGTTTATTTCAGCGGCAGTCATAAAATTGAATTATTTGTTTCTAGACATACTCTTTGCTAATTTGTGATGCAGTAAATTTAATTCAGTCAATTGTATATCTTTTACCACAGCTCCTCGTATGCATTTACATACAAACCCAGACAAATAACTATCAGAACTGAAAAAGCGTTCAGCAGAGTTGTTGGTAGCATATAGTGTACCTTGACGAATCGGGCCAGCATTTAGTGTGGTTAGTGTGCAATTTATTCAAAATGCAAGGGAAGTATAAAGAGGGTCACTAACTGTGTTTGTGTTAAACTATGTATTTCCTTCCTCGGTTTTGACCCTTCTGATTTGGAAATTTCTCCTGCCTGTGTTACTCAGGAGATAATGCAAATGCAATGCAAGGCATTAACGAGACCAGCCCACCTAGCTTTGAGGTCGGGTGTTGGTTTTTTTTCCCCTAGCCTCCTCTTAATGATCTGATAACACTTTGCTACAGGAAAGAGAGCGCTGCATCTCTGGTAACGAAAGGTCAGACGCCCTGGTCTGCACGGGCTGACGTGCTGATCAGACCTGGGGAGAAAAGAGAAGGGTGATGCTCTCTCAGTGTTAAGGGTGGCCTCACAAAGGAAACGTATTTGAAAAACACAACAGGCTGAAGCAGCATGTTACTAACCTCCCGTTCATGGTGCTGGAGGAAAAAAAAAGGCCCAGGCCCTCGAATGTTTAATGACGGCTGAACAAACTTGGAATGAGCTGAGGAAGATGAAAAGTCACAGAAGTTAATGCTCCCAAACTACAGCAAAGCTCAGTAGTCCTTAAAAGCAATTAAAGAGCTTTTACCATCTGTTAAGTAATTACCTATCATCATTAGTTATTAGAAGTAGGAAATGATGTAAAGGGCACAAACATAATATAAAAAGAACAGCCAGATTCTTGTGGGTTTCTTGAATGAGGTCATAAAAACTTGGTTATTAATACTGAAATAAAAATGACAAACATTTACAGGCGTTTTTGTAGCTGCTCCGCTTCAAAAATAAAAGCATTACATTTTTGCTAACAGTAAATATTTAGCTTGATTCTTGCAGTTGTTATGAGTATGATAAGAAGTTTATTATAGTATTCATCTCCAAAAACCAACATAAGATGAAGAAGATTTAGGGTTTCTAAATTCAGTGCATTATAGCTCAGCTAAAACCAATTATGGAAAACACAATTTGAGGATCACGACTTGGAACAGATTAAAACCAAGTAACCAAAAACCCCCAAAGCTCTGTGTGCTTTTAAGCTGCGTGACTCTACACACAAACATATGCACACTTATTTATATACCAATATGGGCTTCTGTTTCCCTAATCTCTAATTCTAATCACTTTTTCCCCCTTCTTAGTCAAAATAGGTTCCCTAAAATGTATTTCTTTCAAGGTCTTAGCTTCAGATCTTTAAACTTTGTGCAAGAATTTAAATCTATAGGTCTGAGGCTGCACAGGGATCCTTGGGTATGTACTTTGCTGGTTTTTAGTCTTATTTCTTTCAGAGAATGGGCAATGATCCCAGTTGATATATCTCACTGCAAGTTCACAGTACACATTAGAGTTATACAAATGCATGAAAGCTCTGTTCTGGGCAATTTTAAAAATGTCCTCTCGGTTGTTTTTCATCAACTTGTTCAAAGAAACTTCCAAAAAATGATGTGGTTTTCCAGTAAGGGAGGATAATTCTGTATCGGTCAAGAAAATTCAGCAGAGTGCAGGTTACTTTTAATGTATTTAAATTTGAAATTTGATAGTTGTACCTATTTCTTCTTGGGTTCATTGCTGGAAAAATCCTTGCAGACACATTATCGGGCCTCCCATAAAACTAAAATTGGTTGCAATTAGCAAAGTTATGCTGGGAGCAGCTTGTGGGGGCTGAGTTTGCCCAAGCTGCAACAGAGTGAATGTCAAGAAAATACCTTTTCCGTGGCAAAATTGCTTGGCTGTTTGTGAAAAGTCAAAAAGGCCCATAAGTAGCAAAGGATGAGCCATGGCTGTGTCAAGGTACACAGACAAACATTGTGTCCTGAATGTGTAGTTCGAGATCGCAGCATGAGAAACTACCGATATCAAAAGCAAATAATGCCCAAGTGAGTGGCCTATCCTGGCCGCAGAGTTGCACAAACAAAACAGAAATAGAAGAAACTGTCGAACCTTCTAGAAATGAAAAAGAAAGTCATGTCTATGCTGTCCAGGCTAAACCTGGTTTATGGCTGCAATAGCAAGATAACAGTGTGAGAAATGGACAATCTTGTAAATAATAAAATGGGGAGTTAGCGACTGCTATGGTGGATTTTCAAGAAAACCATAAGTAAATCCCCCAAAAGGGGTATTAGGACAGCAAAACCAGGGCCACTGGGGCAAGAGCACACAGGGCAAACTATGTAACTGGGAGAGACAAAGGGTTTGAAAGGGATGAGCACGGGAAGAGGAGCCAGGTAATAAAAGAAGTAAAAATTGGTGCTGTTCTAGGGCTCTATTCAAGCAGCTCCCTGCCTGATCAATGCGCTTGTTCCCACCGTAATCCTGTCTCCCTTGCTTTTTGATCCAGGAGGGAGATGGCGTGTCTTCCCTGGCCTTGGGGGTTCCCCACGGGCTCATCCCAGCACTGACCACGGAGGGGAGCAACTCAGGGACTGCCCAGCATCTTCTGCCCTTCACGACCCTCCGCATGAGGCTGGTGGATCTGTGCCTGCAGATATAAAGAGCTGCAATATCTGCGTGTGTATGTATGGCCTTCTGTCTTTCTGGGAGTCTGTTACAAAATCTAACGAAGAACAAGGGAGTATTTCGCTTCCCAAAGTATTTTTTTCCCCTGTGCAGATTTATATTACTTTTTTTTTTTTTTAATATATAAAGTGTGCTATATATAAAAAGTACCACATATTTAAAAAAAAACAAAACAAAACACCCACAGTTTTATTTTGGATTTGGCAGCTGCAAGTCTAAACATTTAGGTAAAGAACAGAGGCATTACGTTTGTGTTGCCAAAATCTTACTCATAAGGTACCTTATTCCATTATATTTTCCATCTGTTTTGTCTCTTAGAGATTATTGCAGCAGCTTAAGAGTTTGATTTATTTCCACCAAGGCAAAGGAAGAGAATCTGAGAAGAGTCTGAACTGCTTAAAACCACGGTCTTAACTGCTGAAATATTCTATTTATGAAAATGCTTTCTGAATTTACGTTCAAAATCCTCTACCTGATTTGCTGAATGAGGAGGAAGAGGGAGCAGGGAATTTTTCTATGTCAGTTCTCCAAAAGTACGGCTGTATTGAATATTTAAATAGAGCATTTGCAGTCAGTGCATATTGTTACACACTTTTTTCTGGTGAATAACAATTTGTGAAAGATTACGTTTACCTTTTTATTAGAGTAAAAACAAAATACCAAACAAGTACTGAATTATATTTTCCTGTAAGTTGATGTGATTTTCTATTTTAATCAATAACTGTTTGCGAGTACCCCGCCTTTGTTGCTTCAAACCCCAACAGCAGTTTGGTAGATAGGTTAAGGGCAGCGTGTTGTCTGGATGATGGCAGTGGTAAAGAAACCTAGGACAAAGACAATATTGGCAAAAGTGCGCATCTTTTAATCTGCATTCAGATACCTAACTTAAAAGCTGGATTACGCAGTCCTTGAGTACCCAAAGACCACTTGTACAAGCAGCTTCATTCTGCAGAATCGCTAGGTCTACGTGGACAGCTTAATCCGCTCCCAGAATCCCTGTGCACCTGAAACCTGTCTCCGACCCACAAATAATAGTTTCTCACTGGCACAGAGCCTCAGTTCTGGAGGCTGATTTATGGACCTTCAGAAGAGCGGACCAGCCCTTGAGGCCAAAACCCCAATCCTCCATATTTTCATGTCCAGGAGGATATAAGAGTGGCGAAGCTGAAACCCTGACCTTCTTGCGTTCAGGAGACTCTTGCTCCTGGGAGGAGGACCTGTCCCACCAGCTCCCAGCTGCTCACCCTGAAAACCACCCTAATTCTCCATTTCAACTCCGAAGCTTTTCCAGAGCACTGCCTGCACTTTTCAGTCTTTCCACATTTTGATTCGGCACTCCCGACAACTACTGTCTTGGCACCTACTTATTCAGAATGAAACTTAAAAATTATTTGTTTCCAAAATCTGTTCTCTGTGGACAGACCTATGGGTCTGTCTAGACTTCTCAGCAGAGGTGGAGATGATTGGCTTATATTAAGATTGGTGTAGTTTAATATACTATATATCAGTTAGTGTAATTGTTGGGTTAATACTGGAAATCAGCTCCTAGTAGAAGGTTTACTGTGAAATAAACAGCAGATGTAAATTTAGCATGCCTGAAAATGGAAAGGGAACTCAAGAACGGCTATCTAGATATAGGCACACAGTTCACATATCTGTAAGAGAGGTCACAGGGGTTTCTTGTTAACAAAGGAAAAAAATATCCTTTATCCATTAGCCTCATCGGAAGACTATTCATCAAAAGTGATGTTTTCATAATGATAGGGTGGTGTGTTTGGGGCTTGGGGTTTTGGTTGTTTATTTCTTTCTTTGTTGAATGACAGCAAGTTTCTTGAAAAATATAGCTGAGGCTCTACGGCAAGGTTTTAACACTAATTCTGTCTTTCCTTTATATCAACAAACGCTTTAGGATTTAATACGAGCAATAGTGTGAGGATTTAGAACAGGCATCCTATGAAGACCTTTTTTTTTCCGGTGAGTAGCTCATGCCTATATGAACAAAGAGCAAGTCACTCTGATCCTGATCAAATATCCCAGATGCCAGGACTGCCTATATTCCTGTGAGGATATCACCTCCTGTACTTTTGTACACTTAAAGTACCTTTGTTCTGAAAAATGTGCAAAAATAATTTTGGTTTGGGTTTGTTGGTTTTTTTTCCCTAGAAAAATGGAGACAGGTTACCTGAGCAATAGTTGAGGAGAGGACTCTGATCAGGGCATCTCAATGGCATTTGAAAGTAACAAAATGACTATGGGATGAGTGAATCTGTGAATTGGTACCAGCACCAAATCTCTTGATACATTCTCAGCAAGTTAGAAGTTGTAGCATGTTTGAAGCTGTGACAAAGAAGGTGTGACAGTTAAAAAGTAAATATCGAAAATAAAATAAATCTTTGAACAGGCTGAACTCTA
Source organism: Haliaeetus leucocephalus (assembly GCF_000737465.1). Lineage (NCBI taxonomy): Eukaryota > Metazoa > Chordata > Aves > Accipitriformes > Accipitridae > Haliaeetus > Haliaeetus leucocephalus. Next base: position 4,791,299 of record NW_010972920.1, read on the forward strand.
AATAATTAAAACTCGCAAAAAGTGTAAGACACGAAGCAGAAATAATTGTTGGTGCTAATATTTAAAAGCTATGAAATGCCTGCATGTGTGCATGCATCATTTTCTTTTTTTTTTTTGAGATGTCTGATTTTACATGACAGAAATTTATCACCCCCAGATTGGTATTTTTGGAACTGCTCAGTGTCTAATCAGTTAGTGGTAGTACTTAACGATTACAAGCCTGACGCCTGGAAATAAAGGAGATGTGAGCACTCTTACTGTGGACTGGGGTGTGCTGCCGGCTGGCAGGTGGAAGGCGATGGGACCTGCAGTGTGTGGGGAGGGACTGAGCATGGCCGAGATGCAGGAGGAGGCTGCCTGCTGCTCTTTGGTGCCCAGCAGATGCTCAGCAGCTGCCCAGCTTACCAACTCCAAGATGCTTTTAATTGCACCACAAGTGCCTTTAACTGTTGCTTTCAACCCCTACTAGCAAGAATTTGGACGGGTCAGTGGGAACACACAGAAACCCAAATTGTGAGTGCTATCCTGGATTTTAACCTAGAGCCACAACAGCCATTTCGTTCTATAAACCTAGAAATATTTCTACAAGCCTTCTGTTGTAACATTGCTTTATGTTTTTGTGTTCTCTGGAAGAGCTTTTTTTTTTTTTAATATTGCAAAAATTAGAAGAAAGCATTGGGTTAAGATGATGACGTAGTTGCGAGTAGGGATTTGTGGAGGAATGAGGGAGAGCAGCGGCACTCTGTGACAGCAGAAGCAAAAGCACAAGCAGGGAAATACATTGCAATCTATATCCACCAGAAACACCCAAAATCAGCCGCTGCCACCCGTGGAGCGAGAGAGCCCCGGAGCTGCACAAGGCCCAGCTCTGGAGGGCAAGCTTGGGGAAATCACGCCGCGCTTGCCAGGGAAGGAGAGGCGGGGAAGCAGGGGGTGAAGTTTCTGAGCGTCGCGATTCTGCCGCGATTCATCCAAGATGGGCTGCTCGCCCATGAGGCAGAATATATCTACTTTTTTCCTTTTTTTCTCTTTTTTTTTTTTTTTTTTAATTTTTATTTTCTGTTGCTGGAGGGCTTTTCTGTTGAGTCAGTGAGTTGAATCAGCCCTCAGCAGGGTCAGACGGGAGGTGCAGACAGCCCAGAGGGGGCATCCAGGGGCAAGGAGGGGGACACAGGAGAGGTATAATGGGGGAATGGGAGGAGCTGTGAAGCTGGTGTGCCCCAGCTTGTGCAACTTCACCTTGAGCCTGGTGGTGAAGAGGCTGCAATGGTGGCCTTAGAGCTGAGGCCTCAAGGTCCTGCCATGGGTGTCGGTGGCTTCAAAGTTGTCAAAAATAGGTGTGAGCAAGGTGGTTCCAGCCGGCATCCACAGCTCCCATCCCAAATAAGTGTGCTTGCACATTTCCCAAGTGCTTTTAAAGAGGGGGCCAGTGGAGACATGGGTGTGCAGCATTTAACATGATCGCAGTGACTGGTTTGATATTCATCTGTGTCTTTCTCTGCTTGTTAATCCATGCTCTCCTGACTGTTGATTTAACTCTACCTTTTTGTGACATTTGGAGACTAATGGAGCATGCTGACCCAGAAGGAGCCTCTGAAGAGCTGTCTGATATGATACGTGTAAATCAGAGCCTATTCATTCTTGCATACGATCCCTTGCTTGTGTAGACGTGGCTTCTGTAGCAAAAAAATAGAGATAAGTAGAAAAAGCTGCTCAAGGAGAAGACTCATTGTGCGTGTTACGACAGTCAGGAGAGGGATTAATCCTGGCAGTCATTCCCTAGTATTTGTTAAAGCGGATGATGCGCGGTGACAATAGCAGCTGCTCCTTTCCATAGCGCTGCTGAGGAGACGTTGCCTGTAGTAGGAAAACGTCTCACTAGGAAGGGGACGCGTTTGTGCTGCTCTCAGAGAGACCGTGACGCAGCCTTTACATTTCTCCAGCGGAGGCTCTTGAAAAGAGTGAGTGAATAAGATGTTATGCTTACGCAGGGTGCCACAGAAATGCTTGCTACCTGTAGGTTTGATCGTACCTGTGAGCTAGAAACTATGAATTCTGTACCTTTGAAGGAACAGGTTTGAGATTAGGGGCTTGGGCCACAAGAAAAGGATTTAGGCTGTCTGTGACCCACATTAGGCTGCCTAACTCCTGGTACTTCCATGTTAGTGGGATCAACGGTCTTTCCTGGAGTACATATCTAAGCCCTTTCTTTATACCTTTCTCAGAATATGCAGGGAAAGAGCGAGGCTTTCCTTCTGCTTCACCGAATGTGTTGCTTTAATGCTTGCGTGTAGCTTAGCTAAGGCAAAAGAGAGCTCGCACTATTCAAAACAGTACTCGAATCATTGGGCTACTTGAGAAAAAACTATTTCCCAGTCACTCCTTTTGAATCTGCTGTATTTGACATAGAAGTACTAAACATGAGTGGAACGACTGGGAGAGAATAAAAAGATTTGATATCTCAAGGCTGGTGATGAATGGTGGTGGTGATAGGAAGTCTTGGCTAATTGTATCTATGCTGGTGATTTTTTTTCCCTTTCTTTTTGTCTTTCATCCAGTAATTGAACAAGCTGCTAAAAGAACCTTAGGATTAAATATTGAACAAAATGGTTCCTAAGTAAGTGTCGCAGCTAATGCACCAGAGAGTTGTGCTAGTTTTTCCTCCACTTCTGATGTTCAGGGAATGCTCTTGATACAGCTTTGACTCTCCTCCTTGGCAAACACACAGCCGCTGAGCAACAGAATGATGGAGAGGCACTTCTGCCTGCAAATCAAGCCGGTAACCCTTTCTAGATTGCACAGATCTGCTCTTGGAGAAGAGAGTGAAGCTGGTTCGTTGCCTCTGCAGAGGGGATGCCCAGGGAACAGGCAGTCTTGCTTACAGTATTCACTACCTAAAGCTGACTTACTGTTAACAAAGACTAAGAGAGGAAGAGAAACGTACTAAGTAGTTTAAAGAGACAGCCATGCTGTGACAGAAAAAGGCTTTAGAAGCAATTACATAAAAAAGTGTGAGCTTCTACGCAGAGTTAGGGTCCCTGAATGGGTTAAGGAAAAAAGAAGAGGTATTTCCCGTGAGAAACCTATCGAATAAACCCAAAATGTAATCAGATTCAGCTTTCTGATGGAAACTGACTGTGCACTGATAAATATTTTCACTTTTTTTCAGTTCACAGAACAACCAAAAGAAGGTGAATAACCAACACTACCAATTCCCTTCACTGTCGTCGGTACCCAAGTGCTTTGCTGAAGCAGAGTGCTAAGAAGGGAGTCGGGACTGGACATTCTAAGTCTTAAAATTTACTGAATTTTCTCCCCAACTTTATTGTAAGTAACAATATTCTCATTTACTGCAGAACGTGAAGTGTCTGAGCAGCGCTGAATGAGCAGGGCAGCTGAAATGCTTCACAGGCTGTGTTGCTTCAGCTATTGCCAGGGGAAGGTATTTGGCTTGTCAGAGTAGTTTGTATGTAAATTGAGTGGGGTTATTTGTATTTCAGTGTTACTTAAAAGTTAAACAGCCCTTTCGGAAGGATATTCTAGTAAAATCAACACATGCATTCCACCCTTCTCCCAATGGGAAAGCAATTAGGAAAGCATTCCCAAAAAGCATTGCTTAACAGACAGGTTTGAATTATTTGCTTTCTTTATTTAATCTAATAATAATCACAGAATTGTTTAGGTTGGAAAAGACCTTCGAGATCACGAGTCCAACTGTTACCCTAACACTGCCAAGTCCACCACTAAACCATGTGCCACATCTACATGTCTTTTAAATGCCTCCTGGGATGGTGACTCAACCACTTCCCTGGGCAGCCTGTTCCAATGCTTGGCAACCCTTCCCGTGAAGAAATATTTCCTAATATCCAATCTAAACCTCCCCTGGCACAGCCTGAGGCTGTTTCCTCTCATCCTATCGCTTGTTACCTGGGAAAAGAGACTGACCCCCACCTCACTACAACCTCGCTACCTTTCAGGTAGTTGCAGAGCACGATCAGGTCTCCCCTCAGCCTCCTTTTCTCCAGGCTAAACAGCCCCAGTTTCCCTCAGCCGCTTCTCATGAGACTTGTGCTCTAGACCCTTCACCGGTTTTGTTGCCCTTCTCTGGACACGCTCCAGCACCTCAATGTCTTTCTTATAGTGAGGGGCCCAAAACTGAACACGGGATTAGAGGTGTGGCCTGATGACCTGGTTGTCCTATACATGCCCTGTGATGGCACTTAGGATGATCTTCTCCATAACCATCACTGGCACTGAGGTCAGACTGACAGGTCTGTAGTTCCCCGGATCCTCCTTCTGGCCTTTCTTGTAGATGGGCGTCACATTTTCTAACTTCCAGTCAACCCGGACCTACCTTGTTAGCCAGGACTGCTGATAAAGGATTGAAAGTGGCTTGGTGAGCACTTCTGCCAGCTCCCTCAGTACCTTTGGGTGGTTCTCATCTGGCCCCATAGTCTTGTGTGTGTCTAAGTGGTGTAGCAGGTCACTAACCATTTCCCCTTGGATTATGGGGCTTCATTCTACTCCCCATCCTTGTCTTCCGGCTCAGGGGGCTGGGTACCTGGAGAACAACTGGTCTTACTATTAGAAACTGAGGCCAAGAAGGCATTAAGTACCTCAGCCTTTTCCTCATCCTTTGTCACTATGTTTCCCCCTGCATTGAATAAAGGCTGGAGATTCTCCTTAGCCTTCCTTTTGTTGCTAATGTGTTTATAGAAACATTTTGTGTTGTCTTTTATAGCAGTAGCCAGATTAAGTTCTAGCTGGGCTTTGGCGCTTCTAATTTTCTCCCTGCATAACCTCACGACATCTTTGTAGTCCTCCTGAGTTGCCTTCCCCTTCTTCCAAAGGTCATAAACCCTCCTTTTTTTCCTGAGTTCCAGCCAAAGCTCTCTGTTCAGCCACGCCAGTCGTCTTACCCACCGGCTCGTCTTTTGGCACGTGGAGATGGCCTGCTCCAGCCCCTTTAAGATTTCCTTCTTGAAGAATGGCCAGCCTTCCTGGACTCCTTTGCCCTTCAGGACTGCCTCCCAAGGGACTCTGTAAGCCAGGCTCCTGAACAAGCCAAAGACTCTGGAAGTGCAAGGTAGTAGTTCTGCTGACCCCCCTCCTTACTTCTCCAAGAATCAAAACCTATCATTTCATGACTGCTGTGCCCAAGACAGTCTCCAACCACCGCATCACCCACAAGTCCTTCTCTGTTCACAAACAACAGGTCCAGCAGCGCGCCTTCCCTGGTCGGCTCACTCACCAGCTGTGTCAGGAATTACCTTCCACATGTTCCAGGAAGGCCCGAGACTTTCCTCTCTGCTGTATTGTATTCCCAGCAGACATCTGGTAAGTTCAAGTCCCCCGTGAGAACAAGGGCTAGCGTTTGTAAGACTTTTCCCAGTTGCTTATAGAATATTTCATCTGCCTCTTCATCCTGGTTGGGTGGTCTATAACAGACTCCCACAGTCATATCTGCCTTGTTGGCCTTTCCCCTGAGTCTTATCCATAAACACTCAACTCTGTCATCATCATCATTATGTTCTAGACAATCAAACCACACAGGGCTACCCCACCACCTCTCCTTCCTTGCCTACCCCTTCTGAAGAGTTTACAGCCATCAGTTGCAGCACTCCAGTTATGCGGGTCATCCCAACATGCTTCTGTGATAGCAACTGTCATAGTTTTCCTGTGTCCTGGTTTCAGCTGGGATAGAGTTAACTGTCTTCCTAGTAGCTGGTACAGCGCTGTGTTTTGAGTTCAGTATGTGAAGAATGTTGATAACACTGATGTTTTCAGTTGTTGCTCAGTAGTGTTTAGACTAGAGTCAAGGATTTTTCAGCTTCTCATGCCCAGCCAGGGCACCTGACCCAAACTGGCCAACGGTGTATTCCATACCATGGGACGTCCCATCTAGTTTAGGAAGTGGGGGGGGGAATCGTCGCTCGGGGACTGGCTGGGTGTCGGTCGGCGGGGGGTGAGCAATTGCCCTGCGCATCGTTTGTACATTCCAATCCTTTTATTACTACTGTTGTCATTTTATTAGCGTTATCGTTATCATTATTAGTTTCTTCTTTTCTGTTCTATTAAACCGTTCTTATCTCAACCCAGGAGTTTTACTTTTCCCGATTTTCTCCCCCATCCCACTGGATGGGGGGGCAGTGAGTGAGCGGCTGCGTGGTGCTTAGCTGCTGGCTGGGGTTAAACCACGACACCCTGCTGCACAATGGCTCCAGCTCCTCCTGTTTGTTGCCTATGCTGCGTGCGTTGGTGCAGATGCACTTCAGTTGGGCTATTGATCCTGCCACCTTTATGAGGGGAGAAGCTCTAATTCCTACATGACCATTCTCGGGCACTTTCGTGGTTTCTAACACATCAATAACCCTTGCGTCTTTGCTGCTGCATGGATCTCCATCCCCTCCCTCCACTGAGATGGCAGGCCGAGGGACCTCACTAGCACACCATCCCTCAAACATTGCCATGCCACCCCCAGGCTTACCTCTAGCGAGCCTGGTTTTATCCCTTTTCCCCTTCAAATCTAGTTTAAAGCTCTTTCATTGAGCCCTGCTAACTCCTGCGCAAAGACCCTTTTCCACCCTTTGAGGCAGGTGTACCTTCCGTGACTTGATGTCTCTTTTGTCTTTGTATTTCACTCCCTCATGGTTTAAGCATAGAAAATTGTGTCTGAATCTTCTATTTTGTAGCAGTTTGTGAAAGCGTTGCTATTGTTATTTTTTTCGTGTTGCACAGTAGGGAAAAGATGCAGAAGGTAATCTGTTTGCCTGTTCATATCTTACATATTCTCAAGAGCTCAATAGGGAATAAAAAATTCCAGAAATACAAATCTGAATTTGCAAGCATTGCTTAACAGGATCTTTCTTAGCTAATTTTCTAAATATTGGTAGGCAGTCCAATCTGATTACACTTCCAAGGTGAAGGCTGGCAGTTATATGATCAAAAATGCTGGATTTTGTTAGTTCAGTCAGACCATGTTCTGTATGGATACAGAAATGACTGGGTGAAATCCTGTGGCTCATGCTATGCAGGAAGGCAGAAGAGAAGATCTTAGTGGTTCGCTATGCTCTTGAGATGTATTTTTGGAGGATCTGTCAGACTTTGGGAGTCAGGCTCCCAGAGGACAAGAAATACACAAGTAGTTTTTTTTTTTGTTTTTTTTTTTTTTTTTTTTTTTTTTTTGGTATATGTGTATTTTAGCATCACACGAGAGATCTGTTGCAGAGCACAAATCTTACTCTCCAGGGCAGCTGCGATTGTCTGTCTTCGGTTTCCTGTCCTATGCACGATATAGTTTACAACCGCTGCTGCAGGTGGAACTGGAGTTTTATAGACAACTCCCCTCCACCTGACTGCAGTCCCAGAGGAGGACTATTCTAGCACTGGATGAGACAGATAATACTGGAACAACAACCTATCGTCATATAGTCAGGGACAATAGTAACACATAAGGTATCTGAACAAAGTCTGCACAGACATCTGTGATGATGACATATTCCAACTTTTGAAAGCAAAACCTTAATGGGTTGTTTCGTGCCTTGTTTGAAATTTGCTAGGCCTCTGAAGAGCAAACTGTAAAACAGCTTATAGTGCCATGCACACAGATCACCAGCAACAGCGGAGCTTTAAGTCACCCACACCCTTCTGTCCCCTCCACCAAGCTACGGGAATAAGCGACAGCACTAAGCAGTCATCTTCTCCAGTACTAAATCCTAGTCCCAGCCCATTTACCCGACAAGTCTGGTTCTTACTGTTCTGGATCCAGCATCCTGCTCTGTTCCCCTTTCCCACGTGACTTCTGGCTGCTTGTCACCTCCATACCCTATCGGGAGTTACTCTCTCGGTCCCTCACCCAGCTCCAGACGTTCTGTGGGCCCTCAAAGCTCCCATCACCAGTGCTTCCCATCTGAACATCCCCACTTGGGTGCCTAGGTGACTCCTGACACCACACTTGTTCGTACTTGTCCCCCTCTTTCCACCTAGGCTCTTCATCTGCCACTCTCCTTCCTGTCCTTCAGCAGGAACCAGAGCATCGACCCTAAGTTTTGCCAGATCAGGGCGGGTTCAAAAGCTGCAAACACCCCATGTTACCAATAACCTCACGGACTAAAACAAAAGAAAAAGCATAATTCTGTCATTGTGCATGCCTTTTCTTACAAACTTTTTCTTGCTCGTTCCTCCTCTCGAGTCAGTGACTTTGTTCATCATTCCCTCTTGTTCTGTCTTGTGCATGCTTCCGAGTAATTCGGTCAATTAGCTGACTCAAAGAGATAGTCATACTAGCTGTTATTTCAGGTTTTGGAACTCTTTCATGTAAGAGGCGAGCACTTTTAGCTGTCAGTGGTTCTTATGAATGAAATGAACTTTTACCTGTGATAGGTGGTATTTCAGTGGAATATCTATGAAAAGAAAGCTTGCACTATACACAAAAACAAACTCCATAAGTCTTATGAAACTTTAAAAAAAAGAAATCTGCTTTGTTCTAAGATACGATCTGAAAAATCACTGTATAAGTCAAATGAGTCACACCTGAAATTTCAGTTGAGATTTTCAGGGGCATTCTTATTTAATAATTTCACACGCTGTGGAATTGTCATGTGGTGAAAAGTGAATTTATCATCAAATTAGCTACTGTGGGTGTTACACTGTCGATAATATAATCACTCCACCATCACTTCACCATCACCCATTCTCTCCAGTTCCCAAAAGAAATGTCACTACATAAGGCCCTCTTTTCTCGTCACTAAATTGGTGAAGTTCAGTGCAGAGTTCTGCAGTATTGACTTTGAAATGCATGCTTTTGACTTTTGCATCTTGTTTCTTGAAGAGCCTATCAACAGAGTGGATCTCAACAAAGTCTGCCTTGGTAAGTACCTTTGCCTGTCACTGTTACTAAGATGTTCTAACTTGGATGATTTCATTTCAGTCCCTTTGTAAAAACAGATTTGTTTTTCAGACCTTTTCCCCCTTGAGACCACAATGATGTAAATGCGAACAATGCTCTGCGCATTTATGCACGTGCGTGTCTCGGAGCCTAGAGGCAGAATTTCCCATAAACATTTCCGAGTTTCAAACAAAAACAGGTTTTCACATTAAAAGCTCCTTTTTATGTTCTCAAGAAAGCGCTGAGCTAGATGTGCTCAGGCAAGAGCACTTCATTAGGTAATTCTTCTCTCATCTGTGTGCTTATGAACGATTCCCGTTTGACCTCAGAGAAGGATGTATGTATGTGAAGTCTATGAGCTCTTGCAGTCCTAGGAGGAGGCGTCCTTTTGGAAGCTATTAACAACTACAATAAGAAATATAATATTTTTAAAGCTGCTTCCTGAGGTTAACAGCTAAAGGCCATTTGAGATCCCTGCTCCATTTTCCATTATATCATACTTAAAATAGAGCAGTGTGGTATCTAGTCCCTGTGGAGAGGTGTGCGCTAGCCATAATAACCCCACAGCTGTTAAGTTTGTCAGGGGACTGCAAGGCACTGTAGAGATACCCAGCATAGAGAAGTTTGTAGTCGTAACAGTGCAATGATAAATCAGTAGCAAAGCACCTGTTCCTCCTTCTCTCTTCCATTCCTCATCTCTCCAGAAAAGCCCAGCCCCCAACCTTTCTTAGTTTTTTTTAATTTTTTTTTTCTATTTTTCAATGATGGGTGGTGCAGTGGCTTGAGTTCAGCAAGAACCGCCCGCTTGCTCTAAGTGTATTCAACCGGCTAGGTTTGACTGGCTCAGTTAGCCTGCTTTATTTGACTGCTTAAGGGAAGACTGCAGCCAGTTTTGTCTCCAAAAAGCAGCTCAGATTCTGTATTCATTTATAGCCTGTATTGTCTGCAGGTATGGCTTTATTTGCAGCCTGGCACTTGGAAGTGGTTTTGCAGTTGTTGTTCCCTGGCTTCACCTCATCAGTTTTAAGGTTTCATTCTGCCTGGAATAGAAATGTTATCTTATCTAATGGGAACTCTGTTTTAGAAGTAAATAACAGAAAGTGAAGAGATCCTGGATGTCACTTTAGCTGTTGGGTTTTGGTTTTTTTTTTTTCAGACCATGGAGGTATTACACTGTTCAGCACACCAAAGGTAGTGGTAATTCTGTGAGCTTCCCTCCCACCCTGGTATTTATGTGAGGTAGGCTGGGCTACTGGTTTATGGGAAACTGTAGTAAGTTTTTAGTCTAAAGGAAAAAAACAGCAGGTACTATGTGTGTAAAGAATATTGTTTTTTCTAGTGTTGTTGGAAATAGTGTAACTGCTGGATGGTGGCCAACTGGTACCAGTCTCGGATCTTTTATCTTTATATGCTGATGGCTTTTTAGACCAATTTACAATGCCAATGATTTGGTTTTTGTCTATTTAAAAGACAGCTGAAGACTAATGAGCAACCAACTCCAGTGACCTTTGAAAACTGCAGGTATCTTCAGCCTGCTGAAAAATAAGTCCGCAGTTTAAAAATCCAGAGCTATTGCCTTCACACAGAACAAAAAAAGCATAAGAGCTTGGAAAGTTCAACCCCATATTCCTCATCTTATTCTGTGGGAGTTATTCTTGAACATGCAAGACCCCACGCATTGTTCCTGTGGGTGCTTACATCTTCCAGTCTCTTTTGTAATATGTCTGGTGTTATCATTCTTCTCTTTTGAATAATGACCTGCTATTATTCAGAAATAGTTAGGCTACTGTGGCCCAGCCTATTTTAGATCAACAAAGACTGTGCTTTTTAGAGCTGAACTGTGTAAGTGCTTTTTAAACCCCTCTTTCTTTTAAAAAAAATCTGATGTTCTCAAAACCTTTAGGTTCTACATTTGCTATAACAAGCTATATGCTGCTGATGTTTTGGGTTGTTTTGTTTTTTTAAATAAAATGTTTTCCAAATAAATAGCAAAATTCCCCATAGATACCAGGGTCTCAGAAGTAGTGCTAAACATCTGGCTTGTCTCTGTAGACTGCATCATGTGGTAGCCGGAATATCTGGTTCAGTGCCGTGCCTGTCTCCCAAATATATTCAAAACATCAGCTTTTTGTGGAGAACATTTGGTAAAAGCTTCCTTCATTGCTTTAAGCCAATTCCCATGTGGATATTACTTCTTCAGATCGATGTGAAATTATTCAGATTAGAAAAAAGTGGAGTTGTCGACATTTGCGTACAGAACAAAATACTGCATTGCAATTACACGCATAGGACAAGGAAAATGCCAATAGCATGTAATACGTTTTAATTCTAATTTTTTTTCTTTACATTTCAATCTTTAATAGAATATTTTCTGGTCCAGAAGACCCATTTTTCTAAGAAAAAGTATTTCTATTACTGAATTCAATCAGCAGTTCTCTCTTACCTAAGCAGACAATTGCCTGTCATGTAAGTCCAAAACACAGCCAATAAAACTAAGATCTTGACTGTTGTCCCCGTTTCAACAGCTTTATGGCAATGTGATTTGGTAAAGAAAGCAAGGTCGCACCAAAGAAAAATTACTGTGAGTGTAGTGTAAAGAACAGACTGAACAAAAAAAAAAAAGACTTTTTGTAGAAGCGTAACTAGTTATTGTATGAAGTCATAATGAACTATCAGTTAATTCTTCATTATAAGGAAATGCATTCTGACATAAAATGTGCACTGTGACTAGGTTGAATGTATATACTGCTGTTCAATGGCTACATTTTGCCTAAATTTTTATTTTTTAAATGTTTGTGTCTCAAGAATCTTTGAACTTTGAGTGCTCTTTTAGATCAGATCTTATATTATTCAGGAAAAATCATACTTAAAAATAAGCTGAACTTCTTTAGACACTTTGAGGCTCCTTTCCATCTCACCTAACCAGACTGCAACCCATGTTGGAGAAGCTCTATAAAAATTCCCGTTGTGGTAGATTCATGGGTCCTAGTTGGGGTGACTGTTACAGAAATTCCCATTTTCTCACTATCAAGGCTACAAAGTTTTCAATTATAAGGTTAAAGAGCTATTTAGGGGAAAAAACAAAAACAAAACAAAACCAAAAAACCCCAAGAACTATCTTTTTTTCTTATGTCTGCATTCCACAGTTAAAGCTTTTTCATGGCCACCTTCCTCAGACAATCACCTTGTGCTGCTCAGTTTAGTCTTTCGTGACATTTCTGCCTTTCTCTCGAGCTGGACACCCTTCTCCGTACATCATTCTGCCATCTAACAAAATAGAGCTGGATGTGCTACTGCGGTCGGGAGGGTTTCTGAGGTAAGCTTTTAGATCCTCAACTTCTTCTAAGGTGCAAAACTCTTCTGTAATGTAGATAATTCTGTGCTATGCTGTGTCTTTTGTGTTACAATTTCTATCAGCAGTAGGTGGCTAATAGTGACCCACCCAATACTATCGTTAATCCAAGACATGATGCTTCTTTTGCTCTATCAGATTAATTGCGTGAAAAAACACGTGTACTAAATTGCAATTGACACTGACCCGGTTAACAAGTGCCAGTGATGTCTCTTTTAATTTATAGTTAAAGAGAAGATCACTTCTCATTTTATAGAAAACATGTATTCTGTAATTGTATAGTTTATTGCTGTTTGGTTTATAATTTATCTGCAGCAATGGGATCTTTCAAAATCTTCTGGAAGAGACTCACTGAATTACAAATTCTCTGCAGTTGCATTGTCTTCTGATTCAATCGCACAGAATAATGTGACCCATTGCTCTTATCTGTGTCAATTTTATTGCATTATATGTATGTCATGAATGTGGTTTGTGGTTGAAAAGGGAATTGTACTGCCACAGGATGATAGTGAAAAAGCATAATTAAGAGGCAAATCATGAACATCCTTTATTATGGTCTAACAGCCATGCTAATAGTCTTGCTTTACATTTATGTGTAAAAGGTACTTTAAGAGGCAATGTCTTATGAAATAAAATTTAATTTTGACATCAGGATGCTGTTACAACTTACCTAACCTGTAAATTATGTAAAATGGTTGTCTAGCATATACCTCGACTTAGAGACACAAATAGCAAGATCCTCGACTGTGGGGAAGCATCAATAACCATTGCTTTTAGTGCCAGGGTAACCTTTTGTACCTGGTGAAACAATATTTTTCCATTTAAAGAGCTTTTCACCTTTGTTTGCAGTGCGGGTATTACTGCTCATATAAATGGCGACAAGAGGTTTTCACCCAGATATACATGTGGGAATAAAAGGAAAAACCCATACATTAAGCTACACTATCCATCTCCATGACATATGGCCCCAGAGAAGGGAGAGAACTGGTGTAGATGTGAACCCTACACCTGCACTTTAGAAGGGCACTCTACCTGTCCTTCCACCCATCTGTTCATCACCCGAGGAATCGCGAGAGCTTTTAGTGCTCTGTTTCCAGTGCCTGGGGAAACAGAAGAACTAAAGAAAGATGAACGACTGTTGCGCGAAATTTCCTTCCAGGGAACTAACTGCGAATTGCAGAGGTTATTAATACTGGTAATTCAAGTCTAATCAGGGAAAAGTAAGAACAAACATTTACTTTACATCGTGCAATCTATGTTGGGGCTGCAAAGCAAGAACTCTTTTTCTTTTTTTGGCACTTGTTTTCATTTTCTTGACTTTCTTGGGTTTTTTTAAAGAAAACAATGGAAAGAGGGAAGCCATCTCAGAAAAAAACTCCATCGTCACCTGGGATATGGAGAATCAAAGGTGAAATCTAGGCTGAAAAATGGGCAGAGAAAGGGCTCCCAGGTCTGAGATGCGTGCCTCTACAGGAGGATGTATGTGGTGTAGGCTGTTCCTTTCCCAGGTTTTTAGCTAGGAGTTCTCCCTTGTGCGTATAGCTTTACTCCTGACTGCTGGTGATTCTGGATGTTCAGTCTCACGTTGGCCAGTATATTCAATTTCCTATATTAATGTACGTCTTCTCTTTGCTTAAATCATGCCTTATGCTGGTTGATTGTAAAAGTGGGAGAAATTAAATACACAGTTTTGAAGTGATCCGTTGTCCACATCCAAAACGCTTTTGGGCAACTGGGTTGAGTGCTTTCATTTAAGCTGCAATTATATTTTATAGATGAAAAATAAAATGGTAAAAGTACAATTTCCAGTAGGTTTCTGCTGAACTTCAAACATGAATGAAGGGACAAATTGTGATCATTTTATTCATGACGAACGTTATCTTACTCTACATCATAAGGTGCTATTTAATGCAAGCAGTAGCTTCATATTTTGGTCTAGCGCTGATTGACATGTTCCGTTTGAAAGTCATATGGAGAAAACCTACGTACTGATCCTGCCATGAAAGAGTTAATTACCTTGCAATAGGTAATAAATTCACTCTGTTGTATTCTGTAGAGTAGATATATTTTTTAAGTAGCATTCGTCTTTAGCTTGTATTTTGCTAATTTTGTACACTTCTATATTTTATATACCATTTCTACTGACTGCCCAAGATTACCAGTGCAGATATTTAGCAAGCTTCTCTTCCAACACTGTTTTATTTTTATTTAGGTGTTTTTACTTTGTAACCAGTCAGTCTGTAATTCCCATAAGCTGTGTCAAGGACTCACCATGCCAGATCCTGTCTTCGTGACATATTTGGAACTAGTGCAGTCCAGAAATAACAGTGAGGAGTTAAAAATGTTATCCAAGAAGACATGGTAACATGCAGCTATCTAAAGAGACTGCTATCTTCATTAATACAAAAAGTAATAGCGTTTATTAAATTTGAGAAAAACTAGAAGCTATCTCTTTGTATTTAATCAAGTAATTATGTATATTATTTTGATAGAATAGCTGTGACAAGCTCCTCAGATGGTTTAAACAGAATCGTTCTACACGTATCTGACTCTGTTACTGTTAAGAGGCTCAGTTGATTTATTAGTACAGTATCGCCTTACACTTGGTTTATTCTTTGGACATGTTTCCGGAGGGTTTAGTTTCACAGTCTCTTGGGCATCGCATTTTGTTGACTAGCCATCATCTAAACTTGGCCAAGAGCAATCAGATGAGCTTTCCACCCAAGCTCTATAAGCTACATCTGTTCTCAATAATTGACAACACAGTAATCCTCCCCCAAAACTCCTCCTTGGGGCATGTTATATCCTCATTTGCCCTGCAAATTCATCACTTAGTTGGCTCTGCAGATCAGTCACCTGCCTTGTACATTATTTCAGCAAAACTTCCAATGCTATGGAAGAGAAGATGTGGTTGGAGAGAAAGAGGGGCCATCATGAACAGAAAAACAAGACCGAAAATCAGGGAGCATTTAGCAGTACTAAGGGGATGCATCTCAGATAGCACAGGCCCATAGAAGTTGTCCTGTTTTCCCCGTGAATCTCAAGGCATTTGGGTTTCAACTGGTCACTTTTTCTGTACAGCGTTTGTACCATTGTAGAGCTCGTGTCTCAAAGAAGGCATTTGATGAAACTGCAGAGTTTCAGTCACATTTTCCATTTTCTACTGCTATGAAACTTAATATAAGGAAAAGAATAGGAAATCTGTCGCACGTAACCATAGCTTTGTTATTGCTATCTTATCTGTAAATCAATTTTCAGTAATTAAGAATCCGATGGGGAAAGAGAACGTAAACTCCTAGCAACGGAAAGGGAGATGGTAGGTTGGGCTTATATACGAGGCCTAACAGAAGGCTATGTTGTTTTAATATTGTATGAAATAATAAGAAGAATACTTGTGAAATAATAGCAAAGGGTTTTGTCTTTCCTCCCATAAAGTCAGTTTAGTATGAGTGCTCTGAAGGTTAGATAAGATAAAATTTTTTTACTGGGCTAACTTCACCATTCTCCATTTTCTAATCATTTTATGTAAGTTTGTCTTTTACCTGAGGTGTTTGCATTGTCTCTTTCTACCTTTGTTAATGGATTTCTCTGTGAGTGTGTGATGGCTGAAAAGCAACCTGATGCGGTGGCTACATAAATTTGGAAATCTCTTCTCGAAATCTGTGGTACAACCCGTGTACTGTTGTGTGTCCAAATGGATTTAGTGTATCATAATGCTCCTAGAAAAACAAAAGGACAAAGAAGATGGGATTGCTAAGGGAGACATTAGATTTCATTTCACACTGGTAATAGTTTAGAGATGTGTGCTGAGCAAAATGGGATTCAATTCTGCAGCACTCCTCTTCTTTATTGCTGCTAAGTGATTTCAATATCCAGTCTAAAGTGATATTCAGAGTGTTCGATAGAATGGGGATGAAATCAGGGAGCGCTGGAGGCTCAGAGGAGGCCACAAATCTCAGGTTGACTCGACAAAGCCTTTCGGAGCCATCCCACCTGACCTTAACCCGTCTTATTTAACCTGGAGGCTGCTGGTAAGTACCTTGCAATGTAAGATATCGTTTTGTGTTAAAGGGAACTATGCAGCTAGATTGCATTTTGGACATCAATTGATGTTACCGTAGTTATGGCTTTGGCCGTGAACTTACCGCTTTCAGAAACATTTATGGCTAAAAGTTTATTGCCCAGCTGTTGCTGCCTGGTAGACATAGCATAACTGGGAAATGGTTTAAACCCTTTAACCTTTCAATTTATGACTGTTGAAAGCAGATGAGGTTTGCTATACAAACAAGGAGGCTTACCTGTAGTCCACAAGACACTGCTCACAAATACTCTACTTGGGTACCACTTCTCGAAACAAAGAAGCTCCTTTCTGCCATGATGTACATTCGGCTTCTGATAAACACGCAGCTAAAAAAGGTGAGTGCTGTTACTTGTTCTATGTATTTAACAGTATCAGAGTAATCTCGCAGTTTCTTGAATGTTAACTGTTGATAATTTGTATTGTTTAATAGTGTACAGTGTAGGATCCTAAATCAAATTACGTTAGGAGCCTGAGGGGCACCAGTGGAACTATTGAGAATCTTTCTTTTGGCGTCTGCAGGTTTTGTACAAGGACTGAGGAAGAGTGAAGTGAGGGCAATGCAGAAAAAAAGCATCAAAGGCAGTTGCTCTGTAGGTGCTTATATTAGTGACAGTTTCACAATTCTGGCTTTGTGGTCAGTGTAACAGGGTTACCCAGCAAAACAGGGTTTTCTTCTGCAAGAAAGGCTCAGGAGCTACACTCTACTGTCCTCGCTATGCTTTTGGAATCCTTTAGATTTCTAGACATCACCTCATTTTCTCTGACAAAATACTGAGATGTTGATAAAGTGCTATGAAATTGAAAAACCAAACCAAAACCAACCAATATTTGAGAGGAGTTGAAATTATATGTCTCCATTAAACAACCTTGGCTTTTTTTTCTGGAACCAAACAGCTACTACCTTAGGTTAGCATAAAATATTTTATACTGTTTCTATGAAATTCTCTGAGAGCAAACTTCTGCTTTTGGTCTTCTCCTGTATCTAGCTGCATCATTTTTTGGCTAAAAACTGGTTAGAGTAAATATTACACAAAACCAGCCGTGGTTTGGTGAAGACTTAATATGGCTTTATTTAGTACGTGTTCTGTATTTCCATTTGAACGCGTAAATTGTGTTGTCACTTGACTCGATACGCAAGGGCGTATGAAAAAAGCAAAGTGAGCTCTCAGCCCTTCCTCTATTAAAAATGCCTTCAGCAGCATAGCGTAATTTTGGCCAGACAGCCTTTTAGCTTTCATTTGCTGGTCAACAAGTTTGCTTTTAAAAACCTTGACAGAAGAGGCAGGCATGCACTCGTGTCTGTTTATGGCACTCTTCCGAAAGATGCGTCACGAGCTGGCGGGGGAGCAGGGCAGAGAGCCTGGCATTCCTGCTTATCCTGTCTTCACAACCAAACGTAGCTCCAGGGTACAGAGGAGCTTAAGCCATTAATATTGGTTTCCCCACTAGGCGTTTTATGTAAACTGACAGCTCTGGCAGCAGACATGACTTCTGCATAGTCATCAATGATCGCTTCTAAAATTTCATTAAAAGTGTAGAACACACCGACAGCGGTGTTCTCAGATTTGAAGTGGCACGGTTTCATTTCTTCACATGTGAGCAGATAATCTACTTTGTGCTGAGATATTTTGCATAGAGCCTGTGCAATAATTTATTGGCTTCTATAGCATCCAGGGACCTTATTTTTAAGAAGCAGAATGCATTTGTAAAATATGTGTTGCTAGTATTATTATTTTTAATTTACTCTTGGCAACTGAATTTTCTTCTCTGTTGCAGAGAATAATGAAACGAGATGGATTTGCTGGATTCTAGTTTACTTTAAAAAAATCACAATGGCAATTTACATGTGTTTCACCCTTACATCAAGATTTTGAATGTTTACCGTAACTGGATTAGATTCTAGTTATGTGCAGAACTGACTGGAAAATAAACTGGCATCCTGATTTGCATTCATTCTGCACCAGTGGTTCCCCTGTCAAATTTGTTCAGTGTGGAAGATTTGGCCAAGAGCTGGGTTTGTGTATTACCTGTTACTGCAGGCAAAAGCCTGAAGTATGTGTTGGCCCAAATCCTTGACATATATAAGGAATGACATATTGCTATTCAGAGAATAGGAATATTGGAATTAAAATATATTTAGTGTTCGGTCGGGAAGAGGGCTGGGGGGGGGAGGATTTGCACCTAGATAGCCAGGAGCCTGCGTTTATAGAGTGTGAAAATAGCTGCTGAATGGAAGGTGACCTCGGTGTGTGATTTCCAGGTAGCTTCCTTATACTTCTCCTGCCCTACGAGGTCTGGGATGGGGGACGTGGATGCTTGTGCTTTGTGACTGCGCTGCCACTCGATCAGACAGCAGAAGAGCTTGCTATTAGCAGCATGCAGGTATGTCAAAATCTTCCCTTCCGACTGAAGATGTGTGATTGGGGGGGGACAAAAATTTTAATTTTTCTTTCTTTCCCTTTATGCTTCTTCTTCCTCATGGGTTCTGTTTGTAGGTGTAGCTAACTACAGGCCACAATACCCAGTGAAAGTTAAGAAACAAATGATGGCGTATGCTTGTAAAATATGCATTGTTACTCAACGGTCTATGCTAAGAAAAGATTGTCTTGCTGTACTTATTTTCCATTCTTATTTTCCCAGTTTCAAGTGAAACCTCTTTTTCCAGGTCTAATGCCAGACTACCACTCTGGGTTGCCTTTTATTCTGTGTGGCTCAGATACATCTGACTCTTAAGCAGAACCCAGTCCTGTTCAACATGGGACTTGAGTGTTCCTCGTGTACTGCAGAATATACTATTCTGAGAACATCTGTTCAGGAGTCAAGTATTTGTTTCACCAGCCATTTTTCACTCTGGTATCAGGCAAATTTTTAGTGGGGAAGTTTAAATCACCCTTTACTCTGCTTTTCACTGTTGCCATCCCCAAGCAGTTGCATACAAGCGCCCTATCCTTATGTATAGGCCAACGCTATAATCTCACCAACAGATTCGTGTTGATATTATTGCGGATTTGTATTTATAATTTGTAATTCTTCCTCTCTCCATCTAATAGAGAGAGGAAGGGTGTCAGGGGTAGATTTAGTACAAATGTTTCAGCTTGAGCTAGGTAGATTTGTTAAAAGAACTAACAAAATTGGATATAAAGCTGTACCAACAAAAATAGAAAGTTTTTGAGACCTCTACTGGAGCGGCTACCTTACTTTGCCGCATTGTGCTTCATGGATGCACATTAACACTCCTAAAGCTTGGCGTCTTTGGACTGAAACAGAGAAATTTGGGAAGGCTGTCACTGACGCATTCTGGTGTCCCAAATTCTGGTTATCTCCTGGTGCCATCAACTCATTGGCAGGGAGTTGTTTCACCTCCGAAACTGTGTGTTGATGAGACTTCTCGGTAAAGTCCATGGGATGTCAAGCGGTGCAAGACGGACTGTGTCCTCCTCCGCAGGGAAGGGGAGCCACCTGCACGTGTATTTCAACAGTAAACAGATACATCTACTGTCCTCATTCTCTAGCTTTCCTTCACAAAAACGTGGGAATAAGGTAAATATAAAAGCAACCTTATCTGGGCTGAGCTGAAGTAGCAGATAAGGGAGGTTTTGCTTCCACGCAGATTTACATGGAAAATAACAGCCCTCAAAATAGCAGTAGCAGAGAAGAGAATTAGACGTTTAGGCAGGATTTGAGTGTCCCTGGTGGCTTCAGAAGAAAGTGAAGCACTTCACTTGTGTTTCAAACTATAAATAAAGTTGCCAACCGAATTGCTCCTCCGACTGCTTGCTGTAAAGGCTGCGACAGGCTCCCGTGCCGGCACGTGGGTGCTCCGCATCGCCGCATCTGCTGGCTCGAGGAATGCCGGGGCTGATCCAGCCTTCTGGCTCCGTGCCTGCTGGAAGGTGTTTCTCATCAGGCTCTGTAATGCGTTTTGGAGGGCTGGAGCTCGTGCAAATTTATAAGTAACTGGAGGATGGTATTGTAACTAGTGCGGTGAGGTGTGCACAGCTCTGTGCTGTGACTCCCAGGGAAGTCTTCAACTGACTTACTAAAAATTAGCCTTTTGCAGTATTCTCTCATTAGAGTTGCTTTGCAAGTGACATTGGAGATCAAGGTAAGAAAAGAAATTCACAGTTTTTACATCACAAAGTTAGTGATGGAAATGTGTGATGGTATCAAGTTATCTTTAAGGAAAACGGTTAAGAGCGGAAAAATTCAGAAATATAGTGGCAAGGAAGTAAACAGAAAAGCAAAAAGGCTTTAGAAAAAGAAGACAGATGTGAAAAGAGGCTGTTTGGGATGACAGCGCGCTACTCTGTGAATTAACAGTCAAACCTTTCTGTCTGTCTCATATTGAAAGTCCGGCGCCCTCGCTCCTTTTCACCAGTGAAAAGTTTCCAAGACCTCACACCAAGGTAATAGCTCTGTCGTGTGTCCGTGGGTGGTGTCATGGCCAGCCTTGCTCGCGTCAGTAGATTGTGCTGTTGTCACATTCCTCAAGGAAAATGATAGCTTTGATATACTCAGTTACAGATTTGGTATAAACCTACATGTATCATCCACTCTGTTGGACAAGTTTCATCAGAATAAAAATGAAATTAGGAAATGGCAGAATGAAATTGCTTTATTCTAGTATTTGGCCAGCTTATCTGTGGTTAACATTGCAGTGACCATTCTGTTTTAATTATGCTTACATTGAGCAACTCGGAATAACTTACCCATATGAAAAGTTGCTTCCTAACCCCAGGGAGTTAACAGTTGTCTTTTGAGCTAATGAAACAAATTACCTTTATCTAGGTAGAGACTGCAGGGAATCTCAGTAATGGCGACGGGCAAGGTGCGCTGGCCTGAATCCTGTCACTGCTAAGAAGTAAACTAGGCTTTAAATGTCTGCCGGACAGCAACCAGAGATGGGACTGGGCACGAGTCTGTTACTTGTGCAGGGTCTGTTTTGGATTCAGTGTGAGAGGCAACGGAGATAGGGGAGAAAGTGAGAAGACAGGCAGGTAAAAGTATATGAAAATAAATGAAGTGGTTGTCTTACAGGATGGAATTGCCAAATGGGAAAGAGGAAGAGCTGAAGAAAGAAATTATTTTATGGACACAGGGGAAGCAGAAAGAAAACAAATCAAAAAAGGGGAATCAACGTAACAGGCTTGTATTTTAATATGTGCTTTGGATTCCCCCACCACATTCAGGTCTCCTGTGAAACCCTCCTCCTTAAACCCCATTTTTCTTCAAGTCTGCCTCCTTTGTTCCCATATGAAAACTGGTACAGAAGTCTCAGCAGACAGGCGAGGGATTCAATGACCAGCTAAGAGCTTTTCTTCCTTGTAGCGTGGGGTTTTTTTGTTTGATTGGATTTGGGGTGTTGTTTTTTCTCCAATGACCTGTTTCAAAAGAGTACTGTATTGGTTACTGCTCACAGAGTAGATGGATCAAAAGTAACGTGTAGGCTCCTTTCACAACAGTCCCCTGATGTGTTTGGGTAATCCTTCCAGAGCACAATTTGTTCCTCAGAGACAATAAAGGTGTTTTATAAAGAAGGAATGATTTCTTGATAAGGAAATTACCATTTTAGAAAGGGACTATAATCATGGGAGATTTATAGTGGCAGCTCTCCCTGCTGTTAGCAGAGAAAAATAATGACAGCAGCACTGGTGGGATGAAGAAGGAACGTTCTTCACTGAGCCCTATTCCTGTATCCTTTTAATTACACATTACAGGGTGCTCTGAGAGACAGGACACAGCAGTAGTGGGAACTCGGGGCTGATTCCAAATAATAATTTATCTCCATCCCTAACAGAGCTTTCACTCTGGCATTAGGGGTAGCGAGGCACTCATTAAACTGTAGGTGATGCCCAGATTTTCTGCTGTTCAGATACATCTAGCTTGTGTTCAGTAGAATGGGTTGAAAAAATTTTAAATTAGTCATTCAGAAAGATCTCTCATCGAGAGGCAAAATAGACCTGAACTTTGTTTTAAAAGTCAGCTCGTTATGCTGCAATTACTAAGAAGCTTCAAATGAACTATTGTTTGAATACAGCCGGTGAGTGGTTGCACATTTTTTTAAAGTGTTGTTTAATAATCATTTGAGCTCTTAGCTCCACGCAGATAGCAAAAATGGTATCGGCATGTGGTCTTATAATTAATTGTATAGGTAGTACAGAGGCAACGTATGATATCGTTAGCAATATAATGAACATGTTATATTCATAAATGTCTAGAAGACTCAGGAGCTGAACAAATTACTAAAAGCTAAAAAAAAATAATCTGATAAATGGTATGGTAATGATGTTTTGATATTATCTGATGGCCAAGCAGGCACTTTAAGAGAACCTGAAGATCTCCTGAGTTCCTAACTGACAATGACAGATTGGTACCAATAAGATAGGCATGATACCAACGGAAAATGAATTGATGGGGGGCCAAAAAAAAAAATCTATGACACACACTAGGAGGGGCGACCCTAAGTAGTAGGACACTTCAGTGAGTTGAAAAAATACCTCTCATTGTTTTCATTTCTGCTCTTTGGGGTTTGGTTTGGTGTTGGTTTTTTTTTTAAAATATGTGGTAATTCTTTTATACTTTCTATGTTATATTTAATCTCGTGGTATCAGTGTTCCAGCTGGTTTAAACAGAGAACATTCCTGTGACCTGTCTCAGAGAAAATGTTATAAATTTTCTAAGCCTTTCCTATTGTAAAATGTACCATTAAATACCTGACATATGCAGATAACCTGTACACGGATTAGTCTGGTATCAGGGTTTTTTTCTTGCTATTGCTTTTATGCAATAAGCTGTGCATGAGCAAAATCTTACTTAGTCATGCTGATCCTCTTAATGTGCCCAGCACAGCAGAATATTGCAAAAAAAAAAAACCTTAAAATTCATTAATTTCACCAGGCTGTCCCTTTACGTGAGGCTAAGTACTAGAATATAATCTTCTTGAGTCTGTGCAGTTGCCAAGAGGTAACTGGTGTGTGAACGTACCAAATAAAAGCTGTTGCAAAGGTGTTCTAATGGTCTAGAAGTCTGGTCAAATTTTCTGTAGACGTAACACAATTGCATATTGTTTTAATTATGTTTCAGTCGCATGTATAAAATCGATCCTTCAAGCTTGAAATGACCTGCTTTTGATTCATCATGTAGAGGCACATTTTAATTCTTCAAGAAGTTTAATAACTTCATGCATTCATTGTTTAAGTAATTCCTTAAATCCTGAATGCTTACACGAGCAACTTCACTGGCTTATATTTTCTTTTATTGAAATATATTACAGGAAATACCTTAGAGCCTACTTCATTATGTTTCATTGTAAAAAGCCGTGTGCCTCGGAAAGAAAGAATACCAGTCTGTAATACTTGTTTTTAAAGGGAGACCTAAATTCTTGCCTTGAAAAATCGCAGTCAGTATCTCTCAACTTCATTGAAAACACCAATAGGTGCTCCCATTCTGCTGCTGAAGTCAGCGAGAAAAAGATTTCCCTTCTTCAAGGATCAGTGTAATACCAGGATTAAAATAAAGTTAATTAAGAAAATGTGGATTCATCAGTATTTCCACCACAAGTTAAGATAATGTGGAAGGTTGGATGTTTGCTATGCACAGGAACGTTTTCAAACCACAGTCTCCTCTGGATCTACAGTTGTGAGAACCTGCAGCAGCTCCCAGTGGTTACACAACTTTGAGGATGTTTTTAGCATAATCAAACACCCGCAATGCCACTCGTAGTCTGGATAAAACAAGAATGCCCTTAATTTCCAAGAATTAGATTTTTAAATTTATTTTTGGTGTACAAAGATGGAACTGCGAAAAGATAGAGCCAAGATCCAAATTGGACCCCGTGGAGTTGCGCAGCTGTTTGTGAAATGCTCCGTCGTTTCAAGAGGCCCTACGGGTTCATAATGAATATAATTGCTTTTGGTGTTGGCGGTTAGGTTTGACTCTTTTGCTATAGTTGCTCTATTAAAATTTTTTCACTGATGATGCCAGGTGATCTACCTCAGTGAAAATGTATTGATTTTCTGAAAAGTCCATTTCAGGAAATATTCTTGCACTGTGTTTTTACATACGTTTGCTTATAACTTCATTGCTATACCTGTAAGTTGCCTCTCATCCTGCTGACATAGCTTAAAGAGCCATGTAAAGTTGTGAAAAGGTTCAAAAGAGATCTTTCAGAGACCCCTGGAAGAATATTGAAGTAAAGAAGGAATTAAGTTGTTTGTTTTTTTTAAAGCTAAATTCTTCAGGATTTATGTCAGCTTGTTGCCTACACACCATTGACAATTCATCTAAAATATCTGTTGACTTCATATTTGAGGGCTTACGTCATTAAATTATTGAGCTTAGTAGGTCAAATGGTGCATATTCAGGAGATTTAAAGACATTTTCACAGTTAAAAAAAAACCAAGAAAGAACAGCTTAACGTCTATTTTAAAACTGCTAAACCTGTAGAAATTCCAAAAGCATGAAATGAAAAACATTGCTGCTTGCTATGCTTGGTCTGCATCGAAGGGAAACTTTGTGATGGATATAAAGTTAGCTTTTAACCGGGCTCCTCCCAAAACACTGTAATTCAAAAAAGCCAGAGAGCTGTACAGCAAATGCTGCTTGCACAGGAGTTAATGGTCTCCCTGAGAAGATGTTGCTATCCTGCAGAAGAAAATAAAAATGGGAATTTCTAAAATGCAGATTTCCCTGCAAATGCAAAGGCACATCCACGCTGCTGTTTTCCAGTGAGGAAAGGAAGGAAGACAGTATTTTGAAAGGTTTCTCCTCGATCTCTTTATTCTGTGTATGATGTTTTCAGTTAAAATGGGTTGGAAAAGTGGACTTTCCTGTGCCTGTGGGTGCGTTGGGGCGAGAGTGGTCAGAAAACGGCCAGAAATGATAAAGTGTATAATGAGACAATTTGGGGGGTTCTATCCAAAAAGTTGCATGACCAGCTACACTTTTACTCCTTATCAGAGCTGAAACATTGACTTTTTTGTTTGTCTGGCATGGAAAGTCAGAAACCTCTCTCTTTGAACAGGGAATAGGGGCACGAGCAGAAGCCCCGGGTATCCTGCGAGGGCAACCTGCGGCGGCGAAGAAAACCGTAGGGAGACCTCAAAATCAATAGCAGCAAGAGAAAAGGGCTTGGTCTGAGCCCAGCAGCAGAAGCGGCAGCACAGGTAACTGTCTTAGAGAATCGAAGCCTCGGTTTCCTGCTAGATCCAGATTTACGCTGAGCCTGAAGGCTTTTGGTTTTAGAGAGAAAGTCCGACAGCTAGCAAGCGTGCCGTGTACTGCATGCTTTCACGTGGAGGAGGGAAAGAGCAAGTTAAGAGAGAAATTAAGGTAGTTTTTTGATTGCCGTTTCAGTGACCAAGAGAATATTGAAAGGGCCAAATTTAATGTTTTGGGGAAAAGGAAACATAGCAGGAATTTCTATTACTACGTTTCTCTGCTTTCTGAAAATTCTAGTATGGGTTGAGAATATAACCAGGGAGATAAAATACTTGCCAGGTTTAAGAGAGAGAGCTCTAGTTAGACACCTCGCACAAATTGCATTATGGCGAGATAGCTTTATTAGAAGAAAACAAAGATTTGGCAATGTGGTTATACGTGTGAGTAAGAAAAATGTGCTGGAAAGCACTGACAAAGGAAAGGAGCACGTGAGGGAGGAAAAATAATATTGATCATACCATAAAAGCGCGTATTATAAAAACAGCGCCAAAGTCAGTCAAGGAATGAGAATGGAAAGGTGGAGAAAAGCTGTGGAAGACATGGCAAACCGCGAGGCTGGAGCTGTTGGTGGTGCAAACGGAAGACTATCTCCGTGTTATCCCTACGAAGGAGACGCTTCCAGCGGGATCAGGACACGCTTGGTCTTTCTGGAGGACGTGGGAAATGGGAGTTTTGGGGCTGGTGCAGCGCTGCGCCGTCACAGGCAGCTCCGGGAGGTGGGATGGGATGGGATCAGCTGGTGGTCGGCACAGAGGGACTCGTCGTCTCCTGAAAGGCTGCTACGTCCTTTTAATTATTTTTCAGTAGTCTTGACGTCTGTCTTCGCAATCTAGGTGTCAAGAGTTCTGGGGTATTTTTCCTGTCATTCTAGGAGTGATGCTGAAAATACTCTGACATTTGGGTAGTTAGGTGTGAATGAAAGGTTCTGGGTACAACCTCTGTAGCTCTACAGCAGTGATTTAACATCTCTTAGGCTTATATTTCTACTAAATAGAGTTGATAATGAATTTTCTGTGAATAGGCTTTCAGTTTGCTTTGCTTTTTTCCAGAGGAAAATGCATTTTCTCTCAACTTTACATCTTCAGAGGGGATAATATAATTTTTCAAGTGTTATTTCTATTTCTGTTAAAACTTCTTGGTGAAAATATTTTACTTAAATTCGATACTAGTATCTCTATCTTCCTAATGCACTGACGTGCTTCTGCCTCTTACCAGCTTTTTCAGGGAAAAGCTGCACTGGAAAGATGTTTGAAGAAATGTGCTAATATTTGGGGGCAATTTCACATTGCCAAAAAGTACTTTTAAGTTCACGTGAACATAGTTTGTTTTCCCTGTAACAGTTTTTGTTTATATTAAAATCAAACTTCTTCAAGAAGTTTGAAAAAAAAAAAAAAAAAAAAAGAGGAGCTAGGCACGGGAAGGAACAGTATACACTTTTTTTATTTCGTTAATTTTTGGTTGTTTGGGCAGTTTAGATGCATGCATTTTTTTAATTTTTTTTTTTTTTTTTTCAAAAGCCATTTTCTAGCAAAGACAGGCCTGAACATCCAGCACGTGTCAGTACAGTCAAAACCTCTGATTTCCCCATAAAGCGATGAGGCCAGGCTGTTACTGAATTTGTCTGACTCGATACAACTGCCATGCAATTGGAGTAATTTTTGTGAGGCATACTTACTTTTGGGGAGGGGGTTTATTAATAATTGTCATAAATGAGTCTCTTTGGACAGCCACATACATGAGCCATGCTCCTGTGTATGATCTTCAGTTTCTCCTGTAGAATATGATGGATTTAGTCAAAGGTGAAATAGTTGGTTTTCTCTTTGTATTTAATTGTCATTTTCGGTAGGTTTGGCAGAGAACATGCTTAAAACTTTCAGAGGTGTCTCCAAGTTTCTTTTGAAAGAGGTTATTTTAAGAACTGCTTGGTTCAACCATGTTGGTGTTTCTGGTTTTTTTATTGCAAAATTTCAAGCCTATAGGCTTGGGGGTACACTAATATTTATGGCGGGTTCTTACCTGTGTAAAGATGTAGGCAGTAAGAAATATTTATTAATACTCAGTTGTTTAACATTTACAGCTATTTACATTTAAATGTTGGGTTTTTTCTTCTGAACTGGGGAGTAGAAAGAGTCATATCTGACAGAGAGGAACATTGCTCACAATGCATCAGCTTTCAGCCAGGAAAAAAAATCAGTTTATGCTTAATTTTTAGGTATTGGTCTAGCTCCTTGCGTTTCTATAGGGTTCACTGGCTGCCTACGTTAAAGCACATCAGTTACTTTTCTGTATTTTCTCTGTATTGTATAATGCAGCGGAGGAGTAATACATCTCTCTGAAGATCAGGGGAAAACTCCGGAAACAGGAGTAATAATAGAGGGATGTCAGAATAAGCACTTTACCAGTCCTATATTGTTAGTCTAGATTATTTTGTGACCACTTCTGAAGAAAATGCATCAGAATATTATAAATTATATGTGAACAGAAAAGAAAAACTATTCTCAGCAAACAAATTTCTTAAAATAAATTCTCTAATAAGCCTCCAGTCCTGGATGGTTGTTTTCTTATGATTTTAATTGGCACGCTTTAAGGACTCAAAGCTCAATGTTGGTTTAAGAAAAAGGCTGATTATTGCAATTAATACCATCCATGGAGCACCAGAATAAAAGTTTTGGGGTTTATTGCTTTCTGTTTATTAATAAAATGCATTCAAAGTATTTGAAGTTCAACACAACAGCATATTACATTGACTTGAAGTACTGTACCTCAGAAATTAGGTATACGTACAAAAGACATGCTGCCATTTAAAGCAGCACATCAGGAAGGAGCCTTACAACACCTGCAGGAATTGTTTAGCGATGTAACATTTTCAGGTAAGAAATAGTTTCTGGATGGTGGTACGAAAACGCACGTGTGTCTTTTTCCTGATGGAATCCAGCACAGAAGAAACTCTCGGGCACCCATTTTGGGACAGCCCTGCATGTGAGGGTTTGCCAGGCTGCGCCTTTTCAAAGGGCAGTGCTTTTTTCCCTTCTACCCCATCTTAGTTCCTCTCTGCTTCTAGTGTATCACTAGTACATTGAGTTTGTTCCAGCAGATGAGAAAAAGAACCAGGATTTTTCCTATTAACTTAAGGTAGCGGTTTTTGCTAGTTACCAGTTTATAGTGATGTAAAGGTAAGTAATGGCTTATCCATGTTGGAGAGTAGTTGGTTCAAGAATTATATTCATAGGTCTGATATAAATAGCCTGAATTTACCAATCGTTCTTCTTCACTATGGCTAATTTAATAAAACATATGTTAAATGTAAATAAACATACTTGAATTCAGGCACCTGGTGTGCTTTTAACAACTATGTTTTCTTTCAATTGAAAAAACTAAGCTTTCCCCTTTCATCAAGCTGGTCCAGCATTATACAGTATTGTTAATGGATACAGACTTCTTGCTGAAAATATTTAACCTCAGAGTTTGTAGGGAATTTAGGCTTTGTCATTTTGCTGTCATGATTAAAAAAAAAAAAAAAAAAAAAAATCACAGTTTTTCTTCCATAAAAGGAAAAAAAATATGTAAGCATGTTTTTCTGAGCTGCACATGGAGAGCTTTCCATTTTACCAGTTGTAGATGCAGGCATTTGGTCTCTATGCTCCGCAAAACATGTCAGCAGCTGGGTGCATTTTAATCAATAAAAAGGCTGCAGAGAACTGTCTGTCTGTAATATGATCATATATATATATGACCGTAAAAACATTCTTACTCTTTGGAAAGGATGGGAGTAGGGGGCTGGGTTGATATTTGCTCACGGTATTACCATAAGCATATTTCCACTCTAGCTGGCAAACGTTATTATTGTTATTGTGGAAATTATTGCAATTATTTTATTTGCTTGGTAAGTAGTTTGCTGGGTGGAAGTGCTTGGACTTTAAAGAAGCCCCACTGCTTTTGCTTTGCATTTGTACCTAGTCCTGTGAAGAAGTCCTACGTACAAGCTTTTGAAAATGTGAGCTCCTAAAATTTCACATTGGTAAATCCTGATTTATGATGACACAAGGGCAGGATTTTTATTCTCTCTCTGCTGTTGGTAATATTGCAAGATTATTGCAAGGGAGGACTCGGGCACAGGAGCTCATCAGCCAGGCAGGGAACAGGACAGCCCAGCATACAAGGAACAGCCGGCAAGGGACTTCTAGGAAGCGCAATAAAAATTGTTTTTTTTGAAAAAGGGAATTTTCTAGCATCACGGGCAACACCGTGGGCACTGAGAGCACCCGCTTGAGGTCGAGGCCAGGGCTGCTGTCTCATGCATGGCTCAGACCCCAGCTGAGTGACTTCAGGGCAGCTGCTAGAAACTTTGTAGGTCCCCTGTAAGGGCAAAGATGGCAGAAAGCAACTTTATTCTAAATGCAGTTTCAATAAGCGATTCAAGTGTGTAGTGCCAAGGAGTCTGCATTATACAAAGTGTTTGGCAAGCCTATCTGCTGGGCCGCTTGCTTACCTAACGGGTGTTTTTCCTTCGTCTCCGATGGCTACTGTGCAGTATAAACAAGTAATAGTATGTCCCTGCAACTGTCTGAGCAGAGAATGTAAATATCTACCATTGATTCTTCCAGACAGCGGCAATCAGAAGCGCCCTGAAACTGCATGATGCGCGCTGTTGAGTACCTCTGTTTTTGTGAAGTTTAACTTGATCTCATCATTTATTTCACTTTTGAAAACACGCTTTATATTTTACTGCTGAAAGAAAATGCAGAGTGTAATAAAAAGCTGGGGGTGAATAGCAGTGGCTACCCCTGTTGAAGACACTGGATATTAGGCAAATCTTCTTAGCAATAAGGGCAGGTAGATCAATTTTTAAAAGGCTGGCAATGAACACTCCATCTCTTTAAATCTTGAAAGCTGGGTCTGAACACCTTAGCTGAATATACATTCTACTTTAGCCTAAAAGTTTTTAGATTTGATGTAAGAATTACTGCATGACATTTGCTGGCCTCTGTTATATGGAAGGTCAGATCTGTCGATCACACTGATCCCTTTGGGTCTTAAAATCTTTAAATCTGTTGCAGGGAAGCTAGCTGCCAATTAACTTTTGTGCTTGGAGTACAGATCTTCAGCTGAGAGCTTCATATGCCTGTCCTGATTTACCTTCAATTCCTGGAAGAAGTTGAGAATGATGTTTAGTTGCTTTCTAACCGCACGGGACTGTTTTTCATTTAATTCCTGTTTTTTTCATTACAACTTCTGGGTCCGTAGTTTTCATCTTAATTATTTGCTGTAAGACTTTGTTTTAGTTCTGTATCGTTTCAGTTTACAGGATAGTGAACAAGGCATGTGGACACTCATGCTCAACTCATCCCTAAGTAGTAGGATTAAAACAACGTGAAGTTGTTTTGTTTATTTGCATTTTTAATCTGCATTGGGTGCTACTATTAATACTAGGGTGTTTTTTTTTCTGTGTGTTTTGTTTGTTTGTTTTCTAGTGCCTTTGATATATCACGCTTTATATATTGCTGAACCCCTTCTTTGTCCATTAACAGCAGCGCAGCTCCCTGATGAATTGGGACGAGCTTGCTGATTCAGCTGACAGAAGGAAGAGAGGATTCATTTTTGCCAGCAGCACGGAGTTATGTTGGCTTCAGATGAGAATGACCTAACATTTGTCATCTATTGTTTATTCTCTTGTCCTCTGCTGAAAGAGGAGATCTTACTGTGGATGGCTCGACTGGAGTTTTTAATGTTTGTGTCACGGCGTATTTATGGAGTTGTTTTGCACTTTGTAGGGAAGGTACTGAGGTTTATGCAATGATCCTTGGAGATGTTGTGTCTTCGGCGAGAAGGTTTTCACGGGAGAGGAAAGAGGTGATGGTGTTTACTGTCAGCTTCACCCTGGATCCCTGGTACGAGCCACAGCCCAAGGCTGTCGAGCAATTGCCTAACAAGCATCAAGAGCCCAAACATCTGCTCTGAAACTGTGTGGGAGAGGACAAAACATCCCAGGTAGTCAAAAATAGCTTGAGACAAGAGGAAAAACTGTAAGTTACGCAGTATATGTAAGTGCCTACGTAACGTTCACTCTCTGGAGCAACAGAGACGATATTCATGGTCACGAGACCAAATTCAGGTCTTACGACAAACGTCGTTCTGCTGTTTTACTGCTCATATGTGGTAATATATGCCAAGTGATTGCAGGCCGGTGAATTATATAGACAAACATCCTTGCAAAACACCCCAGTGTTATAATTAAGGATGAAGTGCTTTTTTTTGCGCATATATTTTGTGAGAAACAGGTCAGTCTGCAACAGCAACCCGACAAAGGATTACTTCAGACCATAAGGTAAGAGGGAAACGTCTCCTGGAGAAGCAGCAGGAATCTTTTTGCTTGAGAGTACAAAACAAGATAAATACCATGTTACCTTTTGGGTCAACGGCCTGTGTAGACTTCTGTCAGGACTGTTTCTAACATTTATGCATACTGCACAATTTAGGATCATATAGCTTTTTTTTTTCCTTTTTTTTTTTTCTTTTTTTTAACCTTGCTGTTCAAGATAAACTGTAGCAAAATGGGATAGCGTTTTGATTGCTGTAATCATACCTACCACACTTAAACGTTCTGAAGTGTTCTTCATCTCCTAATTTTCAGCTATCAGTAGCATTTATGACCCACTTTTCTCGCTCTTGAAATCATAGCTTCTGAAACAGAGCACCATAAGAGGTTGTCAGCAGCCTTTTAAACTGAACTCCTGTTTTTCAGCATCTCAATATTTTTTGCCTCTTCCTTTAGGGGAGAAGAAGGGAGGAAGCCGTTTTGGATCATGACTGCTCCTTATTCTCTCCGGACTATTCTTAAATAAAAAAGGTGCTAAAATTTTAAGGGTAACATTAAAAAAAAAAAAACACCCTTAGAAAATTATTCGGCCAATTCCTTCTTTAGTTTAATGGGCACTAACTATTAATTGTCTTTGAAAAATCTAGCCTAAACTATTAAATGTTTTTTTTTTTCTCCTCCTTTATTTGTCAAGTATTTTACCAACAAATTTAGTTAAACTGACCACAGAAGAACCTAGAAATTGGAATACAAAAGAAATTGGATTTTTTTTGACAGATATGAATATGCTAATTAGCCTTCAAAGCAGCCATGTTAAAAAAACCTAGTACACATCTCTATTGCTTTTTATTAAAACTAAAGAATGAGAAAAATACTAAGAATAGATAATAAAGCTTTCAGCATATTGAAACAATATTGGTAAATCTTACTGATATGCTGTTTATAAATAAAAAGAAATATAGTGCTGAAGTTATAATGAATCTGCATTGCTGAATCAACCTCTGGTTGTGGGAACAAGGCAGTTTATACTATTTTCTAGAGCTATTTAAATTGTTTCCTTTATGCCGTATGGTTTTGCGCTAGCATTTTTTTTTTTTTCAAGTTCTGTTTTTGCGGGTCTGCTTTCTCCTTGTTTCTTATTTGAGTGCTGAGGACCATCTGAGTTAAAACCATTAACTTTCACATCATTTTCAATCAAGACCTTTGCAAAGCGGCCAATTTCACAATGGCTTTTAATGGAAAATATAGATTGCTTCATATTTGATTTAGACCTCACCCCCATGCTTGTTTTCTTTTTCTCCCCTCAGGTTATAAAGCTTTGCATGATTTTTCTCAGTCTTTTCTTGGTATGAGCATGTAACATGGACAATTGGTCTGCCTCTAATTTTAAACTGCTCTGAAAGTCATTAATGTTATTTCTAGTGATGTACTTGCAGTTGATATCCTGAAAATTCAAACATTCAGTGGAAAATCCTGGCTCTACTGGAGTTATGGAAAAATGTCCGTTGAGTGAGCATTTTTTGCTATACATCTAGGCATGCAGGTCTAAATATAATCAAGTGTTAGATCCCAATTTGTCTCCAGCTCATCTTTAATAGAAATATTGATAATCTTTAATAGAAATAGTAACTGTAGCTGTTACAGCTGCTATTTTACAAACTGTTAGCTTACTTTTTCCAGGGAGATTCTCCTATATGGGATTTTCTCCTGAGCCAGTCCAACTGAAGCAAAAGCAACAGTCCTGTTTAGTGATCGTATTTAAAGAATTGGGACGCCAACTCCTTTTTTCACTGGTGTCAGAGCCAACTTCTGCTGAGCCAGTAATAGCACCTGAAGCCAAGAGAGTTTTATAGGACCCGAGTTTCCTTAAAAGCATTTCCTAGTGTTATTACTGTCTTTTATTATTGCGTGCATTTTAAAAATATATTTTTCTGTAGTATCCAGACACTGCAATATTTACCTAACTATTAAACTAACAGTACACAATACATGAGCAAGTGACAATACGGTTTTGACGGATGGGGTAAGTTTTTACTGCAGAAGAGGTAAATTCTACTTGCTTCACTTACAGCTGTTGTCACTGCCTGAAAGGAAGAAGACACAGAATAAAAAGGCAGTGAAGAGGCCGTATAGATATGATTTTTCTTCAGAAATGATTTTGTTGTTCTTCTGGGCTGCAGCTGGAAGGAAGTGTTGCTCTTTTTGAACACATAATCTAAATGCATCTGGGAAAGTGAAGGTAATGAACTCGGGAAAGGGTTTTTTTCAAACGCTCATACTGAATATGACTAATATTTCTGACTGCATCATTGAGGCCTTATGTAACAATGGAAACCCTATTTAATTTGTGTCATAGCTTTGCTCTCAGAGCGCTATTTCCAAGGAGTCGTAACACAGTAATGGGCAGGGCTGGTGATGGGAGGGATCCGTTTCACCCGTCATGAGTTTTTGGTTGTTGTATTTGGGTGTAATTTATAAAAGTACTGGTTTTCCCTGCTACAGATGTGCCTCCCAGCTTCAGCAGATCTAACGCACAGTTACACTTCTCAGCCTACCCACACCCAAACACAGAGTTTGCATGCAGCACGGATTCAAAAGAAGGGGAATAGAAATTGTTGTCTAAATAAAAAGAGAGATAAAGAGAAAAAAAAAGAGAAAAGGAGAAACTAATATGGCCCAGGGGTCCTTCTTATTTTACAGAAGGCTTCTTCCACAGGCTCTTTTTGTGATTCTTTCGCTTCGTTTTGATCTCCTGTGTTTGCCAGTCACCTTCTAAATTTTGGCCTGAGAACATCCTCAGGAGGGAGGGTTCAGTGCAAAATTGATAGAGCCGTGCTCAGAAGAAGGGTAACCGGAGACAATCTCAGTATGAAAGTCCTCTTTCACCCACTTCCCAATTTGTACTGGGTATCTTATGAACATGATGGTGATTTTTCTCTTTTTCAGTCACACAGTGTTTCAAAAAGATGGCCAGCATAGCTGCTTAGGTTTTCTGGAATGTGGGTTGTTGGCTTTTCTTCATTTCCCCGGTAAAAATCTGATGTCACAAATGCATTCAGAGTGTACACAAACCTTGAGACAAAAGAGCAGATTTGTTTATTGAAAATCATAACCACGTTACTTTTAGCAGCAGGGAAAATGCAGCGGCAGAAAATTA
Source organism: Haliaeetus leucocephalus (assembly GCF_000737465.1). NCBI lineage: Eukaryota > Metazoa > Chordata > Aves > Accipitriformes > Accipitridae > Haliaeetus > Haliaeetus leucocephalus. Next base: position 4,826,311 of record NW_010972920.1, read on the forward strand.
TTCAAAGCCCATGTGTCCTGACTGCAAAGTCAATTTGTAGGAATACGGAGCAGAATAAGCAAATAGACTCACTAGACAGCAGTTTTCATCTTCTGCTCTTTTATTTAATTATTTTTATTTAATCCTGTTTCAAAGACAGAAGTCCCTTCAGCTTCTCAAAGTGAGCATATGGACAATATATGGATATCACAACTATGTCTTAATATCCAGCTGCTATTTGTGTGTAAATCGGGAATGGCTGCATAGCTGGCTGGCTGGAATACAGTGAATGAAGCTGGTGCTTACATAAAAATATTTCTGAATGCTTTTAGTCAACTACCTTTTAACTTGGATAGTTGCTGATCCTTGCCATAGATTGTTGAGAAGTCAAGATAGCAGATAGAAAGCAGTTTGAACTAATGGAAGCATGGAAACTGTCTAGAGCGGGGGAGAAAGGAGCTGGCTCTTTCTTCTCTGCCTTTACCGGTTGAGGATTGGGTGGATTGGGGTCGTAAAAAGTCTGGGTGGGTTTAGCATCCTTGAAAATGCCAGAAACGGAGTAATTGGATGACCGGTACAGACTGCAGACGGGGCTCTTCCGTCACTGCCCTCAGTGAATGAAATTCTTTTCCTTCTACGTTCAAATCTAACATAGACGTTTTGATTTTACTGTAGATGGTTTCACCTTTGAGCTAAGAAGCAGCCTGAGTGATAAGGTATGTATAATTGGAGCAAATCATTCTAGTCCCTTCTAAAGGCAATGCATTATGCATGCACAAATTTTAAAAAGGACAGTTATAAAGACACATCTCTAAAAAATGCTTTTGTAGTGAATAAAACAAAATGATTTCTTCATGCTCCTCTGCAAAGTGGGTGGCTACAAAGCATGTGCATAGATTTCTGGAGATACAATACAAAGGGGACGATAATAATAACCTTTTTCTGTCGCCAGAGAGTCTGCACAAAGATTCCATCAGCATTTTGCACAGTATGATAAAAAATGCATTAAATCCTCAACATCAATGGACGTTCAAAGTGAAACAGAATCAAGCACAATAAGGTACCCATAAAGAAAGGAAATAGCTAAATGATATTAAGGAAGCCAAGATAACTGCAAAATTAACAACACAATAGCTTATAGAGTCTGCTTCTGCTAACAAAAGACAATCTTTACCACCTAGCATCTCCATTCAGTCCTGGAAAGAAAAGGTAATTACATTTGGGAACGAACAAAATAGTAAAAGCATGGTTTTACAATGACAATTTAAAATTTGAAGTTAAGATACTTGAACTCTGACCTCTCAATAAAAAGAGAGACTTCCTGTCTCTGCTGACACCACGATGCTGAATGATGCCAAAGGCCATCTGAAGTCGAGAATAGGTCCCTGACTACATTTCTTGATTTATTATCGTCCTCGCATCGATGACTCGATGGGTGTTCTTGGGGGGAGACATTTGCAGGCTGCCTTGAAGTGGGCAGAGCCCTTGGGGCATGGTTGCACGCAGCATGGAGGGAGCCACCAGGATACGGTACATCTGTACCGGCTGGAAAAGGCATGAAGGGATTTCCTGGAAAGTGGGATCCTTTCTGGAAAGACTCCCCTATCCCTTGCCGAAAAGAAAATCTGGAAAGGTTTCTGCAAGTGCTGTGGCAGGACATAACCACGGAGCGCACGTCACCTCTGGGAACCAGAGGTGGTCTGAAAGCTTTCCGCAGTAGGACAGTGCCTTTGCGCGTTATTGCGGGCTTCTTCCAGAGAGCAGAAGCTGATAGAGCCAGGCACGGGTTTCAGTGTGAAAGCTCAACTCTTAAGTCACAAAAAAGAAATCAGCCTGGGGGCAGGCAGGGAAATGCAGGAAACACAATTCTTTTTGACAGGGCAGTCCATTAGCTGGCACAAAGGTCTCCCAACGGGAGAATCGGGAGCCTCCTGTCGGGCAGCTCTGAACCTAAGCAGGAAAAATCCTTTATTAGCAACAGATGGAGAGACAGCCCTAAGAGGTCTCCCCCATGACAGAAATCCCCTGTATCAGACTCGTAGCTGACCTAAGCAAACTCCTCCTGTTGACTAGAGGTCTGTCAATGTGCTCGCTGAGTAGTTAGCACCGATGAGGTTGTTTTTGCTAAGACACCGTCCAGCTGTAAGGGACAATAACCACAAGCCTAAAGCATCCACAAGCTGTAAACTACTCAGTCCAAAATGGAGTGGTGGCTTAAGTCTGCTTTTAGCTTAAAATATTCACGAATCTCTAAAATCCAAAACCCAAAGGTTTTGAGCTCAGCTACCGCTTTTCTGTGGGAATCATGTTCTGGAGACTTTTTCCCATGGAAGTCTCCTGCTTTGTATTTGTGGTTGAAGCCAGCTGACACAGAAATATTTTGGGGGTTGCTTTTTGTTATTTTGCCGTTTACAGCTACACATTTGTCTTCAAAGGCAAAGGTCAGAGGCTTGTATTAACTAGAAATAATTCAGAAACATATATCTCGGAGCTCTTCAAAAGCCAGAATAATAAAGAACAGGTGAAAAGAATTGCAGAAAAGGAGGTTAAGGAAGATAAGAACTATTTTGATATTTATTTTTTTTAGACTTGTTTCTATTATCCGCTTCTCTTACATACAGAGAAGTTTTAAATCAAGTAAATTAAACCTTAGCACAGTTCACCTTTAAACACAGTGCATAGGTAGAAATGGTTCCTGAGGTCACTGTGCTTACTGCAGCAGCCCAACAAGAGCCAATGTAATTTTGTTTAAATTCAAAACGTGTTCTGGCAACTCATGCCATCTGCGAACCCTCTGGCTAAGAGTCAGGTCTGCAAAAATAATATAAAGATGCAACTCCTGGCTTCTAGTATGATTTTTCACCCCTTCAGATGCCTCCAAGAGCTTTTGAACTGCCTGAAATAAGTTCTCTAATGACACAAGAAAATAGCTAACGCATGCAAGGGCGGGGAGAGAGGCAGATTAAAAGAAAAAAGGGAAAAAGCCAGTCAAAGGGAGGAGGATAGAGACAAGAAAAGCAGAAGGCAACAGGTTCTCGCCGAATTTCGGGGAGGAGGGTCTGTTGCTGTTCATTTAGTTGTTGGAATGTAGACAGGGGGATGGATAGGGGAAAGATCTTGTGGAAAAGCCTGGAGTAGGAGGATGATGTTACTGAGCTGGGGGCTTGAAAGATAGCGATACCGATTATTTTATCGATAAAGTATTAGAGACGTATTTAGATATTCTGATGTAGCTTCAAATGTTTTTGGCAGTTCTGCGGTGTTTGCATCCCTTGTGAAAAAAAGGCAAACCCACCGTGAGTTCCTAGGCATTGGTTCATGTGCCAAAAAAAGAGGTAGTCTCCTTCATTTATCCTTGTTTTGTGCTTATGCACTCACGTTACAACATGATGAATTAACCACGTCTTACAATGCTACAGGTTGACTACATCAAATTGGATGAGTGTAAAATATTTCAGTGCAGTAATTACCATATGTTTCAAAAAGGCTTTTCTGCATATGATATAGTACATGTATATATTACCATGAGTAAAGAAGAAAAAAGAACATTAATACATGATTTTTAAGATGAAAAACTTACATGAGAAGCAGAATAACAATTCCAATCAATAATGAAAAGAGAAAATATGGGACAAAAATACAGAGAGCCAAAAGTCAGCGTTGGGCAGAGCGGGAAGTGAGAGAGGCAGAGATAACGTAGCGAAGGCCTTAAAAAAGTTAACATACGGATGTTGAAAACGGTATGTTGAACCAGGTGTACATCCCTGAAGAAGGAAGCAAGTGTCTTGCAGGGTAGGTGCATTTATGCCTTATTAAGAACGCGAGCTGGGGTCACGCAGTAAGACCCTACCGGCCACCACCTACGGTGATGGAAACAGAGCTGCATGCCAGTGGGAATTCGGTGCCTGGGAAGATGGTTGAAGTGATCAGAGTTTTGAGTTAAAACTCTGAATAATATCACTGTGGGAACTTGCAGCAAGAAGTAGTATGCATACGAGTTCAGCCTTGCATGGACAGAAAGAGGTGTAAAGGTGTCCTCAGTCTTCCCATGAAGGGCCAGGCACAGCGGGGCAGGGGAGGAAGCATGTTGAGAGAATGAGGCATACCCTGTTACTTAGGTTTTGCAAATGCAAATTGCACCCACAAAGAGGGATCTTGTCTTTTTTTAAGCGTTTGGTTTGCAGTGTTGGAGAATAAAAATTAAGAAGGAATTTCAAAGCATCATTTTGATAAAATGAATGTGTGGGAGCAAAGAGGATGGTAGGATTTTAATTTGCAGCTTGAATCATTTTAAAAATGAAAAGCTGAATATGAAATTACAAAGGCGGGAGAGGTTGTATGTAGGTTTTTTTGTTTGGTTTAGAAAGGATTTCCGCCCTCCCCCCCCCCAGTTTGGACTACGGATGGGTCTCATGGGATTTGCTTTCAAACATAAGGGGGAGATACTCGGGCTTTCAGATTTCATTACCACTTTCTTCATTATTGTGCCTTGAGGAGCTATAAATAACACATGGCTAATTTGTGAATATGGCACGTTCCAGGGGATGCGTGTGTTTTAATCAGGGCACCTTCTGACATTTGGTAATTGGTTTATAGATTTGTTATATAATTTCATGATTATTAAGTTGCTAAGAGGAAAAATCTAAATTTATGTCATCTAAAGTCTGCCCCCATTGGATCCTTACAGCAGCTGTGCTCCTTATAGGTCTAACTGAGGACAGATTTTAAGGCAATGAGTACATAAACTGGCATCTCTTTTTTTTATTTCTTACTGCTTGAGTAATGTAATTAGTAGTTATGTTCTTCAGGACATCTTTCTTTTAATTAAAGCTTTTTATTTGTGTGTTTATCACTAAACTGCTTTTAGGAGGTGTGTAAATTTTTTCTGGTGAGAAATCAGTTTTTATGTTGGAAGGTGCATGTTTGTTGCTGGGTGGGTTTTTTTGACCTGTTTATAAGAACAAGTCTTGCAAGTATTCAGATTGTGAGCAGTTGTCTTAGATGCTGCAACAGACACCCGGAAAATCCGTGTGAAGTGGCCATCCGCAAAAGCCATTTTATTTCTGGAGGGAATGTAAGTTATTTAAGTATTACATGTATAACAAATTTCTTTTTTATGGCTTGATCCTTTGAACGGAGACGTTTTTGTGCTAAAATGAGCTTTACTCAGTCCTGGCCAGGAGGCAGCAGTACGGTCAGGTGTCTGCATAAGCTTGCTTTGCTTTGTACTCAAGGACATGGATTTAGGGAAGAAAAGACTCATTTTGTATCTTGTCTGTGCATTTCCCATAGCACACAAAAAAGAACAAGTCATCTCGAGGGGAGAGGATGAGCTGTAACCATGGCAGCTGCATGTTGGACCTTTCCCAGTAAGGGCTTGTGGCCACAAACCAGCAGGTCGGAGCCAGCACCTGAAATTTGTGCGCTTCGTCTGCCAGTGCCTGTCATCTCACCTGGCTGTCGCTCACTTCTCAATACAGACATCTCGCTGAATTGTAGCCACATGGGGATATCGACATAATTTTCTTTGTATCTATGTACTGGCATTTATATTTATGCATTAACATCATGTGCCACTGGCATATCTACATTTGTTCTCTGAGAGCATTTGCAAATAGATGTTCGATTACCGCCTTTCCTTTCTTCAGCATTCAAAATTGGGTTTATTTTCAAAAACGGTCCTGAGGATGTCTTTTGTGTAATTCTGCTCTCCTGCAGCTGGGGCAGCCAGTCCCTGGAAATGGGCTGGGTAGTGATTTTGAGGCTCCGTATGAGAACAGCCTGCCTAAAACAGTAGACATGTGATGTGGATTAATACGAAATATTATGTCCCATCTTTTGTATTATCAAAATCAAAAGTACAGGCAAACTGAAAATTTATCATATTTTAAATTTTAGCTATTGAGTATTCATTTGCTCTTTTGCACAAAATAAGACGTACATACCTGTCTAGATTTACAAAGTTATCTTACTTCTCTGGCTATAGTTATTGCCACATAATGTTTAGGGTAGCTGCTAATTAACTAGTATTTCAGCTATAGTTGTTCATTTATATTATTAGCTCACTGGATGAAGGCAATATGTGAAAAACAGCGGGTTCAGATGTGAACATCTGCTAGTTAGCAGCTAGAAGCAGGCAAGCAGTTCACAGCAAGAAGTTCGTGCCACTAATTTATTTTTTTATTATTCATAAAATACCCCCACACAGACTATGATTTTTAGTGTGCTTTTTGCTAAGCTGGATTGTTTTAGAAATATTTCTGCTTAGCCCATGAACAGGCTGGAACTGGAATTCTGAGTACTTCTATGCTTATATTTTTTTTTTAAGTTATGCTACGCTTAACCGATGCAACATTAGCATTTTGAGACTGATGCCGAGTAAAACAAAACTATAGTAGAAGTCCACTTGCGAACCCTTCTTTCTAGTTTTACTCTGGTTTTGCTGCAGCAAGCATCCCGTCAGCAACAGCCTCATCACCAGGTAACGAAGGTGTGATTTGTTTGCCCAGAGCTGCCCCACCATCTTGCGGGGAGCCCTGCAGATGGGGCTTTTGCTGTCCCATTAGCTGATGATCGCAGCCACCTGTGGCATGTTTTGACATGAAAAAATGCCAAGCACCTGTGATAGATGTTAGCATCTGTCACTGCGGCGTGAACTGAGGCAGCTTGGGTTGTACGAGGCTGGCTCAGACCAGGCAAGCTACCAAAAGTCTTGCCTTTCCTTTCCAGAGCATCACCTCTACTGGCGTGTTGAAAACCTGCAGCGGCTCCAAGTGCTGTGGAGCTTGTATTTGCCTTCTGCAACTTGCTGCTGATATTTTATGATGTTTTACGTCAGTGTTTCCCTCTGCCACTGAGCCAGGAGGAGTGATGATGGCGCCTGAAATACTCGCATTTGCTGCAGGGACAAGGACACGCAAAGGGCACGCTCAGAAACCAGAATGAGTCCCCTCGTGGTAACGTGAGTGACTGCTATGGTACCGTGCGATGTGGCCCAAGAAAAGTCACAATTACAATTAAAGTGCGGTATAGCCTTGCTAGCAGCCCAGGTAGTGCTTTCAGTCGGGGCTCTTTCGTTTTTGGTTTGTTTTTTGTCCTGTGTCTTGGTGCATCACAAGGCTGCTTAAACAAGTTACTTTTGAGGATTATAATCTTCCTTACATTAATCGCTTCACTGTAGTGTATCACAGACAACTTATTTAAGAAGCCATAATAATTTCTTATTTGTAAGAAGCAGTGCATCCTCTCTTTGTAAGCCGTGCTATTTATTAGCCTGAGTCTCACACAGACTTCTTTTGATGAAACTCCACGTGACGTGATCGAGAAGGATTTTGTACACGAGCATAATTTCAGGTAAGTCTGATGCATACGCGCACTCATATCGAGATGGAAATCCGCTGACTTTGGTAGAATTATTCAAGGACAGAGTCCGTAATTTGCCACCATTACCTCCAAAAGACTTGTCTCCCATGTAGCCGTACAGTCTGTCGTAATAGCTGCCTTTTCGGATGGCTGGTAGGCAGGTTGCGCGTCAGGCTGTCAGCTCTCGTGGTCCGTGCTCCCGGCGGGTGCGTTTCTCCTGTGCCAGGCACACATTTATTTACCCAGGCTCCCCATGACATGGCTCTCGCCTCGGGGCGTTCTCATTCGGAAGATGCTTTGTTTGCAGGGCAGACAGGCTTTTTTTGATCATGTTGTGACACAGGCACTCAGTTCCTACTCACAATGTTGTGTTTTGGTTTGTTTGGTTGGTTTTTTTTATGAGTGCAAAGAAATTTCATTAATAAATCAGTCTGGATTTTTCTTGAGAAAAAGGCAGCATGTACTCATCAAAGCAAATATTGATCATATTGCTTTGCAAATACGTGTTGTCAATTCCTGGGATCTTTGAGGCTGTCCAGGCAATCACTGATGGGTTATATTGTGCTGGCTTCAGCTATGCAATACTATAGCTTGAAATACTGAAATTTTTTAGTGTATGTGGCCATAAAATAGAGACTTTCCCCTAAAGTAGATTAAGGAACATCTTTGATGCTTTCATTCAAAGAATACCTCTTCCATAAGGTGAGCATTAACAAGACGGTAGTGTCACATTTCCATGACAAGGTTGCTAACTGAACAGATCATTAGAGAGAAACGGATCAAAGCCACTTCCACATGTTACATTTCAGGTAGACGTGAGTGTGTCGGTGCCAAAAAAGCTAAAGTAGCAAACTTCACATGAGGGGAAGCTCACTCCTCCTGTCTTTCTCTCCTTTGCAATTTCCTTTGAGTGAGTCACAAACTTCTTGAATTTTAAAAGAGTTATGTTGTAATCTACCTGCAAGGGTTGATGCAACTCTGATAAGAGACTTAGACATCAGAAAAGATGTTGGCTCTCCTTCATTACTAGTGGGCAAGACCCAAATACCACATTAAAGAATTACGTGTTTAATTCTTACTGGCTGCCAGGTCTCCTTGGTCTGGAATTGCCTTTTTGTTTAGTAGGGAAGAGTTACTCATCTAACAAAAGACTGAAAAGATCCACTAGGCCCAGAAAAAAATGTTTCTGGCCAGTGCAGTTTCTGAAATTATTTTGCAAAATGTTCTTAATGACACTGTAGTCCCAAGCACAAAATTACCATCAATTTAAATCGGAAAAAAAATCTAACTCAGTGTGTCAACCTATAGCTCTTCTCTCTATCTACTACTGGTAGGACATTCAGTGCTTTCTTCCAGCAATAGGGAATATATAACCTAGAGCCCAGTGACACAGGGAGCGGTTAGATCCTGATCACAGGGTATTCTGCAGGCAAGAAAAGCCCTTACGTAACTTTATAAAGTCTGTTGAATTTATTGGATTATCATTAATCCCATTCATCTTAAAGTGCAGATCAGCTCCTTTTATATCTCCAAGAAAGCAAGCAAGAGCCGCACTGAACTTAAATGTTATACAGTAGGATTGTAAGACATGTAGCCGAAGTGCTTCTCAAACTTTTTACAGATACTCCAACACATTTGAAGCGTTTGACAGAAAAGAATAGGCAAGGGCAGCAGTGATTGATCCATGTTTTTAAGAAAAGAATTGAAGCCATATTTCCACCAGGGGGTTCAGACGGACATTGATATATTTATCGTGAAAGAGCCCACGAGCACCAGCCTTTGCATCACTAAAAATGTAGCCTGCTGCAAGAATTTACAGCTGTAATGTAAGATTCATAGCTACTCTCTTTATTTATTGGAAAAATCTCTTGCAGCTGAGCAAAGACATAAATATAAAATTAAATCACAAAAACTACTTTGAACTAGTGCTAGGGATACTCCTTAAACTTACGGGCCAGGACAACATAAAACTAATGTTGAAACACAATTGGGATGAACAGTTTTTATTTACTCATCCATTATGCCAAACATCACTTTACAGCTAATATGTAAAATCACAGATAATTTGAGAGTGTTTGCTATATAAGCATAACAGGAGGGCTCAAGGACAGCACGTTAGACAAAGATACATCCATGAATTTTTGTCGTTATGATTTATAGTTTTCATGTCACTGTAAAATTATTTTTATAGTTTATTTTACTAGTGCATCGAGTGAGAGAACTTTATATGCTCTTGAAAAATACCTTCATAAACAACCACAGTCTGTCACATGAGTTCTCTGAGTGCGTAGATATGGGTATGAATGCCTGTATTGGGTTAATATTGTTTGTCTATTTTAAGTGTCTGGGATACTTTAATATTCCTGTGATGTGTTATGGACTGATGTGAGACTTCCAGCTTTCTCAGCCTTCCTGCTTTTTCTGCTAGGACATCTCATAGTGATCTGAAGTGTGAAACTAGGGAATGGAAATGTCTTTCGGGGGTAATCTGAATTTTCCTGAAGCATGATACCTTGTAGCTGGAGAAAGAACAGTATAAAATAGATGATAGATGGGCACATATACTGGGGGGGGGGGGGGGGGGGGGGGGGGGGGGGGGAGAAGAGAGACACAGAGAGACAAGACTACCTGTGTGGCCAAAAGTCTGCTTGGTGGCTTCAAGATGAATCATAGAGTCATGGAACAGTTTGGGTTGGAAGGGACATTCAAAGGTCACCTAGTCCAACACCCTTGTAGCGAGCAGGGACATCTTCCACTAGATCTGATTGCCCCCTCCAACCTGACCTTGAGTGGTTCCAGGGATGGGACATTGACCACCTCTCTGGGCAACCTGTGCCAGTGTTTCACCCCGCTCATTGTAAAAAATGTCTTCCTTATATCTAGTCTGAATCTATATTCATTTAGTTTAAACCCATTACCCCTTGTTCTATGGCAACAGGCCCTACTAAAAAGCCTGTCTCCATCTTTCTTATAAACCCCCTTTAGGTTCTGGCAGGCTGCTCTAAGGTCTCCCCGGAGCCTTCTCTTCTCCAGGCTGAACAAGCCCAACTCTCTCAGCCTGTCTTCATAGGAGAGGTGCTCCAGCCCTCTCATCATCTGGACTCACTCCGACAGGTCCACGTCCTTCTTATGTTGGGGACCCCCGAACTGAACGCAGTACTCCAGGTGGGGTCTCACCAGAGCGGAGGAGAGGGGGAGAATCACCCCCCCTCGACCTGCTGGTCGTGAGACAGGGATATGGTCACGTCTCAGTAGGAGGAAAATGGGATAAAAAGGGCAAGATCAACTGTGGCTGGCCCTGGAGAGGCTCCTGTGGCCGCTCTCCCACCCTTGGGCCAAGGAGTGTGGGAGAGGAGAGCAGCTTTCTCCCTCTAGCAGCCAGGAGAAAGGGGACGAAAGACAAACCATCCCCAAGAGCGATTGGTGTTAATGTGTTATTTTGGATAACGACCATCCGCAGTTTCTAAGTAGTGATTTTTCATCTCTACATCTTATAGCTCTTTATCTTAATTTTGCAGGTTGCAAAACTGATTAATTACACTAGCAGCATTAGTATAATTAGTGCTGATTATTCTCTGAGCTTTCTCTGCTTTAATCATCCCGCTTCTGAACCTGTTAATTGGAACTAAATCCCAATTTATCAAATAGCTTAGGTTTTAGCATCTGAAGACAGTGGGTTTTGCTGAAGTCTTTCCACCTTGAACCCAGGCATTGTTATAAAAGCTTTGAGAATATTTCTGTGGGATTATACTGATTATAACTAGATCAGGATTTGGCTTCTTTTTTTATATCATTTGAGCACTTGGAGATCTGAACATTTTGGAAGGGGTGCAGGGGGAAGCAGCAGCACTACGCGGACTGAGGTCACACTGATTTGATGTGCAGGCAGTTTGAAGCAACTGGTTTAGTCTACCCAGGATGCTTAACGGTTATCACACAAGGTAAAGAGGAACTGTGCAATTTAAAAATTACGAGGACAAGGGAAAGGCCTTTGCTCTCATCTTCTGGACTTCACGTCAAGACCTTCAGACTACCAGTATTTACTTTTTCAGGAGAAAATTGATGGAAAAACGGGGTCTCTGGTCCGCTTTCTGGGCCTGCAGGAGCAGCATAGGAGATGCCTTGGTTTTCCTTTTCCTGTCCCCAGCAAGTTGACTCGGGTAGCTGTGAAGCCCAACGATGTATGGTTTGCCCCATGCTCTGCCCCCCTGAGCTCCATACTGAGGAACAGCTGTCGACTCCTCATAGCAGTAAGGTCTCTAGTTTGCTCTTAGAAGAACTTGGTTATATTCTGGTCATTTGTCAAATGTTTTATGTTATAGCTAGCACTTTATTTAAAAACGTAGGAAAAAAAGATGAGGAATAACGTACTGGAGGCTCTCATAAATTACCTACCATATTTACACTGTTACTCTGTAACAGAATCTATGTTAAACGATCAGGGAGAGTACTTTGTTGGCCAGCCCAGAGAAATTTGAATTGTCTCTAATCAAGAGTTGTCAGGATAAATGAAAATATGTGGAAGAAATATGTGAATATTTTTCAAAACTAAATGATACAAAATCTGAAGAAATAAGGATGGTAGGATACTTGTTCTTTATGTGCTCTTTGTATTATCACCCTGGTTATTATGACATATTGTACCGCGACAGGAGGAAAAAAAATGCAAAACATACGGCTGTGGCGGAATGATGTACGAAAGGGAAGCAAGCGATGCTTCATCTCAAATCTTTTTGTAGGTCTGGAGCTGATAGTTCTTATCCTTCATTAACAGCTTTCTGCTGAGGCTTTTTCTCCCTCCTCCCCCCCAGCTGCTGTAAAAATACTTACTAACAATGATGAATAGTTTTTTCCTATTTACGGTTTCCCCTATATGAAAATCTTTCTTTGGTATATATGTTATATAAATGTCTACTGAGCTTTCTGACTTACTGTTGATTGCTTTCATTCAGGTTATCCTATTACTCATTTGCTGCTAGCTGTTGCATAATATTTGTGTTAAAATCTTTTCTATTTCAAGTTGATATAAAAATTCAAGGGTGTAAGGGACAGATGCTCAGGCATATTATATTGACCTAACAGCCAGCTGGGCACAGTCAGGTGCTGACAGCCCAGACATGGACAGGCCTGGTGAGAAGATGGGAGCAATGGACCAAACGTGGGAGTCACGGGTGGACAAGTAGGAGACGACCAAACCAGGGATCTGCTCCCAGGCACCAAAACCTGGGAAACAGGTAAAATACTGCTTCCTGTTATTTGTTGGGTCTGGATGGTTTTGTTGTTGTTGTTGCTATTGTTGTTTTTTTTAATATCAAATTTTAGTAACATTTTAATATTATTCTCCTACTGGTGCTGCCATCTTCACTGCTTTGATAGGTTGATAGCAACAGGGAGTCTCCTTTCAGCTTCCCCCCACCTTAGTCTGATCATCATTCTCTAACAACTGGGGAAGTCAGTGTAATTCTCCGTAGATCACGAGCTTCAGGTATTTTGCCCATTAGGATCTTTTTTTATTCATCATTTTGGTAGTCACAACAACTCTTCTCAAGGTGAAAAGAAATATAAAGGGGAAAAGTCTCATCTTGGTCCTATCCCAACCCCCTGCTTAGGCAAGCGACTTGCTGAAGATTTTCTTCAATCGTTTGTTGTGCTTAATTGGAACAGGAAACATTTGGGGCTGTGCCAAAAACATTTTTGTAGCTGTAAGCTACAGTGTCTCCACAAACTTCTGCAAATGGTATGGCTGTGCAACACCTTATTCTCAGACCTGTATATAAAGGGATGATCCGGTCCCTTTACAGTCGGCTCTTTGGCAGTAGCCTCGTTTTGGAGTATTTCCCCATACACAGTCTTCTGAATCACCCGCTGGCCTTATCTTGTTCAGCTGTGCATCTCAAATGTGTTTGGACTTTGTTTAAACTTGATGGTTAAGTTATTCTCATGATTCTATCACTAAAGATGTGCTTAATCTTTCCTCTGTGTGAAAAACAAATCATTTTTGTAGGGTGACTCATCTCCTCGATTTAGCATTACCATATGCTGTTGATTGCTTATTTAAATTGCATTAATGTAAAATGTTGAAGTTTGGTTTCAGTGATATTATTGAATGGGGAGTGGTGCATTAATTGTAATATATGATGTTTAACTGCTCTCACTGGAGATTTAGCATGTATTAATTTTTATTAGAGGAGAAATACTTGCCTGGTGAATAAGTTTATAGTGAGAAGGCAAAATTAATCTCTAGACTTACAGGATCTTTATTAAAGGGAAAAAGCATGCAGCTTTTCCCCATTGCAAGTAGTGCTCAACAATTTGCCCTCCACCATTTACTTGTACTCCGCTTGCCATCAACCCAAGTTCTCTGCTTCATTCCTTCCTTCTTTAAGCAGGCACAGGAAGTATATGCTCCTCTTTCAGATTCAGCTCTGTTCTTCTCCAGGTATGGTTTCTCTTTTTCAGAGAAACTTCAGCTATAATTTTCTGTTTCTATCATTTGGGGATATTTTTTTTTTTGCGGAAGACGAAAGCCCAATTTTCTCAAGTGCTCATTTTCCAGTCATGATCTTGTACTCTTTTCTTTCTGATTTTCCATGAGTCCAAAAATTCATTCTTTGTTTGATGTCACTGCAAAGAAAAAAACCAAGCAGCTTCTACTGAGGTTACCCAGTAATTCCTTCCCATTGTAATCCTGATTATGAAGTTTGAGCTCCGTTTTCAGGCTAACGATCTCTCATCAGGTCACTGCAAAGAAAACAGAAAACAATGAGATGGGAGAAGAAACAGGAGATGCTACAAATGTATCTTTTTGTTTTCTCCTGACCTTCCAAATCTAAGATGCTGCTGTATTTTACAGGACAGGGCATGAGCTGAGGGGATGAGCCTAAAATGACATCACACATTCTATTAGCCTTTTCTGTAACTTCTCTAACATTTCTAACCTTTCTGGCTGCAGTAAATTTACGTTGGTTTTCTTGTTGTTGTTTTTTTTTATTAAATCTTACGTAAAACCATATTATCTTTTTTAGTTCTGTTTGTTCTTACTACAAATACCATTTCATGGTTGCCAGCTTTACTAATTCCTATCGTTGCTGGCTTGTGAAATGGTAGGCAATACCCTCCCAGCTTCTGTGTGTAGACTCTTTAAAACACCTCCATCCCCACAGGTGGATTAAAATGCTGGAGAAAGTCACACCTTTGTTCAAGACACAAATGTATGACTTGTGTCAGGGCGATTTAATTTTTCAACAGTTGCTGATATTTCTAGTTTAAGTTCTTGAAGAGCTTTTGGCTACAGCAGTGGGGAACGCTTGGCAGGATCTGGTTCATAGACTGCGGGTTACTGACAACTGGGCAGGTATTTGTTACTGTCGTACCTAAAATGAGACCCAACGTTGAGGAAATACAGAAATAAGAGCATTTTTTCACCTTACCCTGGATTAGTATTCACATTGTGGCCATCTACAGTCCATTTCATATTTTAAACCAAAAGGCATGATACTGAACCCCTGTTACACTCCCGTATTACCTCTACTGAAGTAGAGTTGGCCCAGCTCCTCTCGTCTTGTCTTGCTTTAGGCATCTGAGCAACTGAAGAACTCTGTACAAGTAGCAAATTATCCAGTTCTGTATAATTTGCTTAAATCACAGATGTATTGAACTGTCTTCATGACTGGCTGTGTGTGCATTCAACCTGTCTCTTCGCTGAATCTAAAGAGTAGGGTACAGATGTAGGTAGGCACTGTTGTTACCCCTATATTGATCTTCTCTGGGTGGTGGCACGTAAGTGGGAACAAGTTGAAAGGGAAACAGGGTGTTCTTCAGTATTAGTTGTGAACTGGAAGCACAGGTGGAACAAAGATGGTGATTTTAATCTATCAGCCTAGGATGAAGGCAAAAATAAGAAAACTATTGATTTTTTTTTTAATATCGTTAGAATCAGTAATGCATCCCTTCCTTATGAGAAATGACCCATCCTCCTCCCTTCCAATCCTGTCACTTTTGTAATGAGTTTTTATTAGATAACCTATTTTCTGTAAATCAGATCTGCAATATTATAGCCCAGACTTCTCAACAGACATCAAACCATCTTCTCGGTAAGAATACTTGTTAAATTATTTATTTCTACTCAAAAAAAAGCGCTTCACTGTCGAGTAAGGATTGTAAGGGAAGTGATATTTAAAATAGAATTAGGGATATAAAAATGTTATTTGCAATCCTTGGTTCAGTTTTCTTCCTTGTCCTACAAACCATTCATCTTAAATCTATGCTTAAACCTTTCTCATTTAGGACTTAATGCCAAAGTCCATCAGCGAAGTAGTAAGGACATACCTCATAACCAACTGATACAGGAGATCAGCAACCTTTAGAGAATACCAAGCAAGCAAGCAAACATCAGATTCTGGAAGTCTTCAGTTTATTAATTATGTGAAAGAATGTGATGCTCTGATTTGTGCCATACGGGTGCACACTGGACTTCAAGTGCAATGCAGTATCAATTATTTAAATACTTGTTGCAAGGCAGAAGGGCCAGGAATTTCATCCTGAAACATGCCAAAGTTCTTATACTAATTCACCAAAGTTTGCACTCTTGTACATCACCCCCTGCTGTCTCTTCTTCACAGTCAGTTCTCACTGGCCGTGGAAACACCTCTATCTTGAAGGCAGGTATCACCAAAAACCTTCGCACAATTTTGAACCTCAGTTTCGCGGCTTCTTAAAAGCTTTAGCAAAGTTTCTTTTGGAATATGAGAGCTGATTTCCTGTGTAAATGACAAAAGTTATTATTTTTATTGGGTTTACAGCTATCCCTGAGGAGTTCATTCAAAAGCAATTCTTTTTTCTGTTTGTGTTTTCATCAGTAAAATCTCATCACTTCATATTAAACATAGATGTATTTTTAGAGAATAAACCCTTTTAGTTGAAGGCCTTAAACTGTAAAGAACAAAAGGTTGATTGACTGGTCTGTGTTATTCACACAGTTCCAGAGGCATTATGCCTTTTTCTTACTTAAAACAACACAGATAAGGAACTAATCCTTCTCCGTATTGCCAAGTGTGGAGATGCACAGATGGACAGCAGGTCTTCCAGAAGTTTCACCATACAAAAGTTGTTCTGCTTGCAGCAGTAGTGGGAGACACAGAAGGCAGACTTGGTATCTTATTCCCTGGCCAAAGTAAGGTTTGCTCCTAGGAAGAGAATTAAGATGCTTTAGCTATTTTTCCATAAACTTTCAGTGGAGAAAAGGTCCTGGAGTTTTTTTACCGAAATGTAATCAGGCGAAGGTGATGTTTTTGAGCTGCCTGTGATTAACAGTCTCTGAATTCCTTTGCATCTATTACCATTTTGCAGGTTATCTGAAGTTCATTAGGTTTCTCATTTATACGGGGGGGGGTGTGTGTGTGTGTGTGTGTGTGTTAACATTTAATACCTTTGGCTATTTTTGTTCTGTAGGGTCTGATATTTTTTGCTTTGCTACTGAACCTCTATTTTAGAGTCCTTTTTGGATAGCCATCAGAACCGTGTGAAATATTCTGCTCAAAATAACAGCATTAACAATAGCAGAGGAAAGGATGGTTTCTGAAAGAATGACATCAGATGGATTTATTTTCAGCCTAGAGCTTTTAAATTATTTTTACTGTTCTCCAAATAATTCTGACATTATATATAAGAATAATCACAAAGCATGCTATGTTTTATCAAAGGTAGATGATCTTTTTTTTATATTAATATACAGTTTAATGAGAGAATGCTTAAATAGGATCAGTCACATTAATTTTTAAGCTATATTCCATACATTGTCAGGTTTTGAGGAAAAGTAAAAAAGGTTTGTAGCTAATCTTTCACCTCTACACTAGATTGCTTCTTATGGTTAGTTCCCATATAAATGGCAAAAGGTTTGGGTTTTTTTCTTTGGAATTGCATGGGTAAGTAGGTATCAGTTTCAATCGATTATTCATTACACGCTGATTACAAGGAATATTTGGAATTACATCTAAACCTACAGCATTCTCTCAGTGCCTTATAACTTGGTATTTCATTATTTTAATTCTTTTTATTTTCTTTGCAAAGCGAATGATACAAACGATGAATTCAGCTTTGATTCATATTTGCTATGGCATCTAAATCTCCTTCCCTCAAGCTATTGAATGTATGTTTATTCTTTAACAGAGTAGAGAAACGAAAACACTCTGAGTAACATGCACAGATTTCTTTGTACCTCTGCCCTGGGCTCAGATCTTTTGCTCTGTTTTAATGTTTTATAGTGTTAAAACAATTCTTTATCTGATGGGATTCCTGTACTGAAGAATAATAATTAGGCTGGATATTTCAGTCCAAACACTGGAAGGTTAAAGAGTAAGATAAGAAACAGAAATGAGGATGCAATTACCGAGCAAGTGTGTATATCCCGGGCAATGTTTGTTAATGATTCCAGTAGCACATTAGGTTTCAAGGGCCTATAGTGGCAAAAAATAAAGCATGGAACTTAAATTTAAATCTATATTTGCACATCATATTAACTGTTATTCCAGGCTTCTCTAGGATTCTGGCATGTCTTAAATGTTTTATTGAACTGAGACCACAACTGTGACATAAAGAATTGCTGATGATGAATTGTCATATTAGCCAGAGGGTGTCAACAAGGCATATTGAAAAGATACAATATTCTTGGAGTAGGTGAGCTAAGATAGTAAAAAATTTATGAAATAAAGGACCTTAAATATTTTGTATAACAAACACAGTTTTGTGCAATTAGAAAGGCACAGCCTCTTTGTCCTCACTACTAAGTAGTACATAAGGAGCTACAAACAAATTACAGTTGAGCAGCAAATTCTCAACATGAAAGAAATTCTTGTTCTTGTGTATTTGGGCCCCATGCCTCTGACCTTCAGATTGATGTAGGAGTCGTCATGCAACAGGGTTCTCCTCTCTCTGCTCTCTCCTCTCTCTCCTCTTGCAGCAGTGGAGTAACTGTTGCTTTAAACTAAGCCTAAGTGGATTTGATCTTAAGGGTCACTCACACCTGAGAGCCAGAGAGAGAAGAGTTCAAGATATGAATGAAGTCATGAGTAACAACTGTGCAGGAGAACAATCTGTCATGATTTTAAAAGAAAACAGGCTTGTTGAATGTGAACTTTACAGAATGGACGCGGTGGATCAAATTGAGGGGAAGTAATCTCCAGCTACAAAGGGCAGTGCAAGCAAAAAGGTGACCTCTGCAAATGACGGAGGGACAGGTCAGACAAAGAGCACTCATCTGAAGAGCCAAAGTAAGCAAGCAAAGTGGGGGGAACGTGATATCAGCAGATTAGAAAGGTCAAAATAATACATAACTTCAATTCAGGGCTTCTTATGCTGAAAGTAACATGACCATGGATCTTCATAGAACAGATTTGTGTGCATCTCTTGAGAGAAATGGAGACTTAACAGCTTTCTCTGCCTCACCAGAAGGTTAGCCCTCAGACAGCTTTCCAGCATGGCTTTAAACTAGTATCTAAGGACTGGACTATAATTCACTGCAATCTAATAGGAGAAGGAGAAGAAAAGCAAAAAAATGTCATCTGTTACCTCCTTGCTATTAGTATCCACTGATCCCCATAACAAATGACAGCATCCTTCTCCTTAGCACTCTGTATATCTGAGTCAACAAGATGGTGTCCACCTCAGACTGTGCTTTGATTGTAACACGAGAAAAAAATCAGCGGAGACGACAAAACGAGAAACACAAGCATCTTGTCTTAGAGCACAGTCGTCATCTCACAATCTGAAAATATTTTCACGTGAATGTGTTACCTAAAGTTTACTGAAAATGGTTCTTCTTGGCTACTGTGATCTGCAGGACTGCAGTGTGATTCCCAGCTCCTAAACTGGGGTGAGTGCTGGATCTGGGACCTGTGACACTTGCGGTATGTATGGGTGGGCTCTCACTGATGGGGCACCAGGACCCCATAGACAGGAGTATACCTCTAACCCACCAAGGTGGATGCAGATGTGCTGTGCCAGTTGCTCAGCTGTGTCATGTGCGAAAACCACAACAGAAAATAGTATAGCATCATGAGGACTGATAAAGTGAATGACTAAAGAGGAGGTGCCAGCCAGCGCTTAACTGTTGGAAAGGCTAGGGTGAATACGAAGACTGAGAAGCACCGGACTAAAAAAAATAAATTTCTTTTTCTTTTTATTACCTTTTGCAGTTTTCTTGGTTGGTTTCAAGGAAGATTGCTCCTTCATTGCCCCATCTCCTGACTGGCAGGAGGGCAGCTCTCGTGATGTTTACAGAGACCATCTGGAGCCCAGTTTTTTTGGTGAGTTTGAGGGTTTTTTTCATGTGGACCGGTAGGATTTTAAGCTTCCGTTTTCCCCAGCTGCTGCTGTGTGCTCCCAGAGCAGGGTATGGAGCTGATCGAGGACAGAGCTTCAGGCACCACTGTGCAGAGGCTGCAGGGGTTTCCAGGCAGCTTACGTTAGGCCAACAGGCAGGACGAGGTCTTGTCCACACATGCTCTTCTACTAGCTCTGCCACTGGGAATTTTCCTGAAAACAAAAGGGAATATATTCTGCAAATATGTCATATTTCTTCAGTTAAAAGTAAAGGTGTAATGCAGCTGCTTTGCAGTTCTGTAGTTTTGGCTAGCACTACGTGGTTTTATATCCCATCCTAACATGGAAAAAAGGTATGGATGTGCAAAGAAAACAATATATAGGTTTTGAATGGGAGTTGTTAAAATTAGAAACTTTAAATATCATCGTTACTTCTACTTCACAGAAATTTATAACATCTATGTTCAATGTTTTTCTTATTACCTGCAGAAATTTTCTGTTTGTTTTCATCTCTTTTCACCCCTCTCTGTTTTGTATGCCACAAAGCAGTAAGCGCAAGCGCTCTCTCTCTTTTTTTCCTCTTTCTTTATGGGAAGGAAGAGAAAATGGAGAAAAGAAATGTGAAAAGCAAAAAATCCTTCGAACATCACGTATTCTATTGAACACAGTAGAACAAAAAAAAGGAAAAAAAAATGTGTAAGTGTCAATTCTGAGCTATCACACAATCTGCCTTCTTGAATTATGAGACAGATATAGACCTCCTATCTCTTCTTTCAGCAAAGCTGAAACTTATGAGAGTGTGTTTGGAACCATTAAGTCTCCAGGAAATCTACACTTTTCAAAGCTCTTGTCTCTCAGGGGTGTGTGCCTGCACCTAATACACAATTTGTTGTTATTTTTGTAAAAGGACTAGAGAAATTTTAGATTATAAGATCGATTATTTAGACTCTGATCTTTTTTATTCAAACAGCATCAATTGCTTCAAGTCTCTGAACCTGACAGAATAACTGAGTAATTTTTTAAAACATAAATAGGGAAAAGCTGTTTTTAAATTTCCATTTTCTTGTCCATAAGGCCTGTAAAATCAACACATCTGTAGAAATGCAAATAACTTACATGTGAGGACAAGCTGAAATTTAGCCTTCTCAGGCAGATTATATTTATTCATCAGCATTCACATATTGTCTCATCAACACTTGCAAGCACTTCTATTTTTGAAAAGCCTCATTTATCACTTGTTGAATGTTTGAAGCTGAACTACTGCTTCTCAAAAAAAAAAATGTTCCTTAGATTGACAGGTTCTTATGTTAACTAAAAAATAAAATTAAAAAACCAACCCCCACCCACCTTTCTGCGCCTACTATGCAAGAAGCCACACATTTTCTGCGTAAAAACTTTAAATGTACAATAGAAATTTAGCTTTTTATCAGTTGGCTTATGGACTTAGATTCACTTTTAATTGTGCATTTTTAACTCATTCTAGGCCTTTCACTGCCTTTATATTTTGTCTCATATTATAAACAGCATTTAGGGTACACAATGAAATCAAGATTTATTTTTAATATCAGATTAATCATGGTCAAACTTGCAATACGTCCCTGCCACAATGGTTAATGCTGTGCCGTAGGGGCTGGCCCAGCTCAGTTTAATTTTATTCCCTTTCTAATTAGGGAGTTGATTGCCACAGTTCAGTTATTGCCGTAGTCTGGCTCCAGAATCTAGTTGTATCCTGGTGCACTGAAACAATCCTTTTTGGGAAACAGCCGGCCCTTTGCCACATTCGGGGGTGTTTTGCAGCAAAGGGAGTTCCTTCTGCTCTTCATCCCATGTCCCCACCTTCTGATTCTTTTGGGCAGTGGGTCAACATGCCCAACACCATCTGTCTGAAAATGGGCTAGAATGAGCAGAGTGGTACGTTTCATGGATTCAGTAGTGTATGTGTGTCATTAGATACTGAAGTTGCATATAAACTACATTAGAAATTAATATTGAAGGTTTCCTGTTTAGGAAAAATTATATAGTTGTTCAATATACACATTTCATTTCCTGTTGGTTTTATAATTAGCTGTTCTGTTCCTGAGAATAATTTCCTTTTCTTTTTTTTCAGAAGTTCATATATCTTCTTTAATCAGCCAACATACACATTTGTCTTACAGACAAATGCATTATATGTTACATATTTCATCACTGAGTGGCTTCCAGAAATGAATTTCCATATCTAGTCTTCATGAATCAGCAGAACACCTCTATAAATCTTCACTCCCTATAAAGCATTTTTTTTAATAGAGGTGTATCCTCATTCTGATGTTCTATAATCAGCTTTGTCAGAAACACTGTGGGCCTTTTTTACTTCAAAATATTAGCTTACTAAAAATTTAAACCGCTATTTATAAGCAAGAGAGGGAGAATCCACGTATTATACTTAAAATCATTAAAAGACTGATGAGCATTCATAACTGGAAAATCCTGGCAGAAGAATAATTTCTTTGCAGCAGCCTGTGTAATTAAGGGGTGAATGAATATTGGTAAAAACATTACTCCTTACTCTCTTCTTCCAGTAACTTGAGATGGATCACAGCTTACAAAGCTATATTTCCCACTCTTGTAATGGCACAGGCAGGTGGGTCAATTATAAGAAATCAAAAACCACAGGGCTCGAGTAGTCAAACCAAGTACTTGGATACAGGAATGGGGTGAGGAGGCGTATTTGCTAGCCACCTTTTGCTCTAGCAGTAACTGAAGTAGTAGTAACTACTCGGGGGTGAACTTAATCAGGAGGCAAATATAGGTTTTGTACAGGTTTGTGCACCTCTGCACTTACCACAGGGTCAGTCACCCGGAAAGGTTTAAGTAGACACCTGGAGAAGGATAAAAATACTTTTTCCAGCAGTGGCAGAGATTTCTCCCTTTGGCCATGCTCCACCAAAACGTCATTTCAGTCAGATGCCCCTGACCACTTACCAGCAGCTAATCTGAAACGTTGGAATCACAGCTGCTTTATTCTGTACCAGCCCTGAGAAAGTAACTTGGTCTCTTGTTTAGTTAATAATGGTCCACGTTGTTCCTCTGGGATTGTTTGAAATGTTTAACATCAATCTCCTTCACTGGGATTTACACCCTTCTAATGCTTCTTCCTGTTCACCACGAGCATGAAGAGAAACTGTTTTCCTTTTTCATTTTAGAGCTACCTTTCATGTGTTTGCATGTCAGGGAACGTGCTGTTATATCCCTTTCTCACTATTCTCTAATCTGGATTAAATGACTTGATTTCTGGTTTGGGTTTGTGTGGTGGGGCAGGGGGGCGCAGGGCCGGCTCCTGGGAGAAGCTGCTAGAAACTTCCCCAGCTCCAAGTCAGACCCGCCGCTGGCCAAGGCCGAGCCCATCAGTGACGGCGGAGGCGCCTCTGGAAGAACAGATTTAAGAGGGGAAACCTGCAGTGAGTAGTTGGATTGGAATGTGAGAGGAACAGCTCTGCAGATACTGAGGTCAGTGAAGAAGGCGGGGGGGGGGAATGGCCCCACAGCCCATGGTGAGACAAGATGGCAGGCTGTCCCCCCCGGCCCGTGGAGGGGAGCAGATGCCCACCTGCAGCCCGGGGAGAGAGGAGCTCATGCCGGAGCAGGGGGACGGATGCCCCCCAAGATGGCTGCCGCTCCCTGGGGAAGCCCGCGCTGGAGCAGGGGGATGGATGCCCCCAAGATGGCCGCCGCTCCGTGGGAGAGCCCGCGCTGGAGCAGGCCGGGACTGGAGAACTGCGGCCTGTGGAAAGGGCTCACGTTGCAGAAGTTTGTGAAGGACTCTGTTCCATGGGAGGGACCCCACGGCGGAGCAGGGCCCGAGTGCGGAGTCCTCCTCCCCCTTAGGAGGAAGCAGCGGCAGAGACAAGGTATGACGGACCCAGCCCGACCCCCATTCCCCGTCCCCCTGCGCCGCTGGGGGGAGGAGGTGGAGAGAACTGGGAGTGGGGCTGAGGCGGGAAGAAGGGAAAGGTGGGGGGAAGGTGTTCTCAGGTTTGGTTTTACTTCCCATTATCCCTGTTTTGATTTGATTGGTAGTAAATTAAATTGATTTTGGTTTTTTCCCCGTGACCATAATTGGTGGGTGATGCTTCCCTGTTCTTCTGTAGACCCACAAGCCTTTCATTATATTTTCTCCTCCTTATCCCACCGGGGCAGGGGGAGGAGTGAAAGAGCAGCCTTGTGGTGCTTTGCTGCCAGCTGGGCTTAAACCGTGACAATTTCTTTCAAGCGTGCCTCATAACTCACCTTTTCTAGACCTCTGATGATTCTACACCTCTTCCCACTTAAGATTTAACACTAAAAACTACTGAATACTGAACCTGTGGGCTTAATGTTGAGTAGATTGGAAAGGAGCTAAGAAAGCGTGAAAATGTAGGTACAGATGAACACCTATGAGAGTAATAATTAGTCAATGAAGGCCTATGGATGGTTAGATGGAGTAATCTCAGCCAGTTAAATACATTTAACGAGACAGCAGTGGTCATCATGAGGAACATGGATAGAACAAGAAAGGCATCACCTAAAACAAGTAACGGCTCCCTAGGTAGGAGGACCAATATGGATCTTCTTTGTGTGAGAAATGTATAAACCACCCACAGATATCGTCACCACTGGTAGAGAAAAAAAGGTGACGTATTCCTGTAAATTTGAAGAGGAATGCCTAAGGTCACTTCTATCTGTAAGGTGGGCATTCTTCATAGTCGACTGAAGAAACAACATACTAGGTACGTGCACTAAAAACCTGGTTAAGTTATTGTGATTTAAGAAGCACAAATTCACCCTAAATCTCTTAATAGATGCTTTTTTTTTTTTTTTAATGCAAGAATAGCTATTCTTGTAAGAGTATGGTATAAATTCCAGGCATTAATGTTTTTATAATTTATTGTTGCATGTATAAGAACAATCTACATGCAGTGGTCATTCCCTTCAGCAAAACAGCTAACCTAGTTTAAAAGTCATTGTTAACACTAGCCTTATTGTTGTTTTCAGCAAGAGATTATGGTATCTGTACAAAAGTAGACAAGCCGTTAGGTTTTTTCTTGAAGTACAGTTACTGGCATATGGAATAATAAAAGAAACATTCAATGGTTTAGGGCAAGACCAGCATCCAAAATAGACTTTAAATGACAAACAAATTGGAGCGGGCACTTATGTCCAGGCGAGCCAAACCGTACTTACCTTTGACAGTAAATGCACAAAATTACATCTGGCTGAGAAAATTCCTTTGAGCTGCAAGTAATTGGCAGGTGGAATAGTACTCAGGGGAGTACTAGGCGCTTGCTCTGTTCTTACCTGTCCTTTGACATCTGCTTGTGCCTGCTACTGGAGGGAGACTATCGGGATCTCTGACCAGGCACTGGCATTTGGGTATGTTTAACTTATATTCAAGGGAGGATATCGTCTGTTACCTTCCACCATTCTTCCTTTGAGTCACTTCAGTGGCTATTCTGGAAAAATCGTAATGCCAGTTCTGGGTTAAATCAAATAGAAACGCTTTAACTGTCTGAATTTGCCATGCTCATTTTACCTCAGCATCCTCAACTTTCTGTGGCTCTTTTCCAAGCATGTCCCACACTTGCCCAGCTCTGTGTAGTCTGGGAAAGGTATAAGTAAAATAGCTGAAGGTCATATGGTTAGTATCCATGCATAACTAATCCTTTATCAGAACAGATGTGAGTTGCAAAGAAAAATAACGTCTAAGTTTCCAAAAGGTTTGAAGGTAATCTCTCTGGAAACAGCCAGAACTATGCTACAGCGATTCTTTGCTTACTTCACCATGAACTGGTGGAAGCACTGTATGCCAATAACATTATTCAAATCAATATGAGTTTAATAAATTCTGATATCTGGGTGTGATCTGTCCTTTCTGTCTAGGATCTAAGGAGATTAATGCAAATTTTCTTTGTCTAAAGCTGGCACAGTCTGAACCATATCTCTACAGAACACAGACCAGGGGCCCTGTGGGTCCCCCCTTCGTGTGCTGTATCTTCTGAGAGGACTGAGGTGGTATCTTGGTCCTCAAACAAAATAGCTAGCACTCATTCCAGTTTGGCTGGAATTGATGTGAAGGACACGTAGGTACTTTGAAGGAAAGACTGGGTAGATCAACTACTATAGCTGTAAAACAAACAGCAAAAGGCCAGATGGCCAACAAACTGTCCATCATCTTCAGAGAAGGCCACCCATCATCTAAGGAAGCCCAAATCCAAGCGACTACAGCCTAGTCAGCCTGACTGCAGTCTCTGAAAAAATCATGCAGTGAGTCACCTGGGAACACGCTTCTAGGCACACAAAGGAGAAGGTGACTGGGAAGAGTAGCAAGGGTAAATCTTGCCTGACCTGGGTGTTTCTATGATAAAACGACTGGATTTGTGGACAAGGAGAGAACAGAAAATGTCATTTTCCTCAACTTTAGCAGAACTAAATTCTAATGAACCGTAGTGCTAGAAGGTAGACAGGAATTTTTTTAAAGAAGAAAATTATTGATGAAGTTTGAAAATCTCCTCTAAGCCAATGTAGGGAAAAAAGACCCCAAACACAACAATTCAGTGTGGTGGTCTAGAAGTCCAAAGCAAGTACAAACCATCTCACTTCATCTAACTGAGAAGCATTAACGTGGCTCATGACATTGTCCTGTATTACTCATGACTGGATGGATTCCTTCTTCCATTTTGCTATTGCTACTGTAATCATATCGGTCACACAAATTCGGTGATGATCTAGAAAAATCTCCCTAATATGGTCTCTCTCTGTGTGTGTATAATATATATCTCGCTGGCACATGCCTATTCAATAATGAATTTGTTATATGCTACAAAAGGGAAAAAACTGTACTGACAGGAACCAAACCAATAGTGCCTTTCAATCCTTCCAGCTGGTGTCTAAGAAAAAGATAAACATCATTTTCATAGGTGTGATGGACAGTGGTGACACTTAATTTGCTTTAGTAAACCTGAAGAGTTTAAACCATGTAACTAATGCGAATTCTAGCACTTCTTTCAACTTTCATGAAAGGTTTACACTAATTGTACATGTTGGTTTTGGTGGTGACTAGATACTGTGGTGATAGGTTCTTCAGAAGTGCTGAGATAGATAAAGTTAGGATAAACTGATGTATTTCATATTATGAGCAGCTGGATGAGCCCTGAACACCATACCCAAGTGATTAATTTCTGAATGGTGGTGAAAAGAGAGGGGGGTGCTTAAATAAATCAATGGTGATTTTAATAAACTGGGAGACTCTAGGTACTAAATCTGTCTGCATCTGATCTGAATTGCAATTACCTGTCAAAAATTCATCCATCATTGCAAGTTCCAGACAACCTTTCTGGCAGCAGATGTTTCAGGAAAGCTATTTCATATGGGAAATCTATCGTCTGGTGTACAGCATTCCCAAGAACAAAAAGCAAAGTAGAAAACATTTCACGAGTAACAGCAATAACTTCTATGTCATACCTAAGCCTAGTTTATTGGTGAATATAATTTGTAAATGTGAATTTCCAACATAAATCAGTCAATGAAATACTACTCGTAATTCAGCTGATCTCAAATAGATGTAGTAATTAATTCAGTATTTGTGTACTTGTGAAAGCAATGGTATTTCTAATAACTTTAAATTCAGCATTATAAAATCCTGTCTCTAAGGCTAGAAGACCGGTGCCTGCTTTTCTGAAAAAATGTGGTGTGCCTCCACCAGCCAGGCTACGGCAAGAGCTTTAAGAGATAGCCTGCAGAAATATGCCACGCTCCCTCGGATCTGTATTCGGCAGGTGTGGGGCTGCCTGTGCAGCCCATGTCTCTCTCATACCAAGACAAAAACTATATGAGGATGAAACTAACTCCGAGAGGATAGTATCATTAATTCAGGGTAGAATACATTATGTAAGCTTTCTAATTATTCGCCAAACATAATCCCAGGAAGTTCTTAAATAATGTAAGTTAAAACGTTTCTACAAATATGTCTGTTATAATGCGGAAAGTCACAGATGAGGCATCTAAGCAACCTTAATTCCAGCCTATAGTGAGATCATACCGTATAGATACACCTGTGATTTAAATATTTCCAATCTCAGATTGTTTATTGATTCTCAAAGCCATGCCAGATTTTCCTCATCGATACTGTGGCCCTTGCTTGTTTGAGATCTGTACAGCGCTCACAGCCAGGCGTACCTACAGCTTCCCTTCTAACCTGGGGCTCGCTCTCCCAACTGTTCTCTCACAGTGGCTGAGATAAATACAGAAGGAAAAAGACCCACCAAACAACCAAAAAAATCCAAAACCCAGAAGAAATTGGGGGGGAAAAATGTTTGCCTACCACTTAATATGGGTTCATTGACTTCCTGTCGTAAGAGAAAGGACTGAATGCGGACTGCATGAAGGATTTAAATTCAGAACACCTAAACTCCAGTTTTTCATTGACACCTGTTCCACCATTTGATACATGACTGGTCCCTTCTCATGTGGCAAGAAGGCAAGGTAATGAACATTTCTTTGCAGCCATCAGTGAAATTGTCATATAACACCGCTATTTCTCATCTGAACGTGTACCTTGAAAATTACCTCTGAAGACAGGCTGGACATATGATTAGAAGATTGCTATCCCAGCCAAATGATACCCCAAAAGCTGTTCTACTGTCACCTCTATCAAAACTGTCCATTCTGTTTGCCAATTATAATAGCAGAATCTATCACTCTTTTCAATTTTCATTATATCAGGAATTTACTTTGCACACTTTCTTCCTCTATGTAGTACTTTAAAATCATATTTCATTAAATGCTGTTTCTAACATAATTGAGAGCAATTCACTTATAAAGTAACTGCTGACAGATAGATCCTTTTATATCTTATACATGACGTGCCGGGCTTCTTATCTTGTCACCTGTGCCTGGTGTTCGAGAATTCATCTTTTGTATTAGTAGCTCGGAAAGCCTCAGCTTGATACACTATATCAAGTGTGTTAATTTGAGCTCCGCTCTCATACTGCTGGAAAACTGACGGCTGCCAAACATTTGGAGAAAACATCTTGGTTTGTCTTTTATTTTACAATACGTCATTTTCAAAACTCCTCAAAGCGAATGAATGCATAAGTCCTTGTGGCCTCTTCCGAACCACATCGAAATGAATAGAAGGACTCCTGTCAGCTGAAGAAAAGGTAAGTCAGCCCACGATTGCCTTAAATAGACGAATAGCTTAATATACTGTGGACCTTAGGTGCTTTCACAGTGCGGTCCCCCTTTTGGATAAAGACACATTTTGCAACCTGCCCTACTTCCATTTTTAGCCCTGCTTCTCTCATTTATCAGTGCATTATGTCGGTGGGGTAACGTTTTATGTAGAGTAATGCTATTAAGAAAATATGTACATATTGCATGTCCATTACTCTCCTTGATTTCCCTGTTACTTATTTGTACAGCATTAGCTCGGAAGGACTGTGGGTACTTTTTGCAAGTCACTTCTCAGGCCTGTGACAAGAGATTGTGTCCACTCCGAGGGGTTTACTGCCTCAGCACTGGTTCCCGTTACCATCTGTCCGTTCCCCTCTGCCAAAGACACAGAGGGGAACCAAAGTGCAGGAGATAAGTGGTCAGCCGCATGTAACAGCGTAGCACATGGGTGCTTGAAACGCGCGCTAGCCAGAGGAGAAAATCCATCTCCAGAGAGGAAATGAGAGGTAATAAGTAGGGAGTAAAGTATAATGAACCTTGAAAGTGAGGATAAATAACTTTTGTCTAATACAGTAGAGAAGCTGGAGCCAACAAAGGGAAACAGTAAGAGGTGGATGGCATGGAAAATGATCCTGGCAGGAAGCTTCATAATGAGCAGAGGGAAAGATAATTTATATCAAGACCTGGGCACAGCAAGAACTGCAAGTGGAGGGCGCAAGCCTAAAATCAAACTTCTCCTCTCTCTACGTTTATGAAAGACTGCGTTTTAGGAACATCAAAAGCCAAACTAACTTGCAGCCTTAGAAGCAGCTGGAGGAGCAAGCGCTTCATGCTGAAGATGCCGTCCGGGTCGCACGTATCCCAGCGGAGCCGTCGGCAGCAAGGCCAGGTGGAGTAGCATAGCGTCGGTGCTGCTGGGGTTGGGACGTGTTTTTCTGGGGCTTTGGATCCACGAGTCGGTGTTACGGCATCACGGGATAGGCAGAGGAAACTGCTTTGAAGTGAAATGACACGCCCAAGAATCGTGTTCGACAAGTCAATGTCTTCTCATCCTCGTGGGTTATTTACCTCCTTGTGCTAATGGTAAGGGCACGATTCTGTCCTGTTTAGCTATCAGTTGGACCTGTGTTTCTCTAGGTTGTTTGATGAAGTCTTGTGAGATGACAGTGGATTCATTATTTTAGAAATTGCCAGGGCTTACCCGGGAGAGGGCAAGGTGCCAGCACCAGTCAAACAATGTCTAGCTCCTTGATTAGAAGCAAATTGTTTGAAGCTGGAATTCTTCCCAATTGGTGTTTTTCATTTATTTTTCCTGTGGAAAGATGATTGAAAAAGCTGTTACAGCTACTTTGATCACGCATTCCTGCAGCTTTAAAACTTAAGCTTATTCTAAGTACAGACCGCATATGTTTCAGGCCTATGTACATAATATATTTTAATGTTGCTAAGGCATCTGTGACCTCAGCACAGAAATATCATGAGAAAGAATGGAAGAAGCCAGCTAGAAGAAGGACAGGAGGCCTAAAGCTTAAAATAATCTCATTAAAATGTATTTTTCTAAGTTTGACAAAATAATGAGAATCAGCCCTCGATCCATTTTCCTGAAAGCAGTGATCAAATGTTTTAGAGGCCAGTTTCATTCTTATTAATAATTTATTTTTTACTAAGAAGGATGGAAAATGTCTAATGTGATAACTATGAAGGTATGCAGAGTCTTTTTTATTATGACCGTGAACATTTATTTGTGGGATAAAATTACCCTTAAACAGCAAAGTCCCCTACTATTGCACATATATGCCTGGTTCTTTTAGCTATTGCTTCATACATGTCTACTCTAATGAGATACCTACTTTAGGTGCAACGAACAAACGTATTCAAAATAGCACAGACCCAATACTGTGTGACATATTTCTCTCATTTTTCATTGTAAACTTTAAGTGTTCTTTTATTAACAAGAATAAATGCGATACTTGAATCAGTCAAAGGAATTGCAGCTCTACCACCTTTTTAAAATATCCGTTGATATCTTCAGAAAGCAATTTAATCTAGCTCTTCTTCTCACCCCACATGACGAAAAGACAAAATTCTCAGTTTGTATTACATTAGCCTTCAAGTCTTCTTAAAGATAAATAATGTTCCCTGCAGGTTTACATTAGGGATTAAGTGTCTTTGTTCTGAGTAACTCTGGAAATAAATTAAATGAAACGAAGCACAGCCTTTAGCTCTTTTTCTAGGTCTTCATTTCAGACCGTAATTTTTATATAGCACTTTTGTTTCATCTATCCAGCACTAGGCCATGGTAGTGGTGCTTAAGTATGTTTGAGGACAAAATGTAAAATGTTTTCAGAAAACGTCTTCCCTTGACCGTCCCATTTCTGTTGCCTTAATGTAAAAATGAACATTTTTCTCAACGATCTCAGAATTTTGAGGCTAACTATATCACATGTGAACCTGACTGCTTGGTGGCTCAGCTTATTCTCAGCTCTCCGTAGGAGAGCCATCACATATTCTGCGACGAGACATCTAATTCTTAATGACCAGTGTGTTACTGATGCATGCAAAATTCAATGAATGATTCTTGCAATGCAGAATCTTCTCCTACCTTTGGAAAAATACTTTCAAAGCGCTACGTGACTCATTACTATGAAAATGTCTCCGATCTGCAACTTAACACTGTCATTACTGAATTTCAGTGCTAAATAACCTGTGGCTGTTGCAATCTTGTCTACATCTATAATGTCTGCAATCGATTAAGTAAGTTTGTTCTACGTGCAAGATATAAATGCTTATTTCTAAGAGGTCTGAAAATCCAGTTAAAATATTTCTGTTTCTCCTACAGAAAAGATGAATGAAAAATTACATAAAACCATTGCATTTATTTTTAGGATAGATAGTAATCTAGGTTCTACTTTTAAAGTGATTTGGCCTAGCGGGTCGTCATGTGGTCTTTCCAGATCTCCAAACTTTTAACTTTGGTAGTTAACCAAAGATAAAAGGAAGGCACACTGTGAAGCAAGGAAATCTTTCCTTCTGTACTGCTTAACGAGAGCAGACAGCATTTTTTTGTTTACATATGTGATATTTTTACCCTTATATTCTTGAGACCTCTCCAAAAATTGAGAATGCTAAGGACTAATTCCAAATCTTCCATTCCAAGTTGGCTTTGACATGTTGTGGTTTTTGGGTTTTTTTTTTTGTTTGTTTGTTTGTTTTTGTTTCCCCCCCCCCCCCCCCCCCTTCCCTACTTGTTT
>NW_010972920.1:4858416-4868192 GCF_000737465.1 Haliaeetus leucocephalus
CCCCCCCCCCCCCCAGCTTTCCTTGGGTTTAGGTGTTTTGTTTGATTTATCACTCTTTTGCTTCACATAACGACTAAGGAAGCTTTTAATACTAACACCTGAGCAGAAAAAAATCAAAATGAAGACACTGTTCCACTTGACTTAAAGTATTATGCCAGACTGTTGAAATAGTCAGGGATACCTCAGCTGTAGAAATTAGGTGCTGGTGATTATGCATCCTCTGAAAGATTTCAAAACTAATTGTGTTTCTTCTCAGTTAGGGCAGTGTAGTGTTTGACACTGCCTGTTTCATTGAGCTTAGGCTGCTCTTATGGAATGTGAGTCATACAGAAAAGAGTACAGCAGCTAAAAAAACAGTAAAAAAAATAAAACAAGAAATAAGAAATACTGTCTGTGATTTAGTAGATGACTTGGAAACAGAGACTAGAACACTCTTTAGTTTTATGGCAGATGAAGAGTTGGTTTCCTGGTCTTTGAAAATATATAGAGAGAGAGCTCTGATTTAGCATAGCAAGGTAATAACTAGCCCTGACTGTAGAAAAGAATATTTATATGATATATTTTCCTGGCTTCTTAAAATTGAAACTGCGTCGCTTCTACTGGAAGATTTTCCCTTATCTAGCCTGCAACCTGACCTTTTTCTTTCAAGTCCACGGGCAAGAACCAGCAATTGTGGATCTGTCTCGCTGCCAGGAGGGATTTACACGAGTAGAAAGGGAAACGGACACTGATTCTTGTTCCTTTTCCACACTTGCAGCAGTCGTCGGTGCACAAGCCTGAAGCTTCTGTTTGGGTAAGACTTTAATTCCCTTCCTTCGTCAGGCAAAGCTACAGTGATGGACTTTTGCCTAAACCAGATTAAAGCGTATTCAGCCGCTCCCTGCCCCCCCCGAACGAACAAAACCTCCATCCAAGGGAACTGTGGGCAGATTTATCTGCAGCAAAAGGGCAGTGAGAAAGAGTAGGGGTAGGCACGCTCTTTGGCAGACATAAGTGTTGGCAAAACGGACGTCTGGTTACTTTTATGAAATGCCTTGCCGTCCAGCAGCATATGGGAACAACCTACTGCTACTCCTCTCCGATGTCAAAGTGTGTTCTTGAGAGTGGTGCGAGTTTGATTTTTCTGTCTGCACAGAGTAGCAGGCAAAGGTAATCTCAGAATGAGGTATTTCCTTCTCCTCATACTTATCCCTTCAGATTTTACAATGACAGCATACTGAGAGAGAACAGAAGGACTGAATAAATGCAAAAATCACTTTGGCACATCTGGAAAAACTGCCTGTGTGTTTCTTTCCTTAAATGTTGCAAACAGGTGGTAACTGCAGCTGTCTGCAATACTTCATCTTACTCCCATGAAGAATTTTGATTTTTTTTCTTTTTTTAAACATCCCCAAAGTGAGATTTTTTTCAATTTTGAGCCGGTTCTGATTTGCAACAAATGCCTTTTAAAAGGGGAGACACACACATTATAAAAAAGAACCAAAACAAAATCCACGCAAACACGATTTTCTAAAAAACCCAGAATTAAGATGGGAGAATCCTACCATACCCTGACAGGTACAGTCTTCTAGCAATAATTTCCAACATCCCCCTTGGCTGATATGCCACAGGAATTAAAAGTCTTCACAGCTAGTGAGATTTTGATCCTTTATTTCAAGGTCACAGTAAATTAAACGCACATGATTTTAATGGGAGAAACAGGGGACTGTCATCTGTCACCCCATAGGCGGTGGCCTGTCTTGGGGCTGCAGCTGCCTGAGGATCTCTGATCTGTACTCATAACCGTGAACTAATATTGAAATAACTCTTAAAATTCTTTCAGCAAGGCACCCATATGGAGATAAATGACTTTAAATGCACTTTTAAGCAATTGTGGAAATTTCTAAGCTCAGAACTTATTCATATGAAATTGTGATAAAGCTCTGAACATGAACTGAAATTTGAAAACTGTAGCTTTTGGCTGCCTTTCAAGAAAGGCATTTTATTTTCACTCTGCACTTAGTAATCCAAAATGAAAATATAAGTGAGATCGAAGGGTAACTGCTATGGGCCATGTTGCATTGATCGTGGAAGTTATTTTACATAGTTCTGGGAATGCCCAAATTGCCACTATCTTTCCGTGCTTTTATTTATAAAAATCCTGTACAATAAGGGGGCTGCGGGTAGGGTGCTAAGACTAATGCGCGAGACAACTGTTTACCTTGTACTTCCAAGAAAACAAGCTGGAATGGCAAGACTGTTTCACATAAAGGGTGCCCTCACTTAGGTTCACCGCTTCTCTTTCAATTCTGCCTTCATTCCCTCTCCCTTTATTGTCTGACTTGTATGACTCATTTTAATTTTAAAATTGCCAACATGAAGTCTTTACTTTTCTGCTTGCCTGAAAAGCGCCTCGCAAACCTACGGGGATAAATAAATGACATTAGTGATTAATGCTTACTCAGTCACCCTGCAGTTCTTGGCCTTAGTATTGACTCTGTTGGCTTGTGCACATACCAGCCGTGAAGCTGGCATTAAAAATTATTTCCTCTTAGGCTTCAGTGTGGTGTCACACATGATGCGTGTAAAATAGCAGCACGTGGGCACGTTTGTTTTGAACTACGGATGCAGTTGTTCCATTTGCACTGTAAATTTTCTTTTCTAGAAGCTTTCAAGCAGAATGTCCTTTACTCCTGTGTGTATAAATGTATATCACAGAACAAGCGAATGGTTTAATTCAGAGATTCAGGTAATCCTCCTAAACATGACCCTCTCTCCCTGTGCTGCGTGCCCGTCGTTGTCCGGTGTTTTTTCCCCCCCCGGTGCCCACGACGCTGGGACTCACAGCCGTGTCTGAATGCTGCTGTGGACGTGCCGGTGATGGCGATCTCTGTGCTTCCCCATCAGCAGCCAGGCTGCACGGCTGCTCTTCTCTCTCTGATCTGGACTTTCCGCTTCCTTTTCCTGCTCTTAATTTTCTATTCTGGACCACAATTGTGGAAAACACGTACAGAAAACAAATTTACTAATTTTAGATTTCATTCAGTGAAGCTCATGGCCAGTCTTAATTTTTTTTAATAATGCAGCCTTGCTGTGGTACTACCTCTGACTTTCTAAGTTTCATTCCTCAGTTCACAGAAAGTTTGTAGGAATTTGTCCAGGTCCCTGGCAGGGCACTCTGTGGTCCTGAAGGCAGAGCTACGCAGCTCCTCACGCGCCTTTTTCCACCTGGAGCTTTCTACCTTCTTCGCTATGCCCCCTCTATAAATGAGACAAGCTTTTAAGGATGGAGGACAAGCTTCTTTCAAAGCACCATCTTTGTTCTAATTAACACAGAAAAGCTTGTTTTAATTAACAAATGCTCTGCCGCAGATAAGCTCAAAAGCTCAAAAAAAAAAATAGGGGGGGTAGCAGCTAAAATGAAATACTAAACAAAATAAGTGCACTATTTCATGCAAGTCAGTTTTCATCTATTGAGCTTCGTGGGCTAATGCTAAAATGGATGATTCTTTAGCTTGCTTGCTTTTTTCCCAAATGGCAACAAAATATTGCTCCCTTTAATTCCAGTTCAAATTAATGGAAGTCTGGAGGAAAAGAAACAGACAAACAAACAAGGAAATGTTTTATATTTGGGTTTATCTTTTCATTTTGGGGCAGATGCGTTTGTGGTTTTTTTTACAGCCACCTTTTGAAATCAGTATGTTATTTTGTCATTTCTTTGTAAAAGAGTAACAGTGCTGAATCTTTATCGTATTGATCGTTTTACAAGTTTTCATCTGGGGTCCAAGATAATACACAGCATTGTTATTGCATTATTATTTTTCATTTGTATCCTATTGATTTGCTGCCAGTAACTTACAGGTCAATTTACAAAAAGATGGGGTATGATTCGTTTTTTTTCTAAAAGATTATGCCACAATGGGAATGCTTTTATAAGGCTGTCAGATCACTTGGTTTGTTTTTTCTTCTCTCCGAAGTGCAACACATTCATAGATTACTGGCACGGTTCCACCTGGATTTACACCCAGAGTATCCACGACTTTCATATAATTCATATGAATAAGTGGCTATACACAAGCCTACACTTAAATTGGAATTTTACTCCTGGGGAATGGTTCTTTTCTCACTTCTCCCTGTATAACTCAGAAATAATACACAAAGTCCATATAGTTACACTGATGTAAAAGAGATGGGAGGGGAGACTTTGTTTGTCTAAAGACAAGCTACTAAGGTTTAACATCTCCAAATGACCCGTACTAAAAACATACAAGAAAAATTACTTTTGGCACTGGCTGGGCCAATGTCGGCACTGACAAAGCGTGTCCTTTCTGCACTCAGAAAGGGTACCATCAGGCCGCACGTGCGCGAATTTTCTGTATTTTCACCCAAATCCCTCTGAGCTATGTACTGAGGACGCTTGGGACACCGAGGTTAGAAAAGTTTGCCATAGTAATTACAGTTTACTACCGAGTAGTAGTAGTCCAGTTACTACCAACTTTGTACGTAGCAGGGCCACTTTTGAAAGAAAATAAGAAATCTTACCCAAATTTTCCTTATTATTTGTATTTGACTTACCACCACTAGAATTTAGCTACTAGGAAAGCAAGGATTATAACAGTAAGTAAAATTGCACAAGCACACCCTTTCTTCTATTCCTTCAGTACAAAACCGCTACTACGTAATTTGCAAGGGGTTAGGTTTTTAATTATTCAATGCAAAATGTGTTAAATGCAGTAGGCTGATGTATATATGCACCCTGATGTGTACTATTATTTTTCTCTGGATCCCATCCAGGTAACTCAAACCCACCGTGAGGGACTTCCAGTGCACGTTCTACCTACAGTGTATTGAATTTCCCTGGCATCCTTTCAACAGGAGCAGGTTTGACGAGTGAGTTTTGTTATAGAATGGAATACCCTTTCCTGCGAGTGAAAATTTTCAGGTTTGGAATTGGTCTACTGTTTCATACTAGTTCGTGGCACGGAACTGGATGCTGAAGTTAAACCATGCTCTTACCCCTCTTAGAGGTCACTTGAATAATCTTCCCAGTTTGGGAAATTTTATTCTAAATTGCCAATCATTCACTGAGCTCAAAAGCAAGACACGGTCCAAATAAAGTTCTCATTCATAATGTGTCCCATGGCAAGAAAATAATCAGGTAGCTGAAGGTGACGCCCGTATGTTGTAGGAATATTTCAAAGAATGTTTTAGTTTGTTTTCTTCTCTTACTTGCCTATGTTTCGTTTCACATTTTGACACCATTAGGATACAACTGTATCAGACAGGAGAGAGGTCAAAGGAGATTTCCTGCTTAAAATGCAGGTGTAAAGTCACAAAATGTGCTGTGTCTGGCTGTTAAATGCAGGAGTTGTACAACAGTTCATATATATATATATATTTTCAGCTAAATATTTTCGTATGTATTTATGTTAATATTTGAGGAAAAAAATGGCCATATTCCAAGACTGCTGGAAATTTTCTTAATCATTACTGAATGCTATAGTGCTATTTATAGACATGAAAAAACCCCAACCCCAAAACATTTTTCTTTCTTGATGGTATTCATGGCTGTTTCCATTGAGCTGAGATTTTTTAAAAAAAATGAAAAGAGACTTCATGAAAAGTGCCAAATCCTTTAACTTATTACTAAGGAATCTTAGTTGGTTTTTTTTTTTTACACATATTTTCATAAGAAAAAGTTTCTGAATATTAGATTCAGAACAACCAATTTCTAGTTTCCAAATCTGTCCTCCTTTATAAGAAACAAAAATGTTTCAAAATGGTCAGCTCTAGTGTTTCAGGAGACCTCAGTCAACTTTATGATCTTTTGCGTCTGATGGTTTAACAAACGCAGAGAGTTTAATGTTTTGCTTTAATGTTAAATATTGTTTTGTAAATCAAATTAACTATTTTTCACGAAACGTGACTTCTGCTTTATTTCAGAGTCCTGCAAAAGGAGAGCCTTGCATCTGTCAATAATTTGTCAAAACCAAGGAGTTCACGCTTTCCTTATTGCAATTATACCTAACAAGAATGGGAGATTTAGCAAGAGTTTCTAAGTTTCAGTGAGCAGACACTTAGAAAAGATCCGCGCACTTTTTTAGAATGGTGAGTATGGATATTTATTCCTTGACTCAGATTTAGACGTTGACTGAGACATTTGAACTGCTATAATAAACATCAGACAACGCTTTCAGAAGTTGGGATGTTTGAAAAGTATCAATGAGCAGAATGCTGAATTGAACTTACTGCTGATATACTACCTGCAGTCTATGAGCGAACATGCAAAAAAATCAACATTTCTAATTTTCTCTTTTAAATCTGGGAACTTAACCATACTTATAACAAGCCTTGCTTCACGCTCTGATTGTGAAAAAGTAAAAAAGCAATGAAACATAAGTTACCTAAATGTCTATCTCTAAAGGTTCTTCATGGGTGATAAATAACGCATTGCATTAATTATATATTTTTTTCCCAGCAACAAAATACAGTCCCTAAGTTAAGAGGTGGCTCTTATCACAGATATTAAACTTCTGGAAGTTTGCTATTTAATGCACTTTTTATAGTTTGGTATAGCCTTAGTCCTGGACAATGTCAAATGGGTCAGCTCCTTGTCAAGGTAGAGTGCATCCTTCCACAACCAGTAGGTCTCTGAAGGGTTACTGATGCGCCGTCTGTTGACTTGGCTCTTAGAATGTGAATAATTCGTGGCAGGATCCCAAATGATGAATAAACGTTCAAATCTGTGTTGGAGATAAACATATTTATATAGCTTTAACCCAATTACTTAATGTTATTACCCAATAATAAGGTAGCTCTTTTGGAAATTTTTGTCTGTAAAGCCATCCTTACTTTTTGCTAAGTTGTGAAAGTACGTTACAGCGCTTTGGCAAAGAGACCCCCTTTTTTATACAGTGCTATTACAGAAGAACTGCCCAAGCAAATCAAGTTATCAGTCTGCACATCAGAGCCTTAATCATCTGAGTTTCGCTCTTGCATGCAGAAGCAAACATGATAGACATTCATATTATAATAACCTCTAATTGAAGTTCAGGCGGTGCTGCAGAACTGGCAAAACGTTCAGGTCTTTGGTTTCTGATGCGAACGCTTATCAGCTCAGATTTTTAGAGGGCATTCGATGGCTAAGCTTTGTCCATGCCGTAGCTGTTTATTGCGTAGAGCTATTGTGTTGGTTTTATGGACACAGAGGTAACGCTGCACAGATGTTATCAATGGTCCCTTAACTGTCAATCGAAATTTAACTACTTCCCCTGTGCCATGGGTAAAACATATATCTGTAAGCTGTTTTTCTGGTGTAGAGAAGCCAAAATTTCATGCTAGATCAAATCATGTAGATTAAATGTCAACAGCCATAAACTTCAAGTAGGACTTGGAAACTCAATTACTGGATTATGCTGGACCATTCTAAGTCTTCATCAATCTTTTATATGTCTTTTGATATCGTTAAGGAATTTCTGTGATGATAAATTACTGTGTGATAATATAAATATTAAAAAAGGACCCCAAATTAATCTTTTTAATAAAACTTCTATTAGGAAGTAAGTGCTTCCTTAAAATGGAAATTCATTGTCACAATCTAGAAGTGGCTGACGTTATGAATAGATGCATTACTGTGGAGAGGACATCCTACTGTGATCATAAAAGCAACTTCTGAGTGTTCGGTTGTGTTTCTGTTCACACAGGAAATCTGTCACTCGGCAACATCAGGGCATTTGTAGATAGGGCGTCCTCAGGCTATACAATTTCACAGTGTAGCACGGCTGTCTTTACAAATAATTCTCTTTTGGTATTTTATACTTCCAAATTTTTGTTCTTCCATTTTGATCTCAAACGTATTTACAAAATGTATGTGTATGTGCAGTTTATATTGCCAGGTTTGGGTTTTTTTTTTTTTTCCTCTCTAACAAAATATAAACTGTGTCAAAAGGCTACTTACTTAATGTTTACACTGAAAGGGGAAAAACCAGGTGTCCTAATAACTTCTTGGCTTAATGAAAGCCCGTTAAAACCAGGATTATTTCTACAGTTCTCAATGGTGTGGCCATGTAGGATGTTTCTGGACAAAAGCTAAAAGTTTAAGTGTACGTGATGATTTTTTTTCCCCTCAGACTTCTTTTCTGTACGTATCTCTAGCCCAGCAGTGAGAGGAAAGCAGTGATCTGTACAGTTTCTCTTTTCTGTCATTACTAACCAACCTGGAAGTTTTGGGATTTTTTGTCAGGATAAATATTTTTTTAAGAAATGGATAGAAAGAAAAATTTTCATTTTGTTATTTACGATGTAGCAATGGGGCTGACAGTCTTATTCCACTGTCTCTGGTGCATAATCGACGATTCGGAATTATGTCCTAGTACATGCCAGTCTCCCAGGTTTTCTGTTCGTGACGGTTTTCTCTTTTTTGTGTTCTGAACGTATCTAAATACCACAGGAGTGAATCTAGTTATTATGTTTTTCAATTGTGGGGGTTTTTTTTTCTGTTTAGTAATACTTCAGAAACCCATTTTCCAGGGACTCTTAATTAGTTCTCTGAAAATTAAGCACACGGACACCATAACTAACTACCTCGCTTCCCCCCATGACATCCATCAGTGTTATTAAATGACTCTAATAACACCACAGTTGCTGGAAATCCTGTTGAGATTTAACAAGTGGCCATATGCTACTCTCTATTAGAAAAAAGCAGAGGGGAGCAAAACACACCTGAAAACCTGTCAAATGTGGGCAGAGCTGAGAGCTTACTACGTTCCCCCTTTTGCATCCCATGTCCCTGGCAGATCTTTTTGCAAGGGGAGAGCTCATTAGCTGCAAGCAAGGAAGTAACGATACTCTGTGAAAAGTTGGATTCCAGGCATATTTTCCATCACGAAGGTATTTGTTACTGGCAGTCAGGCTATTAATAATTCCCATTTTCTCCCTGCAAATCTCCCTGGGTCCAGAACAGAAAAAGTCCATTTAGCCCATCACGTGTCAATTTGTGCTGGGACGGAGAAGGTGCGGCGATGCACAGGTCATTCTCCTCCTCCGCGCCTGGTTTGCTCTATGGTGCCCTGTGAGAAGGAATTCTTTGGCCTCTGAAGGACCGGAGAACTGACGAGATACTATGAAATTAGGTTTTTAAAAGATACAGATTTCAATGTGGCATCGCTTGTGTGTGTGTGTGTTTGCGATTTGCATATATATAATTTTCCCTGAATTGCCTAAATTTTTTTTGTGTGTGTTCTCAATGTATTATTTTCAGGTTTGTGTGTTTCGATAAGCAAATATGCATTTAATTTGTTACATATTTAAGTATAGGCTATTTGGTGTCTTACACAAATAATTTCACATTCTTTTCCCCATTACAAAGAACTTACCTTGGCCTTTGAAATGGAGAAACCTTTACGACGGAGGGAAAACACCTTCACCTGATGATGCTGAAGGAGACTGGATCCCAGCCCACAGTACAGTTTGCAGTTTCATGGGAACTGTGATCCCTTGCCTCATTCAGAGGCAAAACAACTTCTTGCTTCTCTGGCAGGTTACCGGCCCCTGCTTTAGAAGGTCTGAATGCACAAGCTTGGAAAATCCGGGGCGGGGGGGGCGGGGGCGGGAAGCAACAAACCAAGGTCATGAAGTGGTATTTAGTTTTGTCATTAAATCCAGTGAAGGTCAGGATTTGGTCCCAGATATTTAGAGAAGACTTTGTGGATCCTGTCCCTCTCTGGTGCATAATGCATTATCTGCGCTTCCAAGTTCTGCAAAGTCAGCTTTGTTCTGCATATCCTATGCCTGCAATT
>NW_010972920.1:4868202-4888182 GCF_000737465.1 Haliaeetus leucocephalus
TATCCTAT
Organism: Haliaeetus leucocephalus; assembly: GCF_000737465.1. NCBI lineage: Eukaryota > Metazoa > Chordata > Aves > Accipitriformes > Accipitridae > Haliaeetus > Haliaeetus leucocephalus. The sequence goes on from NW_010972920.1 coordinate 4,868,211, forward strand.
GCCTGCAATTGCTTGCAGGAGCTAGTTAACCAGCCATGCAGTACGGCTTGCAATATAATTTCTTTGTACATTTTGGAAGCCACCAATCGTCTGTGAAACCCCTTGTTCTAAGACTAGAAAAAAAACTCACTGTGGGACTGCAGAAACCGCAAAGGTCTCGACCGCCTGCTTTGGGAAAAGCCCTCCCTATCTTTCAGGGAGAAGAGGTTGTGTATGGTCCTTGATTCAACACATGCCGGATTCTCAACTCACTGCCAACCAGTAGCATCCCTGCAGTTAGAGAAACTATAGATGATCCATGGCTATTTCAGCATGGCTATATTCATCTTGCAAGAAAGACAGCTATGTTTGCTGGACTAACATCTGCTGGTTTTTTCTGCACAGTAGCTTTCCTCTTTTTTTTTTTTCTGCACAGTAGCATTTATTCAGCAAATTAAACTGCTGCAAGTTGCAGCTGAACTTAGAGTAAGCTAGGTCCAATCTGTTAGTCTCTGGTCTGTAATGCAGGATCTTTTTATCAGCCAGAACATTCCCTACTCTCTTGTTATTACTCCCTCTAGGAATATATGATTATGCTCTTCTTAAAATATTTATACCACTTCAAGTATCCGTACCAAAAAATCCCTTTTCTTCTTTTTCTCTCTTTTTTGGCAGGACGTCTTCCCAGGGATGATGTATCACCACTTGAAGACGGATTTCACAAAGGACAAATCAATTCTGAAGTGAGTCCTAGTGCTTCTTTTTAACAATTAGCATTCCTGTTTCCCGTGGCTCTTCCTTTTTAATAAGGTCTAAACATGTCAAGGCATTCTGGCATAGTCCCTAAAGCATTTAACCACCTGAAAGACAGACAGACATAGGGATCTTCAAAGAATTTCTGAAGCAGTTGAGAATGAGGCAACAATGCACATATTTTATCACAGGAACACCATACCAAAGGAAGTGCCAGATTTTCTATCTTTCGGTGACTTCAGATCAGGACTTGGTGCCTTGTTGGATATGCACATACTTAACGCAAGATACCTGGATGAATTCCAGGGCCACGCGGTGAGGTTATTTACCATGTGTTATACAGGTGGTGAGTCTAAATGATCTTACGCCCAGAAAATCTCTTAGTCTACGTAATACTCTTGACCTTTTCCTCTGTCGCTCATTTATCTGCACTCAGAAAAGGCTGGCAGGTGGCTTATTTTACTGATGGCATGCTGTGTGTCCTAGGATCGTCGTTAATGTGCTGTAATTCTTTACACAGTCGTTACAGAACTATTAGGGACCTCAGTCTCGGTCTTTATATGGCCATTGGAAGAGTTTTACATGGGTTATTATTACTGTTACGCTGTCTTGCACTATTCAGCAAACGCTAGGCAGCAATTACAGAAAGCGTTACTTACCATCAAACCTGTACACAGTAAGTTGGTAAAATATCTTTCAGAGGTATAATTCACCCATCCACCAGAGCACAATAAAACACCATCTTTATTTCTGATTTTATTGGTTCTGTCTGCTCTCATCTGGTGCCTGAACATTTTATCTATCTGTTCACACGGTTTTTTCCTAATGCAATAAAAATAGCGGACAGGATTTTGCCCTTTATTTAAAATGTTTTGCCACATTTAGAGGTAAATAACAGGCACTTTTTGTGTTGTGTCTTTTCAGACTTATCAGAGAAAGAAATGCTTTGATACTCAGCATGCTCTACAGGAGCTAATCCGTGGTTTAATAGGAACAGTCTCTTCCTAACATCTTTTTTGTTTGTTTGTTTTTAGATGAACCTGTCCCTCTCTACTTCGAAAGCAATGTAAGTCTGTTAGAAGCGGAGTGAAGGAACTGCATTTCCTTACAGCAGGTATGCATATCGAATCAGTTGTTAGAGGTCCCCGTTCCCCCCCCAAAATCTCCCCTTGTGTCATTTGCACCCCACACACCTCCACATCACCTGTACTTTGTCAACCTTTGCAATTGCTATGGAAGTGGACGCGTATGCTCTTATTCCTCTAGTTGAGTGCTGTATTCCCAAGACAGCAGCAGCGACCGTTGGGTCCGGTGCACTAAACGCGTCCCGTTGTTCCTCCATCCGTTACCCAGCTTGCTGGGAGAGTCCCCCTCCCCACTGGAAAGGTGGCAGAGATGGTGGCCATCAGCTCGTGCCCTACTTGGATGGTTTCCGAAGGGTGGTACTGCCCAAATGTAGATCTCTGCCCACCAACGGCAGTCGAGAGTTGGGCATCACGTCTCGGGTACTGTGTCTTCTAGCTTAATAAGATACATCTCTGGGAGTCAGGCACCTGTGCTTCCCGATGCACATTAAAGGAAAAAGGGAAAGATCAGTCCCTACACAAATGGAGTTTAAATTATTTACGTTAGGGATTCAGTGAGCAGAGATCCTCACTTCCAGGCAGATAGATGATACGTCTTTTCAGAAACCAGCTGACACTCTGAGCACCGGAACAGGTCACGGGAACTACAATAAAAAGCAGTGTTCTGCCAAAGCTAAAGGGGGAGGAGTCTGTCGGGGGGAATGACGGAGCAAGAAGAGTGGTATTATAACTGGCAAAGGGGGGAGCGAGAAAACAAAAAGAGTGAAAGGTATAAAAAAACTGGAAAAGACTTTAAGGGACATAATGCTGTTTAATGGGGCAGAAACTGAGAGACAAGTGCATTACAAGGCAGTGTGATTAGCATTTTTTCAAGACAATTGGTAAAAGGTGACAAGTTGTAGATTAAATGCTTTGATTCACCTTTCTCTCTCACTCTGCCTGCGTACTTGTGTCGTTCACTTAATGTAATAACCTCTACTAAGCAGTTGTAGGCTGCAGCATATTTTCGTTGACCTTAAAATACGGAAAAAAGATACGATTCTGGAATTTGAAGCATGCAGTTCTTTACTGGCTAAAGGGTCATATAAAGAAGTATAGCTGAATGAAATTTTTTCATGTCCCGTGATGAATCAAGGCTCATGCATCATAGGAAGTCCAAAACAATGCAGTTCATATAATTTCAATCTATGTCTCAATTCTAAAATTGTATTAAAATGAAAATCTTTATTCCTAATTCTCATTCAGCGCAGCTTAGATGAGCCTCAGGCTTCAGGTATTCCCATAACGGGAGTTATAGGAATTATTTTCTTTGCGACATAGAAGTACCTAGAATGAGAAACAGCAGCAGTTTGGGGGTTTCTTTCTGCTTTCTTTCCTGTCCTCCTTATTCCCTTCTACCCAACGTGCCAGAAATGCAATTTAAGTGAGTAGCAGAAAGGCAACATACATTAAGTTAACAAGCGAGGGAAAAAAAAAAAAAAGTCAATCTTTCAGGCTTTAGAGGAGCTGATACTAGCAGGAAAACTGTGCCTGCAATACAAAGCCAAAAGATAACAGACTTCCTAAGATATGCTTTCACAACTCAACAAAGTACATAAACTAGAAGAAAAAATGCATTGCTGTGGACTGTGTCCCTAAGATGACAAACTGTGAAAACCTGCAAGTGTAAAGTCGGTACGAGATGGTTGTCAGTGTAATGTCAGCTTCTAGCAGAACAGAAATAACTCAGAAGTCTTGGGACGAGTTCTCTACTGCCTTGCACATTGTACAGTCTTTTAATCAAAACCCAGAATGAATAGTTTCCAGCCAGACACAAAATACCACATGTCAGACTATGGAGAAAGAGCACTACTGCAGAAAGGGCGTTTTACCAGTATTTAAGATCTAAACCAAATACTAGACAGGGTTCAGCTTGAATGATGACCTGGGTTGCTTTCCTTTTTTCCTTTCGCATAAAATATATTTTGGCTTGTATGTTGCTTCCGCGTGCTTCTATAAATCCTCAAAGGATCCATCTGGGGAGCATGTCCACGATCTGACCTTTAGATATTGACAGAGGAGATGTAGATACATATAGTCTCATGTTCTATGGTATGTGTTGACAATAATGGCAGGTTTTTCATTTCTTTTGTAAATGGTTTAATTTTTACATATTTGTATGCCTTCATGATATAGTTAGCCTTCTGTAATGTGCAATACTTATGTCACTTCTTTTAATCTAGGGATTTAAATGCTGTACTGCATATCGATAAACACATTATACCATTTAAACCAGTATACTGCAATGTCATTTGTCAAAAATGAAAAATGCACAGTAATCTATGACATGAGGCTATGAATTTATCCACAGAGGCAAAACTACATGCGCGGCTCGACTGATAAGCCAGCTTCTGTCTCTTGTGGTCAGAGGTAATTCTTTTTTCCATATTAGCTGTGTGTTGGACCTTGGTTTTACAGATTTTGTTGCCGGTGACAGATTGTACGTGGCAGCTTTGTAATGTGGAGTATCCTCTAAGTAGGATTGCACGGCCGCTACCAGAGTAATTTCAATTAGCACTTTGATTAAATGTAAAACTGACCACCACTGGTAGCAACCAGTGTCTTATTCATTTAATTGTTTTGTGCCCATGGAATTTTTTCCTTACAACTTGTTCAGGGAAGGATATGACATAGACCTTTTACCTCTCTGGTTTTCTCTCTTTCTATGGTATATCACATCAAAGGGAGATTATTCACCTTTGCAGGCTGAACTACTCGGCCTACGCTTACTGAGAGAAATCCAACAGAAAAATGTTTAGTCTGCTGGGCCCCTAGAAGAAACTTTTTACCTCGGTTTCTGGAGCAATACTTACGAAAACATTTTTATAAAATTCTCCTTTTAATCCGTGATCATGCTCAGATACATTAGATTGATACAAAACCCCCTAACTAACTTCACCAGCCTCAGTGGAATGACTAAATTTTTTTCCGACTTTGCACTATCAAGCCTTAACTATAATTTCAATTATATCGAATTATAGCAGGACAGCCTGTTTCCTTTTCGCTCAGATTCAGCAGTCTCTCTGCTTGCTTTGACTCACATATAAGGATACATGGGTCTCCGGGAACTTACTAGTCTAGAAATGGGTTAACTTAACTAGCACATTTTTGAAAAGCAAAGTAAAGTAAAGTAGCCAAGTAAGTCCATAACCCACAGGGCTATGCTTATTGATAGGTCCATACAAATGTCTTCCATAAACTGAAATGCACTGAAATGCTGCATTGATGTATAGGAGTAGTAACAACCACATTTGCCTTTTTATACACTCTCTATTTGTTCTTCTAACCGTAGCAAAATCCAAATCGATGGGTTTTGTTATGGATTTTTCTGTGTATATATGTATTTATTTATTTTATACACTGACATAAAAAGGTATGGACAGATCTGAATATACGGCTGTTAAATTAGTCAAGAATTAGGAAATGCTCAGAAAGCAGACTGGCCAGATGTGTAGAAACACTGTGATTAACTATATGTGTATCTATTTCAGATCAAACCAGGTTATTCTTCTGGACACCTCTTTTCTCACACCGAAGAGGCCTGGAAGTATAGCACAAGTAAATTAATTGCATGGTAACAGTTACAGCGCTTTTTTTCAAGTTCCTTTAATTGTTTTCTCTTCGAGTTCAGGAGGACACAGAAGATCAACAGAGTAGAATAAATGAGAACACGAAGACACAAAGTTCCTCTCTTTATACCTTTTTAGCAAGGACGCGTGGCGGCGTTGCTGCCCTTGAAACAGCATCTTTGGACCTCTGTTGGCTTTGCAGCATCAAAACGTCTTCTGGTTTTGTCTGCTACCTTCACAGCAAGTCCTGAGTTCTGCTTGGGGATTTCGGCTTTTAATGAATTAAAATCACAATGAAGTTCAGCTGAAGACTTTAACCTTTTCCTACTATTGCCGCAGTACTGAGTGAAATTGAATGGGGCAAAACTGAGCTCCAGTAAAGCCAACCAAAGCTTTTCTGGTGATAGCTTTAGGTTGGTTTTCTTGCAATGCCCCTGTTGCAAATATTCTGGTAAAGAAATCAAAATTGAAGCACGTAGAAGAGCTAGGTTTGATTAAGAAGTAAAATTGTGAAGCATAGTGTATGGGTTTGTTAAGTTTGAAATGCAGCCATAGAAACTTTAGGAACTGTGTTACGTGTGACTAGAGGAACCTTAATATTGTTGAAGTTTGAAATAGCTAACCCCAGAAACCTCACCAGGAAGTTACCGGTTTTTCTAGGTTTAGGTTCACAAAACTAAGGAAACTGTCACGGACACCAGTTACGCTGCTTGGAAGCCCCTTACCCTTCCCATCTCGATTTGAGTATCGAAGATTCCGATCAGTCGAGGTAAGTGAAATAGACCAATGATTGTTTTGAAATAAGAATACTGATAAGGTTGTAAAATCAAAGGACCAAGCATCATAAAGGTTACATTTAAGAGCGAGCATAGTACGCGTGTTTATGTAAGGAGCTTTTGTAACAGCAACCTGGCAGAAAAAGTCTATAAAAACTGATGGATTTTGATGCTAAGTAAGTTGGACGTGCCTTTGGAGGAGCGGTCCTCCGTGTCCCCAGCGCTGCAATAAACGAAATGCCTGCTTCTTAACCTCACGTTGGTGGTAAGGAGTTTTATTCTAGATTTCGGTAACAGCTTTGGCGACCCAGGTGGGACTTTGCGAGCGAGACTGGATGAGATCGAGCGTCGATCGAACTCCGGCCGGCACCGAGGTATTCTCAGGGAGAGCCATCACCCTCGACTCGCAAAGCTCCTCGCAACGTTCCCTGGAAAAAAGGGAAGGCAGCTCTTCTTTGGAATTTGTTTGGATAGCCTGCCAGGAAGGCACGGCAAAAGCTTCCCAGGGTTGGGGCTCGGAGGGTACCCGTTTGCATTGGAAGCCTAGGCATCTGCACGCGAGTCATAAGCGAAAGCTATTGCTGGGTTGGACTTTGTGTATTTGGGACAATTGTCATTTGCATTTGTTTGGTATTAGGTATTAGGTATTAGTTGGTGGTAGTTGGTATTAGATGATATTTGCTATTAGGTAATATTTGGTATTTGGTGGCATTTGCTATTAGGTATTAGTTGGTATTGGTTGGTGGTATGAGTTGGTATTTGGCAATATTTAGTATTACTTGCTATTGGGTATTATTTAGTATTAGTTGGTGGCATTGGTATTATTTGCTATTAGGTTGGTAGTAGTTGTTTAGGTATTATTTGGTGGCAGGTGGTAGTTGTTGGTGTGGTATTAGTTGGTATTAGTTGGTAGGATTTGCTATTATGTAATAGTTGTTATTAGTTAGTATTTAGTAGTATTTGGTGGTATTAGGCATTATTTGGTATTATTTGTTGGCATTTAGTATTATTAGGTGGTATTTGCTATTAGGTATGAGTTGTTGTTTGCTATTTGGTATTATTTGGTAGCATTTGGCATTATTGGGTATTATTTTTTGGTATTATTAGGTGGTGTTTCGTGGTGTTTATTATTATTTGGTACAAGTTGGTATTAGGTCATATTTGGTGTTATTAGTTGGCGTTACTTAGTATTGGTTGGTATTATTTTGTATTTGGAGGTAGTTGGTTGGTATTATTAGGTGGCAAGGGGTGGCATTAGGTGGTACGGGTTGGTATTTGGTATTATTCGGTGTTATTAGGTAGTATTAGGTGGCATTGGTTCGGATTGTGTATTATTAGGTTTTTATTGGTTCGTATATAGGTGTTATTAGGTGGTATTGGTTATTATTAGGTGGTGTTGGTTTGCATTAGGTGGTATTAGGGTTTTATTGGTTTTTATTGGTTCGTATTAGGTGGTATCAGGTGGTATTTGAATATATATGAGTATAATGGCATTAGCAAAAGTGTTCAAGAGTGCAGGAAATATAACTGCTGATGAAAAGACACCAAAACCATCACTGTTGGGACGTTTATTGGCACATTGGTGTGAATTACAGGAAAAATGGTAAACAATCAGAACTTTGAGTTACAGTAATATATTGCTGTTACTGTTGTTTTGTAGGAGAGCGAATAAATGGAATAAAGTGCCAGATGTAGATTTGTTCCAAGTGGAAGTATCTGACCGGATGGAGTCTCCCCACAGCACCTCTGATGACAGCTACACTGGGAGAAAATAAAATTTAATTTTAATTGACACTAGAGTCACCATTTCAGTTTTAAATACCTTAGAGGGAGAGTTGAGTTTTGAAGAAATTGGTGGTGTCGGCGCAACAAGTGAACGAGCAACTAGACCCTTCTTTAAATCTTTAACAATGAAATCAGGAAAGCAACGGGTCACTCAGCAGTTTTTGTATGTGCCAAATTCTCCTCAAATCCTGTTAAGGAGAGATCTATTTGAGAACTTAGAGGCAGAAATTAAATTTAAAAATGGAGAGATTAAAACTGTAATTCCAGAAACTAAACGTATCGAAGCAGTGGCTTTGTTGTTAACAGGACGCTTACCGACAGCGGAAGATTATACCAGTCAAAGTATAATGCTGTAATTCCAATCGTCTGGACTGGGAAGTTCCTGGTAAATCCAAAAAGCAGAACCTGTGAGAGTTGATTTAAAGCCAGGATCGAATCCGGTAAGAATTAAACAATACCCCCTAAAACCAGAAAGTCAGAAAGGGTTAGTAATGGTAATACAAAAATTTTTAAGATACAAATTGTTAATAGAATGTGAATCCAGATATAACACCCCGATCTTGCCTGTTAAAAGGCTAATGAAAAAGATGATAGATTAGTTCAAGACCTCCTCAGAGCAATAAATCAAATAGTACAAGATATTCATCCGGTAGTAGCAAATCCTTATACTTTGTTAACAACCCTAACGGAGAAACAAGAATGGTTTACAATGTTTGTTAGACTTAAAAGATGCCTTTTTCTGTATTCCCTTGGATCCCAACAGTCAAGAGCCTTTTGCTTTTGAATGGGAAAAATCCCAAGACCGGGGAAAAAAACACAATATACATGGACAGTCTTGCCTCAAGGCTTTAAGAATAGTCTTACCGTTTTTAGAAATCAACTGGCACGAGATTTAGAGATTTGGAAGAAATAAAATAATCAAGAAACATTATTGAAATATACAGATGATCTGTTAATTGTAGCTGAGACAGAAGAACAATGTACAAAGTTAATAGTTAACTTTTTGACCTTTTGGGAATCAGTGGCTATCAAATGTCAAAAAGAGAAAACCCAAAAAGGACACAGACAATTAACAAACAACTGAAAGGTAAGAGACAATTTGTCAACTCCCTGAACCTAAGGCAAAAAATTGATTATGAGCATTTCTGGGAACGGTTGAGGGGTGTCACCTGGAGATTATAAATTGTGGCTTGCTGGCCTGACCTTTATAGGAGCAGCTCAAAACCTCAAACAACAGATTGGACCGATGCCGAGAAAGCTACTTTCCAAGAATGGAAAGAGGCTGTAATCGGGGTGCCAGCCCTAGGCCTGCCAGATCTCACCAAGACACTCGAACTTTTTACTCATGGAAGAAGAGGAATAGCTCTGGGTATCCTGGCCCAATATTTAGGGCCAAGTTGGCAAGCTGTGGCCTACTTACCAAAGCAGTTAGATAACGTGAGTCTGGGACAGTCAGGTTGTCCTAGAGCCATCGCTGCAACTGTGCTACTGATCCAAGAAACTCATAAATTCACCTGAGGACAAAAGGATTACTGTACGTTTCCCATATGATAACGATTGCGCTAAAACAGAAAGGGGGCATTAGTTATCCCCTAATAGAATGCTGAAATGCTAAGTGATGTTGCTGGAACAAGGTGACCTTTACTTACACACTACTACCATCGTTAACCCTGTTGCATTTTCAACAAGCGATCAAGTTAAAGGAGAACTGGAACACGACCGCTTGCAGACAATCGAAAGAGTTTACTCCAGCTGACTGGATCTCTGAGATGTGCCGCTAGAAGAAACAGATTGGGAACTATATGCCGACGGAAGCAGTTTCATCTCAAGGAAAACTTCTATCAAGATAAACAATAACTACTGCGGAGGTAATTGCGTTGCCAACTTTGCCTTCAGTTATATCTGCCCAAAAGGCTGAATCGATAGCTCTTATTCGAGCTCTGGAACTAAGTCAAGGAAAGCGAGTCAACACTTGGACAGACTCAGAGGATGCTTTTGGAGTACTACGTGCACACGGAGCAATATGGAGAGAAAGACGACTGTTATCTACACAAGGAACCACCTTTCAGCATGCAGACCAAATACTGAAATTGTTAGAAGCCCTTCAGAAACCACCAGCAGTCACAATAACGCACTGTAAAGCACATCAGTTCGGTAAGACTGCTCCTGAAACAGGTAACCACCTGCCTGATAAAGCTGCTAAAGAGGCTGCGGAAAAAGGCATCCTACCACTAGTTCCAGGGTGAAGTGTAAAATTGCCTCAAGAAACTCCGAATTATAATGAAAAAGATGAAGAATTAATTATTAGATTGCAGGCTAACAAAATGAAATAGGATAGGCTGTAACACCAGTAAGTCAAGTAATAGTCCCACCTGCAATAATTAGAAAACTTGCCCAAGCAGAACATAAAGTACATTGGAGAACAGAAAGTAAAATATGGCAAAGATTATTTAAACAACTATAAGCCGATGTGAAATTTATATACACAATAATCCCTAAGCCAGTAATAAGATTATCTTTGGAATTATTAGACAAGAATAATTTCCAGGAGAATATTAGTAAATTGATTTTATAAAATTGCCTTGAAAAGAAGGATACTGATACATCCTAGTTTTAGTTGGTATCTTTACCGGGTGGCCTGAGGCTTTCCTTTGTTGCACCAATAAAGCAAGAGAAGTAGTTCAAGTCCTACTCCAAGAGATAATACCAAAATTTGGGGTGCCTGTAGGAATGTCATCTGACAATGGCCCTCATTTTATAGCAAAAGTTACAAGACAACTTGAGCAAAGTATTACCTATGGATTGAGACTATCACACCCCATACAGACCACAAGCAAGAAGAAGAAAAAAAAAAAAAAAAGAACTATACCCTTAGGCAACAGTTGAGTAAAATTTGTCAGGAAATCTCACTCACATGGATTAATGCATTACCTGTGGCTCTATTAAGAATCAGAGTACAGCCAGAAAAAGAAAGTTTAAGTCATTATGAAATGTTATATGAAAGACCGTATCAAGAGTCCTATGTTCCGAGTACTATGTCTTTAAAGGCTGTTACAATTTAAAAAAAGACATTTTCCAAGAACTTCGTCAGTATGTCTACACAGCTAGACCCTTAGAATTGGACATAGCAGCACATCCCTTCCGACCAGGAGACTGAATATATACAACATCACGGAGAAGTGGAAAGGACCGTCTCGAGTCATTTTAACACCATATATAACAGTAAAGGTCTGAGAAAAGAACTTCAGCTTCATTATTCAAGAATAAAAAAAGCACCAACAGGAAATTGGAAGCCAAAAGACACTGGTTCTTTGGAATTGAAAAATCTATAAATAAGTTTCATGTTATCTACTTGGGAAAACAATTGTGTAAAGCTTATAATACCGGGGTTGCTATTAGGAATATTGTCAGGGGCAGTAATCTTCTGGTGTGTTACAGGTTTTAAGTATTTTTTTTTTTTTAAGGGGGTTTAAATGCAAGATAAACAAAATGAAACCATTGTTAGAGCTATTAATCCTGATATTAATCATCTTTGTAATTGGGATTAAAAAATAATCTAGTTTTGTAAAGATATACAATTTAACCTCAATAACAGCTTGCCTTCTGATTTCAAAGTAAGTCAGCCAAAAATCCAGTTACATGGAGAATATTGACATTTATTTTAACCAAAACTTGAGAAAAGATGTAGAACAGTGAGAATCATTTTAGCAAATTAAATTGGATGGATTTAAAAGGCAATTATTTTTTTTAAATTTGAAAGAAGGAATTATAGCATTTTGAATTATAACATTACCAAACAGTCTACCTTGTGGGCCAAAGAGTTTATTTACGACCCTTTGGGAGAAACTTGTACAAACACCCCTTGGGGCTGCCAATCGCCAAAACCATACAGACAAGTGCAAAAAGAAACTTAGGATCACATTCAAAATATAGAATGGTGTTTAGAGTTTACTGGAGTTCCAGGATCCTTGTTAGAGCCTGCCCAGAGCCAGGACCATCTCTGGAAATTTAGATAGGTTTAGACAGAGAAAAATCACGCTTCCTAAATGCAACTGCATTAAAGTTTATACTTGTAACTCTTCAGACCCAGAAATTCAAAGACTTTATCCAGTAGCTAAAGCTCTAAGATAGGGATGTATTTGTAGAAATTATAATGATATTTTAAATGATACTGAGTCCCCTCTTAATAATGGAACAAAAAATTTGACCTGGGATTGAGTATACTAAAGGACAGGTGAAAAATTTAGGGTTAACTGTTTAGGCCAGTAGTGATAGTACACGATCCACTCACCTCTTCATGAAGGACAAAAGCAAATAATGTACTTTAGACTTAATAACTCTACACCCTCTCGGGAAGAAGTCTCCTTCGTAGCCTCAGTGGTGGAACCGGGTAAATCGAGAGGATGATATCTGGCAACTGCCAAGCACTACAACTAAAATAGGATGGGTGTTAAAAATCTATATTTTTACCACAGTTCACAGCTCTTCAGAATAAGATAACTTCACAATCTTTCATTCCAAGTAGAAACATTAGCTAACGTTACTCAAAGTGGGTTAAATACGTATAAATACAAGCTAACAGTAAAATGACATTGCAAAATCAATTAACTTTAGACTTACTACTCTTAAAAAACATAGAGTATGTAGGTAGACTGGACTTTGAAATTCATGTTATATCCACATACCGAATATGACAGATGACCTAAATCATCAGCTAGACAGAATAAAACATATAGCTCAAAACAGTAGAGAATTAAGGTCAAACATAGAAAATTTTTAGCTAAAACAAAACAGTTTAAAACTTTGGATTTTTTTTTTTTTTTGACTGGATGGTTGGCTGAGCTTTTATAAAACATAATTCTGATAGTTATCATCATTGTTATAATCTGTGACACTTTTGGCTGTCTTAAATGAACTGTGACACAATCTCTGTTCAAGTGAGACTACTAAAAAAATAAATTAGTAGCCTCAAACAGAAGAGATGAAAATATTGGAATTATTTTCAAAACTTTCAAAGGGGGGAAATGTTGCAACTATGCTGGTAAAGAAATCAAAATTTAAGCACATCGAAGAGCTAGGTTTGATTAGATCCACCTTTGGAGGAGCCATCCTCCATGTCCCCAGCGCTGCAATAAATGAAGTACCTGCTTCTTAACTTAACGTTGGTGTTAAGGAGATTTATTCCAGATTTCAGTAACATCCCTACATTTTAAGGAAAACGTTTCCCACACACTTTGAGATTGACTCACGATACAAAATATTCAGTCATGTAGTGCCTGATCCCATTTGCACCACCTATAACGTCTTGCTTTTATGTTATAGTAGGGCCACATAATTATATCAGTGGAGAAAACTGAATTGTGGATAACAATTACAAAGAATGAAAACTACTCTGTTGACTTCAGTACGATCAGGGTTTCACTTACTACAACCTTGTCTGTACAAGAGCATGGCCTGTACGTGGAGGATGCGTAGAGTTTTAGCGTATAAAGTTTTAGTATACTCGTATTTATTACATTATTTGGACAAAGATTTAACTTCCCATTGGGGTAAATGAGTTCTCAGGAGCAAGAAATCCCATTAACTTTAATGAAACCATGCTGAATTTCACTGCCTGGACACCTGGTTTATTATGTATGTTTACTGTGTATAGTGATTGTATTATTATGCTTATTATTTGTCTGTTGACCAATTCCGTTCCTGCACCATCCCAAGCATGAATGGATGACTGGTCTGAAAGAACAATAGGGACGAACAATGTGCTTATTCCAAACATCAAAAGGAATATCAGTGTCATGGTTTAACCCCAGCCAGCAGCTAAGCACCACGCAGCTGCTCGCTCACTTCCCCCCCACACCCTGCAGTGGGATGGGGGAGAAAATTGGGAAGAGAAGTAAACCTCGTGGGTTGAGATAAGAACGGTTTAATAGAACAGAAAAGAAGACACTAATAATGATAATACTAATAAAATGACAACAGTAGTAATAAAAGGATTGGAATGTACAAATGATGCGCAGGGCAATCGCTCACCCCCCGCCGACCAACCCCCAGCCCGCCCCGGGGCGCCGATTCCCCCCCCCCCCCCCCTTCCCAGTTCCTAAACTAGATGGGACGTCCCATGGTATGGAATACACTGTTGGCCAGTTTGGGGCAGGTGCCCTGGCTGGGCATGAGAAGCTGAAAAATCCTTGACTCTAGTCTAAACACTACTGAGCAACAACTGAAAACGTCAGTGTGTTATCAACATTCTTCACATACTGAACTCAAAACATAGCACCATACCAGCTACTAGGAAGACAGCTAACTACATCCCAGCTGAAACTCGGACAATCAGTAAGCTACTGACAGTGTGAAAGGATAGGATCAAGAGATTGAATAACCTCACCGGTGTTTGCTCCCTTCCATGCAGTAACACAGGACAAGGACATGCCTTGCTCAGTGTCAGCTGAAAGCAGCAGAAAAAGTAAAGGCAGCTTATGGAGCTATAGCACCTGAGAAGAGGTATGCTGGATTTCTAGAGAGTTGCCAGAGGGGACAGTTGTTTTCTGGAAGCATGAAATAGCAGGGAGCAGTTAATTTGCTCATCTTGGTAAGCAGTTGTGGAGGGCATCAGGCCTATTTGTACAGGTGTGGGTTCATGAACCTGCAGTGAGATACCTCCTGAAGGACATTTACAGCCATGCTGCTTGCAAGGCTGCATTTAGTCACATTGGCTTCACAATCTGAATCTTCATGCTTAGGGCTGACAATAGCATTTTTCTAATATTTTCTTGATACAGAGACTGATAATACCATGCTTCATAACTGACCAAATGCTCATGCTCCACAGTAGGAACTGGAACAAATAGTAGCAGTTAAGCCAGATAACAAAAGCAGAAAAAAAGGAGCCAACTCTCCTTTTCTTACTGTGACCTTTAGAAGGCAGTCAGGTAGACTTTTTCCATTCGAAGTGTATTTAGGAAGGGACAAGCTAGTTTAGTTTTCTGTGAGTAACCTGAGCAGGTCAGTCAGCTTTGATGTATTGCTCAGTGAGGTGGAAAGACATATGCACGACATACATAACATCTGCAGCTCTCCAGCTGGGGTCAGTGCTGCCTGCCCTTCAGTCTCCACTGGTGAAGCTCTGGTTTTGTTCGCCTCACCTGAGGGGAAAAAGGGGGTATAACTTCTTGTGTTTCTTTCAGATTAAGCCCAATGGGAAGGTATTTTCTATTCAAATGACAAAAAGTATCACTTCAACTACGGACAGACTGCAAGATGTAGGTGTTGGCGACCTTTGTGGTTAAGAGAACCCATTCCTGCAGACCATGAAGACCTGGGCTTTGGGCACAGGCAGCCACAGGAACATGTCAGGTGAAGGTGTTCAAAGACACTTCTGAGGGCACCTCTGTTTCTTTCTCCCCCCCCCCCCCCATACCTCTCCTGGGAGCTGAAGGTGCTTGCCCACACTGAGTGTTTAGTAAGCAAGACTGTGTTGTATTTCTATCATTAGAGCTGCAGTTATGGAAATTCCTATTTCAGAAGGCAGCATACACTTCCATACAGAGAGAAAGAAAAAAAATAATTAAAGGCAGCATTCATATGCCAGCATGGCAACCAAAGAGATAAATGAATGCAATACCAACAGAGAAAGAAGAGAGGAAGGTCAATATCCCAAGGGAGAGCAATGCCAGAGGGCCGCAAGCACAAATTAAGAATTCTGTAGATATGAATTTTACTCTCACTTTTTGATTATTTTTTTTTAGCATAATTTGCACTGCAGTTTATTTTCATGGCCATTGGGAGGTTGGTAAAGGGCCAGACTGCTCTAAAGGGAGAATATTTTAATGTGTACGTACAGCGGGATATTCAGAGATACTGTTAACATTAAACCTACTCAGATCATTTATGTCTACTGGGATGACAAAAATAAAAAAAGCCACCTGAGGGTCTCTTACATTTGAGACGCAAATGCCCTCTTCCTTGCCTTGTATAATTATAAAGCATGTGCGTATATAACATCCTAGATGTGGGTTGGACACCACTTATGCTTGAATTTAACTATGTTTCTGTGCTGAATCAAAGTTTTCAACAGTAAAGCGAGAACATTTTGGCTTTGAATGGGAAGAAGAGACATTTCTTAATAACAGCAACAAGCTGTTTCAGAAATAAAACAGATATTGACTGCACAGCCATTCCCAGCAAAAATAAAAAACCTGACCTTAATCTTGGTTAACAGGTGTCCTGGTTTCAGCTGGGATAGAGTTAACTGTCTTCCTAGTAGCTGGTACAGTGCTGTCTTTTGAGTTCAGTATGTGAAGAATGTTGACAACGCTGACATTTTCAGTTGTTGCTCAGTAGTGTTTAGACTAGAGTCAAGGATTTTTCAGCTTCTCATGCCCAGCCAGGGCACCTGACCCAAACTGGCCAACAGTGTATTCCATACCATGGGACATCCCATCTAGTTTAGGAACTGGGAAGGGGGGGGGCGGGGAATCGCCGCTCGGGGACTGGCTGGGTGTCGGTCGGCGGGGGGTGAGCGATTGCCCTGCGCATCATTTGTACCTTCCAATCCTTTTATTACTACTGTTGTCATTTTATTAGTATTATCATTATCATTATCAGTTTCTTCTTTTCTGTTCTATTAAACCGTTCTTATCTCAACCCACGAGTTTTACTTCTTTTCCCGATTTTCTCCCCCATCCCACTGGATGGGGGGGCAGTGAGCGAGCGGCTGCGTGGTGCTTAGCTGCTGGCTGGGGGTAAACCACGACAACAGGCAATATGCATAGATGTACATTTGAAACATTTGCATTTTGAGCACCAGAGAATACTTTTTCCTCCCTACAGAAAAGCTAATGTGGCATAAAAAAATGAGTTAGGTAAACTGTTATTCATGTTTACGTTAATTCTATGTAATTCAACAACTATTGTTCCAGATTTTGTTTCACTTCATAACCCTTTTAGTTTTTCTTCTGCTGTATTGCATGTATTTTCTGGACATATTCAATCTTGCTTGCACAGGAGATAAAAATAATAAAAGAAAGCTTATGGTATAACAGCAGGAAACAAATAAAACTGTCTATGAGGAATGACACTCACACATTTTTCATTGATTCTTGAAACATTAGATGAGCCTCAGACTTACTTTTAGATTTATCTATGCTGGTTGTGCTAATGTGTTAGGGTGTTCCCAAAGTACCCTGAAGAAACAAATCCTCTGTTTTGCCTCTTATTTGTGGTAGGGGCAAAGAACAACAAAATGAAATATCAGACTCAATTGCTTAATAAACCTGTAGAAGAAAGAGGTTTCCTGCTGCATCATTTGTCATAAACAAAATTATTGAGACTAAAAAAACCCAACTTAGTAGCCCTTGCCAGAAATGAGATAGACACAGTAATGTTAAAACACTTATTCCTTCATTCTTTCTAATCTCTGAAGACAACTAAATTAACACAGAAATCAGAGCGCTCACACACCCTACAGCCAACTGCTCCCAAAACAATGAAAACCCTTATCGATTCAATTTATTACAAACTCCGTCCTGAAGCAGAAAAAGTGACTCCGCACTTATTTATTTAGTACTTTTACCCTTTGACTGAGATTTGCTTTTGTCTTGCATAGTCCCATTGAAAAGCAATGGAGAGCCATAACAAGGCTTACTTAATCCAGCCTCACAGAATCATAGAAGCATCTGCAAAGACTGATGCTTTTTTTCTCTCTTCCTACCTACTGTATCTCTGAGACTGCAGTATTATTCAGACTGTCTGGTCTGTTTACGTATTTTAGTTGCGCAGTTAAAGATTTGCCAATTATCACATAGAACACAAATAACAATATTGATACTTTCCCCATGTTTGAAGTCTATTATGGCTGTGGCTTCAGGTTTTTCTATTTTCTCTATTTACAAGCAACCTGAAATTTACATCCATACTGTGCATTTTAATTTATGAAAAGGAGAAAAAAAAAAAAAAAAACAGAGTCATAGAATCATTTAGGTTGGAAAAGACCTTCAAGATCGAGTCCACCTGTTAACCTACCGCTGCGCCAAGTCCACCACTAATCCATGTCCCTAAGCACCATGTCTATGCGTCTGTTAAATACCTCCAGGGATGGTGACTCCACCACTTCCCTGGGCAGCCTGTTCCAATGCTTGGCAACCCTTCCCATGAAGAAAGATTTCCTAATATCCAACCTAAACCTCCCCTGACACAACTTGAGGCCGTTTCCTCCTGTCCTATCGCTTATTACTTGGGAAAAGAGACCCACCCCCACCTCACTACACCCTCCTTTCAGGTGGTTGCAGAGAGCAATAAGGTCTCCCCTGAGCCTCAGTGCATACTTCATCTGTTTATGCAAAGGCAACATATTCGGGCTCACTCTGTTTGCTGAGAGGAAAAACTAAAGCTGACACACCGAAAGGTAAAAACGCCACTTACGCTTTTTCACGTGCTCTACAAATAGTCCCTATTGAACACAACACAGAGCTGTCATTCATAGAAAAACGCAAAGAAATCCTTGTGGAGCAGAGAAAGTCAACAGGTTTTTATTCAAGATACTACTAAAATGCAAAGACAGACTGTTCTGAATACCCTTTTCCAAGAAATTAATATGATGGACAATACTAGAAAAGGCAAGAAAACATACAAATAGGTAGAGGTTCCCAAATGCCCCCAAGTTAAGAAACCAGACTGTGCAGGAGCGCGGTCGGCGCTTAGATAAAATTGAGTCTTCCGCGTGGGTCCAGAAAGAGCCTAAGCCCATGGAAGACACAGTTAGGCTGGTAATATATGCATGGAATACCACCCCCTGAGCCTTGTGCTGCTCATTGCTTAAACTTAAGAGATGTGTGGGCCTGGAGTGTTACAGATACACACCTAACCAAATCCAACAGGGGTTAAAACTCACATGTATCCTTCAGTAAAAGTTAGTTAGAAGCCCGGTAACATTTTATAAAACCACAGGCTCAAAAATGTAAAGAGAATTAATGCTACACAGCTGACTTAAGAATCCCCAAGATTTAAAGTGATGGCTCAAAACGCACATATCACTCACCTAAAAGCTGAGGGCTCTCACCCTTCAAGAGTTACCTTGGGTGGTGCCCTGACCCAAGGAGGTGGTCCCCAACCGCAGCCCGACTACTCCAAGGAGAACTGATTCCAACACATCCTCCAGCCAGACCCCCTTTATACCCCTGTCGAATCTCACCTGTGGAGATTTAATCCCTATTAGCCAGGAGGGTCCCCTCGGTGCACCTGGCGCGTCGCGATTGGCCAGTTCAAGTTTCAACCTGCAGCCTCCAGGGTTTAGGGTTGGGGTTTTTTTTGGGTTTTTTTTTTTGTTTGTTTGTTTTTTTTCTCCTTCCCCTTCTCCCTGCCTGGAAAAGTTTCTTTTCCTACTGGCAGGGATGGGCAGGCCAGTGGGCAGCGTACTGCCACACAATCCACCCTTTGACCACAGTCACAATTCAGCTGGTTTCCTTCAATGGTGGTACAGTCACCTCTTGCCTCTAAAGTTAAAAGGGGGTGCAGCCTGGTGAATTTGACACTCCTTGTGGGCCATCATTTCCTTCTGGTCTAGAATTAAAGTAAATATCAGACACAGGAATATCCAGCGGATGGACAGGTTTTAAGGGAGTATACTTAATCATTAGTACAGGCTTCGCTACCAAGCTTTTGATATAACTTCTTGCAATATAGACTAATCATAACTACAAGCATTATTAGACAAGGCTGGTCACCCACCCCACGAAAGAAAATCCAAATGTATCAAAACTTTTAAAGCAATTGCCTCTAGGCCTCTTGCCATTTCCTTTTGTTGATTTAATCTTGAAGCTACGTTAACACATTTGGAGCGCACACAGCAGTTGTCTATCAACAGGTTCCAAACCTCACATACACCCCCCCCTCCTCTTTCATTAAGATCTAATCCAGTATGGCCCAATTTTTGACAGTCATTTTATCCATATGTTACAACCGATAGTTTAAGAGTCCCCAAATTGTCAGA
>NW_010972920.1:4890113-4890440 GCF_000737465.1 Haliaeetus leucocephalus
AAAGGGAAAGGTATCCTGTGCACTATTTTTGGAGCATGTCTAACTTGTGCACAGGAGGAGGCACTGAAATCTGGTACGGCAAAGATAATGGGTGCAGCCGATCTCATTGAAGCTACAAAATTCAGTGCACTAGAAACTGAAGTGACCAAAACTGCTTTAGAGGCAGGATGGAAAATAAGTGCAGCCTTCAGTGTTCATAATGGACAATTGGAGGTTGAAAAGACATTTTTGAAAGATGAATTAAATTCTGAAAGGGAGAAGAGCAGAAAATTACTAGAAAAATTAAAATTGTTGTTATCAAGTGCTCCAACTCCCTCTCCCGCCCAA
>NW_010972920.1:4890503-4897627 GCF_000737465.1 Haliaeetus leucocephalus
GATGATGAATCTGATGGGGCAAATGATATTGGAATTCGACCCCTCATTAAAACAGAGGTACAGTTGAGGGCCAGGAACAATCGAAATTTAACTACAACCCGAACCACCCCGTGGTCGGGACCTGAGCTTGCGCAAATGCAAGAGAAATTTTCACCCGAGCTGGGAGAAAGTAAAACTGAATATTTATGGCACGTGTCATTGAATGGAGGGGATCGAGTCTTGCTGAGCGAGGAGAAAGCTAGGGGGTATTGGGGTCCTGGTGTGTTCCTTGATCAGGGTCCCATGGGGAAGCAGCCCTTGACACTCAGAGTTGCCTACTGGGCAGGGGGCCTAGATTCTAGAGAATGAGGTGAACCTCTGACTATTAAAACGGCTCGATTATCTAGGCTGGCTGAATCAGTGCAAAAGGCTGCCTGTATACAAGCTATGTACAAGCACGTGGAGTAGGGTATTCCCCTTGCTCCTCGGGTTGATCCGGTCCACCTTAAACCCTTAATCAGAGGTCTCCCTGACAGCTTGAAAATTTATGTGCAAAACCTAAAAGAACAAAATTAGAGGCAGTTGATCATAATACTCACAACCCCAACCAGCAACAACAGCCTGTTCTAACATGGGGGAAATTATTACAACAAATAGTGATTTATGGTAGAGATGGGCTGGTTAGAGGAAGGTTCAGATTCACAGTGCCGTGTCCAACACACATTATTTTTGAGGAGAATAACTCCCATCCCCCTCGAAAAATCTATTCTCATTTTGACTCTCAGCACAACGAACTATGGAAAAAGGCATTAGCATTAGGAATACCCCACTCAGTGTTAAATGGGCAGTCCACAGAAAATATTCATACAATGATAAACCTGGTCGAGCAGCCTATTTAGCAAGGCTACGGAATGCACCAATATTGCCAAAACGCAGGAGAGCAAACCCCCTGCTCCTGCCAACCCTTAGTCAGGCTTAAGGAAGGATTTGATTGATCTAAAAAACTAGGAAGCACTGGGGAAATTTCAGGCCGAGCCACTTGCATAATATCTAGCTTAAAATAGCCTAACCATCATATTGATCAATATACTACTCTAGCCACTGGCCCCAGACAAATTTTCCTGTAAATTTTCTAATTTATACTGGAGCCCAAATAAGCATTATCACTGAAAAAACCATCTAAAAGTTTAGGATTGACCCCTACTTGGAAAAAAATAAATATAATAGGAGTAACTAGAGTCCCTGAAACCAGACCAATTAGTAAAATATGCGTTTGGCTTCCAGGGGAAAATCGAATGACTAACATAAAGGTGGTCATTGGTCCGTATTGAAATACTATACTAGGATTTGATGTCCTAGCAAACAAAGTCTAGAAACTGTCTGATGGGACAGTGTGGAGATTTGGAGCCCCACTGTGTGAAGTTTGGGTGCTTGAAGCAGCCATTAAGTTACCCACTTCCAGAGTAACTACTGTTAATCAATATCCTTTACTGGCTGCTGCTAAAGCAAGGCTCAGAAAGGTGATCAAAGACTTGGAGAATCGTGGCATTACAACTAGAGTACACTCACCCTATAGTTCTCCAGTATGGCCAGTACGTAAACCCGATGGCAGATGGCAACTGACAGTTGACCACAGGAGGTTTGATGGTAATACAATGCCACTCACAGCTGCTGTTCCTAACACTGCTGACCCGGTCACCCAAATCCAAGCAAAACATCACACACAGGGACATCCGCAGTGGACATTAAGGATGTGGTTTTTTATGATTCCTCTTCAAGAGGAGGATAAACCTCCATTTGCTTTCACTTGGGAAGGAATACCTTTAACCGACTTCCCCAAGGGTACAAACACTCCCCCACTACCGCCTATAATACACTGGCAAAAATACTTAAGGAAATAGAAGTCCCAGATGGGATAAGTGTGTACCAATATATTAATGATATTTTAATTGCTGGGGATGACTAAGAGACAGTCAGAGAAGCGTCTAGTCAGATTTGGGCCTCACTGACTTCATTGGGGTTGGAAATCCTTTCTGCTAACTGTCAGGGACCAAAGTCAAGAGGTTAAATTTCTAGGTGTTTGGTGGTCAGGAGGAGCTGTAGCTGTACCAGCCAATAGCCTGGGAAAAAGAGGCTCGTAAAATTCCAGAAGATAATAAGGAACTAAAACAGATACTTGGGACTTTCAGTTACTGACAAAAACATGTCCCTGGATTTTCCATAATTGCTCGACCTCTGTATAATTAAATTAAGAAGAACGCTCATTGGCAGTGGACCTCTCAGCACGAGGAGGCCTTGAATTCACCGATTCAAGAACTAGGCATATATCAGACTTTAGGTCCCATACATCAGACAGATCCTATACGGATCGAGTGGGGATTCAGTGAACATGGTTCACATTGTAACTTACATCAACAGGGACCAGAAGGCCCCGATAGACCTTTGGAATTCTCTTCTCACTCATTCAATGATACGGAGCAACGATACACTCACAGGGAAAAGGATATGTTATTGCTAATACAAGCAGTAAAAAAAGACTGAACAGATTCACACAAGCCAGGATATGGTTGTTGAGGGTCCCTTCCTTCTTCTGGAATCAGTCAGGAAAGGTTCTGCTCCCCCCGAGGAAATTGCCCAAAAACCCACCAGCCAGAAGTGGTACTCTTACTTGGAAGGTATCAGTCAGTGAATTACTACTACTAAAGGGCCAGTAAAAGTATCTAAATTACAAAAGGATGTTAACACAGACCCTTCTATGTTAATCAAACCTAACAAACCATCACCTATTTTAGAAGCACCCCCATTTACAGTTGAATCAGACCTGACAGGAGTATGGTTTACAAATGCTTCTGCAGTATGAAAAAATTGGACTCAGCAATATACAGCAGTGGCTCTGGAGATAAAGAGAGGAAGAACTGAGGTTGAAAAAGGAGAAAGTAGTGCCCAAATAAGGGAACTACGAGCTGTATTGTTAGCTGTGAAATTTGGGGCTCACGTTATATATACTGATTCCCATGCAATGTTTAAAGGGGCAACAAAACAGACAGGACATTGGAAAGCCAACAGTTGGCAGGTCAACTGGGTTCCAGTGTGGAAAACAGAGGACTGGAGGCAACTATTAGAAGTAGGACGAGGAAGAACGCTACAAGTAGGATGGGTAAAGGCACACGATAAAAACCTCACTGAGACTACTCACTGGAATAACAAGGTTATCTCACCCACATACATACATTAGAAACAGATGAAAATACAGATGCACAGGAGTGGGCAAAATGGAGAGAATGGTTACATGAAAGGCATGGCCACACTGGAAAGGCCAATCTGTACAAGGACTGTCAAGCAAGAGGGTGGCCTGCCACAGTGGCTGACTGTGAGAGGACAATAACACACTGTCCACAGTGCCGCTTCTGATTAAAAATGGATCATCCAAACCAAGCCCCACCTTTGCATATCAGAGCAGGAAAGACACTCTGGCAGACCAGGCAAATCGATTATATCGGGCCACTTAGAACATTTAACTGACCTAAGTATATTCTAGTAGAGGCGTAAGTAGTGTCCGCTTTGACCCAAGCCACCGCAACCACAGCAGCACCTGGAGAATGGACGATTCGAGCGCTAAAGGTGTAGTTTAGTACCTTACCTACACCTTCTACTCTCCAAAGTGATAACTGTTTACATTTCACAGCTGCCATCATTCAGGAATGGGCAAGGGGGCAGGTATTGACTGGATCTTCCATACTCCTTATTACCCTCAGGCAAATGGAAGAGCGGAACAAATTAATGGACTAATCAAAAGATTTGCAAGGGTCCATGCATCGAACTGGGACTTGAGATTGTCTGAGGCAGTAAATACCGTTAATAACAGATAGGGTGAAAACGGAAATGCAAAAGTTAAGGTGTTCTGTCCTACTGGAGATTTAATCTCCAAGAAACCACATGAAATTGGCAAATTCCCCACACAATTGCGTTCTGGCCAACCTGTAATGGTCAAGTTATCTCAAACTGGAGTTGTACCCCTGATACTGACCAACCCGAGGGGGCCGTATGCATGGGAAACAAAAGATAGCTCCAATCACATACATTGGAGAAGTAGCAGGTGGATTATACCAGATTTCTAACCAATTTATCATCAAGCATGTATACATTCGAGCAGCTGTCTTCACTTTAAATTATCGGACTGTTCCAGCTGAAGAAGGTTAAGGGACAACTGGAAAGACACAGGGTGGAGACCTCGCAGGAGTCAACCTCAACTGATGTGACCTGTACCTTAGAGGAATTGACAAGCTACACAGACCTGGAGCATGGATCAGGAGTTTTCTCTTTTGATTTTCATATATGTTTGTTTTGGTAGGGATAATTGTTTGTTAATCTAAGTTTTAGTAGTGCTATACTACAGCTGTAATTGTAAGTTTTTTTGTAATAATTGTTGTTAGTCCTATAATATAGCCACACGCATAAACAAACAATCTAGGGTATGGAATAAACAGCCTCAGGCTTTTGAGCAACACATTGATGGTTCCCCAGCTGTGAATCACACCGAACAGGACAATATGATCTATAAGATGATACAAGGTTTTGCTCGCTCGCTTAACTTCTCTCACGTGACTACCTGTTTGCCTTTACCACATACCCCCACTCAGGGGATCCCCATAACAGCTCTCCCCATGGATATAGGCAAGAATTTCAATTGGCTCTGGAACCAAAATAAGTCTATCATTTGGGGTGAATTTGAATGGAAGTGGCCATTTAACAATACATGAAATCGAACTTCCGCTTGGAGCCCAAACTGTTCCTATGCCCCACTTTGTTGGGACAATAAGACTTTAGGATGTAGGGGCAAACAGCCCCAGTCCTCCCAACAGCCATGTTCCAAACACCCTTGGGCAGATCCACAGTATGGAGATGAGCCATATTGGGGAAAACACTTAGTCCTGAGGTATGTGGAACCACTAAACACCCAACAGCGCTTTAAGTTCCCTTCAACACCTGGTAACTCATGTATGTGGTTCAACGTGATGGAAGGACCACCTGCTAATTGTTTATGGTCTCAAGCCCATGAAGAGAGAAAAGATAACAGGAAGGAGTGCTGTCCCTGGCAGTCTCGACAAAAGTTCTCAACACAACCCAATGTGAAAAAACCACCCCTGTAGAATTGTACAAATATTATAAATCGTAACACTGGTGGGCATCTAGAAAATAGTTGGTGGTGGTTAATTCCTTCATTACAGCATTTAATCAGTGCTGCCTGCTTGTGCCAAAATCGCACCAGGCCATATCCCCCAGCAATGGGATGCAATACAAGCATAAGCTATAAAGACTTAAAATATTCTGAGAAATCCTCCTGTCGCATTCCTCAAACCACGGGTAATTGTGACAACTCACCTATACATGCTCCACGTCAGTTAACTTGGATATGCTCAGATGGGACTATTACAGATATAGTAAGACCTATACATCTTGGTCTGCAGTGTACTTTGGGAGTACCATCATTATGTCCTCCTTATTACTCCGAGAAATTTGTCTCTCAAGGACTGTGGCATCCCTGTACCAAACAAAGTACAGACAACACCGATTGGACTGTATCCCAGAAGTTAGCGGTATGGGCCAAAGGATTCTTGGGGCTAGGAATAGGTCACCTGAAAACTACAATTGTGCTGTCCAATTTAACTGCACAAGGGGAAGCTTTGGCAGACCTCACTAAAGACAATTTTGAATTGCTCAACACACAAATACAAACTGCCTCAAAAGTTACACTTCAGAATCGACTTGCACCGGATATGATATTACTCAAAGAGCAAGGGGCGTGCAGATACTCGAAAGCAAACCATGAACAAGAAGAACGTTGTGTCACAACTCCTAATGTGTCACCACCTCTTTGGGAAAACCTCCAGAACATGAAGATAGTTGAAGTTACTCAAGAACTGCAGGACCAAATGAAGGACACCTGGTTGGGAAATATTTTTGGTAGGATAGGATGGGAAATTTCTGGATGGATTGTTACCTTGTTACAAACACTGACTGTTATTATAATTTCTATTATTGTAGTACGCCTTGCCATTAGTTGTGTAAAAAGAATGATTGTAAAATCTATCTCTCAGGTAAGGGCTCACCCAGAAATTGAGGAATACCTAACACTACTAAAACACACAGGTGAAACTTATACCAATACACCAGTCAACAATGACATACATGTGGTTGAATTCTGACTCGGGTCATGGGGTGGATTGTGAGGATTGTCCAGCTCATAGTTTACAAATGAGTTTCACCATGTCTAGTGCACACAGATGACTCATGGGGGGTTACAAAAGCGACCCAGCCTTGGGTTGCCTTGAGGCCCCGTCTCTCTGCAGAGATGACTCACAGGGAGCTGTGTAGACAGCTTAGCCCCGGGTTGTCTGATAAACCCTAAACTAAATGGGGCGGTGGCTGTGCCATTCAAAGAAGCAAAACCTGAACTGAGCCTTCAAATCCCTTAACAAAGAGTATGCCCTGAGTCTCAATCCAACCACTATTCAGTTGCCTGAGGAAGCAAGGTAAAAAAAACCCCAAAACCTGGAGGGTTTCAGCTTCAGTTTCAGATGACAACCTTGTGTATTCAAACAATCACAGACCAACAAAGGAAAGATAAGGGGAAACTCCACTCAGATATACATAATCCATTTAGGCATGTATCATAATCCACTCAGACATAGCCATACACACCATTCCACAAGTCAGGGGACAAAAACTCTAAAGTTCAGGTTGGAAATGGGGGAGTCACTTCTCCAACTATACAGTTGGCTTGTGAAGGAAACCCTTCCCCCCTTGGTCAGGACACCAGTTAAGGTAAATTCCCTGGAACTGAAAAAGCCCTTACATGGAGAAGTAAGTGAATATTGTTTATGCCTTAGGGTTTCCAATGTGTTCGTGCTTGCGGTTGTAATAATGTCATACTCTTGCCTTAAAAAATTGCAATTGTGCATTCCTCTATGGTACCTGTAAAACCTGCAAGAGTGGCATGTTAAATATAGGTGAAGTTCAAATAAATCATTTCCTTCAACCTTGCAGTTAAGTCCTTTTCCAGCACACTTGCCTGGTATGCTGGGCCAGAGCTTGGTTTGGGTGATCAGCCTTGAGACTTATATGGCATTACAGGCAAGCTGTAA
>NW_010972920.1:4897640-4968220 GCF_000737465.1 Haliaeetus leucocephalus
GGTTTTCATAGACAGTGGCCAGCCCCGAGATCGCCATTCATAATAGAGATCTGCTTTCCCTGAGCAGCCTCATTTGATATGCAACCATTCTGCTAGTCTATCCCAATCTTCCTTCTCACTGGTGACCATCCTGATTTGGGCCAGGTGGTCCACCTGCTGATTCCATTTCACAGCTGGGGTTCCATTCCGAGCATGTCCCTTCACCCATCCCACCTTTGAAGGTCAGGATCTCCCTATTGCCAGGAGACATTGCCAGTCCTCTGTCCTCCACACTTTCACATGACCTACTTCCCACTTACTAGATTCCCACTGACATATCCACTCTGTAGCACCCTTAAAGGTTGCTTAAGAGTCAGTATAGACAATGGTAGCACCATTCTCTACGGCCAGTAATAAAGCCCGTAGTTCTCCTACTTGTGCACTACCTTCACCCTCTTCCTCGACTTTCTTCCCAGTACCAACCTCCAACGCCACTGCTTCATATTGCCATTTTGATCCCACTCGACAGGCAGATGCATCTGCGAACTACACGCCCTGCACACCCAAGCCTGCCACAAATTCGGGTGCCTCCTCAATCGGAGAAGGTTTATACAGTTGACCCAGCAAGGTTGGGTCAGGGTTTACAGGTTGCTGTAGTTTAAAGTCTTAGTCAGACCCTCCTTTGGTGGGAGCAATTGGCTTATCCCTTCTAGGTATGCATACCATTTCTTAACTGTTTCCTTTTGGGCTACTCCCTCTGGAGGAGGTGACCCATCAAGGACTCAATTTAAGAGAGGAAAAGGAGGACCCTGTACTATAACATCCTGTGGGGTACACAGCTTTTCAGCCTCTTTAACTGTTCTAGTGGGGGAAAGAATCCCTTTCTCCCAATCTGAATATCATTGCTCAGTCTCTTTAAATGCAGTGGAAGAGAATAACAATCGTCTAGCTGGTCCCTGTGGCCCCTTTTCAAACATGCCACAGTATGAGGCATGTTCAGCAAATCCCCATTCTACCCTTAATGGATCTCGTGGGTGCAATGAGCTTAGTCTCTGTACATTGCCATGTCCAATCCCATTTCCTGTTCTTCCAGAGGAAGTCATAGAGAGGGTGGGCAATCACTGAAAACCCTGGTATGTTTTCTCCAGTAGCCCAAAGTACCAAACAGCTGTTGTCCTTTGGGTTTACTGCCCAGAGTCTGTCCCTTTTCAATAGCTGATAGAGTATCATCAGGTGCCACAACTGCTCCAGCTATCCACCATGCCCCCAGGAATTTAACTTCTTGTCCCAGACCTTGGCATTTAGAAGATGGACTGTCTAGCCTGTTCTTGACTGACAGATTCCAGATGGCCTCAGCCACTTGCCCCACCTGTTCCTTGTTATCCCCACCAACTAGGATATCATCCATATATTGTGGACACCTGATGGTACTTCCACAGCATCAAGGGGCCTAGCTAAAGCATTGTGGGCAATAGTGGGGGAATGCCTATATAAGGCTCTTGATCAGCAGACCATCGGCAGGTATTCATCGTGTGGACTGGGCAGCCTGAACCCCAAACTGCAGCTTCGAGGGTTTTTTTTCAGCCCTTCCAGTTCCTCTCGCAGGGATGGGAAAGGGTCCCCGTTTCTCTTCCCGAGGGGGCGGGCTTGCCGGCGCTTCCCTTGGGTCTCTAGCCTCCCCCCCTTCCCTTGGGTCTCTAGCTTTCCCCTCCAGCAACGCCACCCCCGGACGCCGCCGGCGGGCTGCCCGCGCAGCGCGGCCCGGGCTGCCCCCAGTGCCGGCGCCCTCCGCCACAGACCGTCCCTTCGGGGACCGTAGTTCCGACCCGACCGACCGCGAGTTCGAGACCGCTCGGGGCGGGGTTTGCAACCGGCTGGGCCGACCTCCCTGCTGCCCTCCGTTAACTCCGACAGCCCCTTTTCCCGGACAGGAACAGATTCTCCTCCTCTCTCCTTGGGGTCCGCACCCCCAGCCCGGTAGGCTACTCGGGACGTTATCGACTGATCACCCGCCGGTCCAGCACTCGGAAACACTCCCGGTCCCCAGTAATTTCTCACTTCATCATCGCACAGCGGTTTCCAACACACCACATACCCCCCCCCCAACTTAAGGCAACTCTCCACAAACATTCAGTTTCGGTTTCGCCCGGCTTGCGCGAAAACTGAGCTTGCAACTCGCCGAGTTTAGGTCCCGACCAAGGGGCCGCACATCCCTTTCCCCCGATTCCACCTTCAGACAACGTGTTTCCCCTTGCCTTTTAGCAGAAACACTCTTTCGGTCCTGTGCTTCAATCAAACAGGCGCCCGGGACGGCACACTTAATACCTTCGCAGTCTCGACAAGCTCCGCGGCACAGTTCTACTCTCTCCACGACCGCTGTGCCGGGTCGGACCACTTCTCCTTCCCCCAGTCCAGCCCTGGGGGAGAAGGGCTGCAGCCGCACCTCCGTCACAATTCCTCCCTGAACACCATCCTGCCGGCTACGCCACTTCAAAGCGTTGCAGACGCGCGCCTAACCAAAGCCAGCAAGTGTTAAAACTCAGATTTATCCTTCAGTAAGAAGTTCGCGAGAAGCCCGGTAACATTTTATAAAACCGCAGGCTCAATAATATAAAGAGAATTAATACCACACAACCGACTCAAGAACCCCCGAGATTTAAAAGCGATGACTCAAAACGTGCATATCACTCACCTAAAAGCTGAGGGCTCTCTCCCTCGAAGAGTTCCCTCCAGCGGTGCTCCGAGCCAAGAAAGGGTCCCCAACCGCAGCCCGACTACTCTAAGGAGAACCGATTCCAACGCATCCTCCGGCCGCACCCCCTTTATACCCCTGCCGAATCTCACCTGTGGGCATTTAATTCCTATCAGCCAGGAGGGTTAACTCGGTGCACCTGGCGCGTCGCGATTGGCCAGTTCAAATTTCAACCTGCCGCCTCCCGGGTTTAGTTGTTTGTTTGGTTTTTTCCTTCCCCTTCTCCCTGCCTGGAGAAGTTTCCTTTCCTGCTGGCGGGATGGGGGGGCGAGACCTCACTTAGGGCTCTGGAACCCCCAGCCATACCAGTATGGGGCACGCAAACCTCCCACTGATTTATCAGCTCTTTATAAGTGACATAGCTGAAGTCAGATTTTAACTTCGGGGTTTTTTTATTTCAGTGTTGGGGTAGACTGAAGCACATTTTGGAATCCCAGCATTAGCTGTGCCGTGCTTTTGCAGTACAGCTATTAGCTAGCAATATTCACATCCAAACTGGGTTGTCTAGATTACATTTGCCCTCTCTCGGAAGGACCTGAGTTCAAGTTTCTAAACATCACAGGAACATTATAATATGTCACGTCATTAAGAGTGATGCTCCATCCTGTCGTGGTTTAACCCCAGCCAGCAGCTAAGCACCACGCAGCCGCTCGCTCACTGCCCCCCCATCCAGTGGGATGGGGGACAAAATCGGGAAAAGAAGTAAAACTCGTGGGTTGAGATAAGAACGGTTTAATAGAACAGAAAAGAAGAAACTGATAATGATAATGATAACACTAATAAAATGACAACAGTAGTAATAAAAGGATTGGAAGGTACAAACGATGCGCAGGGCAATTGCTCACCACCCGCCGACCGACACCCAGCTAGTCCCCCGAGCGGCAAATCCCTCCCCCCCCCCTTCCCAGTTCCTAAACTAGATGGGACGTCCCATGGTATGGAATACACCGTTGGCCAGTTTGGGTCAGGTGCCCTGGCTGGGCATGAGAAGCTGAAAAATCCTTGACTCTAGTCTAAACACTACTGAGCAACAACTGAAAACGTCAGCGTTACCAACATTCTTCACATACTGAACTCAAAACACAGCGCTGTACCAGCTACTAGGAAGACAGTTAACTACATCCCAGCTGAAACCAGGACGCATCCCCTCTCTTAAGCATCACCATGCAGTATCAGAGTCCCCTGCATTTGGAGAAGGGGACAGCAAAAGAGTCACTAAGAGTCACCTCGTCTGTGGTGCTCGCTCACCTGGGACAGTTTGCAAATGTTTCCCCAATGTGGACGGAGTGCGAATACAGAGATTTGTCACAAGGCTGCACCAGCTTCCAGTAGCTTTCACTGAGCACCCCTCCCCTGCTCTTCTTCATTGCACCTTTTCAAATGCTTCTCGCTTTTGAGGCATCTTCCTTGCCTTTTTGTGGCCTCCTGTCTCTCCCCAATCCTGGCAGCATTGTCTTCCTTGGAAAGTAAGGCAAGTGGAGCTGGGCGGGGGCCATTTCCTTTTTTTAATGACAACAGAGTACCCAAACACATGTTAAAAAAACCCCCACGTGACGGGACTGGTGCCCTGCCTATAGGTAACCCACCAGCAATCAGCAGAGCCAACGCCGTACGTAAGCTCCTCTTATGGAAAGTGCTGCGGTACCACCGAGCTGCCTTCAAGCCAGGTTGGCTGGGCGCCGAGGATTTGCCCTGCCGAGGGCTGCCGAATGAGGGGGGCAAGCGTGGGCAGGATGGGGCCTGTCCCCTCTTCCCCCATAAATGTCCCCTGGGCTGGGACTGACCCCGCTGTAATGCAGATTATCCATCCTGAGAGGGCCTGCAGCTCATAAAGTAGAATTTCTGGAATCAAGAATCCCCAGTGTTTCTAGCAACATATTCCATCAGCTCTTGTCACTTTTTATTCAGTGCAAGTAAGGCAATTTCTGAGATGGACAATGAAAAGCAATACATAAAATCTAAGACAAATGATCATAAATGGCCCTGCTGAGAAACTAGATCATATGTAATTTAATGGAGGCAGAAGGTCATTCTAAACACATTAAATATAACAGCACAAAGCAAACAGCTAAAGCAGATCCTTATGTCACTGTGATATTGAGATTGAAAGACCACACGCTTAAAATAACTTAAAAGGAAAAAAAAAGTGGGAGGAGGGGTTGGTAGGTATGTTGTTAACTCTATTTAGCGTTATGCTTTAAAAAAAAAGGAGTAGTGATTTGACATATGTTTGAGGAGACTAAGCCACAGATATCTGCAAAATATTTACAAAGTTTAAGTGCTCAACAAATGGAAAGCCAGACCTTTCTAAGTAAGTACCATGCTAGGCACCCAGAACTGAAGCACCAAAGTTATCTATCACTCTCGGGAGCCCTGCATTCATCCTGTTTTGGAGTGTACACCAATAATTCAGATTGAGACTAAGGACAGCATTTAATAAGGGAAGAAGGATAGGAGCTCTCACCTGTATTAAATATTGGCAGGGTAAACACCAGAGAGTGCTGGCTATTTTATCTCCTTTAAGAGTTGAAAAGATACATGTGCATGTTTTCAGACTAGTGTTCCCACAGAATATTTGTGTGCATTTTCCATCACACAGGGATTATTTTTTTTTATGTAGTTTTTTCAGCAATGTTTGAAAATGTTTCCTACAAATGAACTCAGCATACCTCCATATTTTAGACTATTATTGTTATTTTAATTATGAAGAAAAATTGAAGGAGTCACTGATAGTGGTGCTTCATGTGGCAACAGCACATTTGAGGCTACCTCTTAAGTCAGCTGTGTAGGATACAACGAAAATTGCAGGCACTGTGTCTTCATCCACTGTCATTGCAGAAGCACTAAAAACTCACCACACAGTTTTGCATATGTACTGTATACACCACACATGTAATTGAAGATATTAATGCATAATTCTACATTGCAGGTGGGCTGCTCATCGTACTGATCTTAGGTTGTGTTGTGTCACGTTTGGAAACCAAGTAGCTGTAGATAAATTATGCAACACTCTGATGAGATGTGACACAGCTGAAATTTTCTAAATGTAAATGATCAGTGTTTCCTTAATAAGAAAAAAAAAGCCAAACCCAACTTTTAAATCCCTCTTCGTAGCTTTGGAATTTTTATCTAACAGAACTGCTCTCCAAGGGCCTGGTGACTACACTTAGCCACCAATAGCTATATAATATTTGACCAAAACTCCGTGGCGTAAGCATCCCATACGCACATGAGAAGGGTTGTTTAGATCGTCCACGTTTGCCACACCATTCCACACATTCACTTGAAGATGAGCACAGAAGTATTAAAACATTTTTCAGTATTTGAAATTGAAATTTTCGAAAGCACGCTGCTCAGCCCCCACTAGCGTCCTCTGCAGCTGGTTTTCAAAAGAGCCAACAAGGCAAGAAAGGAGGCACAACGCTGCGCGGTTCCCTACAACGTGCGCAGATGGGGCAACGGCCAGAGACTGGTAAAGACAGATGTGCAGGCTCCACGGGCACCGCACGGAAACCTGTCGTGGGTTTCAGAGACGGCGTCGGATAACCCTTGAAAACCCACAAGAGCACACGCATCGCTGCCTTTTGCTGCTGCAGAACACGGCTGAGCGTGAAGGGCTCTTCCAGCCTCTCTGTATTGCCCCACGCAGCTGCGGGGTGGAAGACCCCATTTCCCTGCAGATTTCTTCCCCCTGAACTCCACAAACTTATCCCCGTGCACAACAGAGGCCAAGCTTTTAGCGGTGCTCCGGATAGTCCCTAAATGCAAGAGGGACCCGCAGTTTTCCTCCGTTGCTGGTATTGCAGCAAAACTCCTTACTGCAGCTAAAGAAATTCAGTAAGACTTCCCTGGTTTCCTTAATTGTCTCTGATTTTTCAGGCTCTCTCATCTACTAGTTTTCATCCCCTAAAAATGTGTTGTTCTTAATTTGAACATGAAATGCGTATTTTCTATTTTTGTATACTTTTGAGGGAAAACTTGGCATTCATCCAACCTGCGTAACTCATGATTCCCATCCCCACCCCGAGAGAAGAATCACCCGCTCCTATTTTTTTCATCTTTCCGTCTCATTTGGCGGGTTTTTGGATCGCTCTGTTCCTCTGAATTGTCCCGTGGCACTTGCACCGAGTCTGTCTTGGAGGTATCCACCGAGACAGATGCTTTTAAAACCTTGAAGAATCAGATGTCTTCCTGTTAGGGCAATTTCTGCTTGAGTTAACCAGGCTGCTCTTTCCTTGTTTTTTCCCAGCTTAAGGGTCTGCCAAGTGCCAGCAAACTACATTTCATTTCATTTTAAAATCTTCAAAATATTCAGCATGCATAGAAAGCTAAAGAGAAATTCAGAGCTCATAGTCTTTGGATAAATGGAACTATGCAATAATACTGAGAAACATTATTTACAAGTGATAAAATAAATTATAATTCCCACACTTTCACTGTTTGTGTCTGTTAGTCCAGAATTGCACCCACCAAAGACTATAGAATAACTACATTTTCTTTCCTCAATGGGATTTTTTTTTCCCCACCACATATGCTGTTTGAGACTGTCCTATAAGTTCACCTTCTTAAAATTTTGCAAGTTTCTAGATGAAAGCAAAATCTGAATCTGTTGTTTGTAGCCCAAGCCCATCTCTAATGTAAACATTACTGTGTTAGCATAAATTACTAAGAAAGCATAAGAGAATATTTAAAGCTACATTATGTACATTATGGTATCTAAAGTTTTTCTATGTGTGAATTTCTCCCTTAAGCAAGCGGCAGTGTGATGAAAACTGGTTGTTTCATTTCTGAATTTTGAGCTGGCATGCTATAATCAGTCTATCAATTTTTCTCACAAAGTCACATTGAATTTATTGTTTCCAGTACATCAAGAAGCGCGAGACTTATGTGAGCCAGTGTGACATGAGGTGCCAGAGAAAAAGTTCAAAATAACTCAGATGGAACAGTTTTAAGAGGGGCTGTTATTTTCAACACCTAAAAAGATCAGATGTTTACTGCTTGAAATCAGCATTTGAATTTCTGTATGAGACAGTGGAATGGGTTGCATTTAATTTATCTCCATGTCCACAGATGAGAAAAAAATCAAAAGTAGTTTAAAAAACTTGAAAGAACATCAAAATGAATATAACTTACAGATCCTGCTAGACTCCTCTAGCTAAAAATATACCCGCTATCAATAATGAAAAAGAATTTTGATCTTTAATGTTTTTAGCAAAATCTCTAGAAATTAAAACAAACAATGTGAAAAAATTATTTGATATTTCACAGTTCTGGAGATCTGCAGAGCATTCTTCCGTCCTGCTTAGAGCATTACCGTGAACAAAACAAAACAAAACCCAAACGTATGGGGCTGTTTCATGTAAACAAGGTTTACACGGCTACAAAAATAAAACCAAGCCTTTTTTCCCTCAAAATAAAATAGAGTGCAATAACCCCATTTTTGACAGAAAATGTCAGCACCCTTTTTAAAACAGAAACCCACGAGTAGGCTGGCCACTGCTGAAGTACAGCTGAGAAAAAAGCAGCACGGTCTTCCATTTACTGGGAATTGTTCAAAAGGCGGCTGACCACATCGTGTTGTCTCTCACACAGTTCTTACAATGGTATTCAATGTAATCACAAGGACCGCTTGTGGTTTCCTTAATATTTCTTTGACAAAGAGCTGGTTTCCAGCCAACGCAGACAGCGAAATACACGTGGGAAATAGGAACTCGGAGGAGCTGGCCCTTACAAGACAGTAAGTTTGTGTTACGTTATGGTATGGTATGTTATTTCAGATATAAGCAATAGGCTAATTCAAGGTTATAAACTTTGTTTGTCTGGATACTGTTGAGGGTGGGGGTTGATGGTGGCAGCAGCAGCTCCCGACTTACTGATTTATGGGCAAAGGTTTGTGGCCGTGACTTCATTTCTCAGTCAGAGACATGGTCACGGAGAACTGGGGGACGTTTTTAGGCTCCTCCAAGGTTTCCAGGTGCCTGGCAGTGGCTGGCGGGGCTGGCTCCTGCCCAGCCGTTCGTACGGCCGTTTCTCAAGCGAATACAGAGGTTGCCGGTACAGCATGCGCATAAGAAAGTCACCTCTTCCCAAAATACCTGACCTAATATACCTGTGTGAGACAACCGAAGTCCTATGCAAGGACAGGTTAGTGCATCTAGAAAGCTTTTGTTTTCTATTACACGGTTTGATAGTACACTTGTGCCTCTGACTGAGAAATGTTGGATGGAAATACAACAATCCCGTATGGGATCTCAAACCAGATCCCTAGGGCTCGGATCCCAGTTTAGTGCCTCCTCCTTTTGACTTTCCCCGCATCGCTCTCCCAGCCGATACTACCCTACATTTACAGAGCACCCTCCACTACCACCCGTACACCCGTGGTGAGTTTTCCCGAAGAGCAGGTGCACAACGATGGGGGTGGATAAGCTCCAGGTGTGTGGATGCCTGAGGGACAGGCTCAAAACCCTTCTTCTCTCAACACTAAAGGGTGTTTCAAACCCTGCAGCCTCAGCTTCTTGAGTTGTCCGAGAGATCCTTTAGTTCAAAATGGAAAACCATGCAGTAACAGCGGACATGTGGGTGGGCTGTTGAGTCGGACGGAGCAGAAGGACCCGCAGGGAGGTTGATGTGACCAGAAGGGCTCGCCATGGGGCTTGACACCTCTGTGCCCAACTACACGCTGCAGAATTAGTTTCCCTTCCCTTGGCCAAAATCAGAGGAAGGATCTGGTCAAGGGGCCAAAGCTCAGTGTTGCAGGCTAGCGTGCACGCAGGGAATGGTTTTAAACTAAAAGAGGGGAGATTCAGACTACATATAAGGAAGAAATGTTTTGCGATGAGGGTGGTGAAACACTGGCACCGGTTGCCCGGAGAGGTGGTTGATGCCCCATCCCTGGAAACACTCAAGGCCAGGTTGGAGGGGGCTCTGAGCAACCAGATCTAGTGGAAGATGTCCCTGCTCATTGCAGGGGGGTTGGACTAGGTGACCTTTAACGGTCCCTTCCGACCCAAACCAATTTCCGATTCTATGATTCCATGGAATTCATTTGGTGGCACCTTTCTCCTGAAGCACGGCAGGCTTTGCAAAGAGGAGCAGAAAGACGCGAGTGCCCAAGCGGAGACTGGCACTGACTCTGTGAAGCGGAGCCGCGTGGGCAGCCGGTGGTGCTTTTAGTGAGGTGGCAAACTTGCTCTGTATTCCTTAAGCAGTATTATGACACCGGCCATAAGCATTTAATATTCATTTTAGGTTTAAAAAAACCCCAGCGCATCAACTGATACCAATATGCATTATGCAAAATTACCATGATATCTGCAGGCTTCAAAACAAAGATAAACAATGTTGTTTTCCTTTACTTTCTTTATACAATTATATATAAAGAAGATTAATAATGCCTGCTGACATTTTCTTCCTTAAAACTCTAGGCCAATATTATGCTACTAACTCGATTTCAAAAGCAGAAGAAGATGAAAGTGATAAATTAAAAAAGATGCCTGATCTTTGCATATTTAGCTTTCCATTGCAGAAATCTCTGTGTTTATCCACACGGTCTTCTGCTTGTATTATCTTCTATTTTGTCTCACTCTAATCTCATTACCATAACCTACATCTAACCTGTTCTGCTTTTCATGCTAAAGCCTGCTGTCACCTTTTCTCATGACATTAGCATGGGACACATTTTTATCAAATAGATAATGGCAAAACAAACTGCATTCTGTTCTTTCTGCAATAAATAGTGTGATCGAAAGTTCATAGTTTTGGGAGCTGAAGCTGTGAAACAAGATGATACAATTCACGAGTAGCTTTCAAAATGATGAATACTGAATCAGAGGTTAGTTGCAGCTCCAAAACTCATGAGTTTTCAGAATTCAGGATCAATAAATAGCTATGTTCTTTAAGAAAAATTATTTTGTCAGTACTTCTATTTTTGTGAGTCAAAAATATAGCTAATGAGGGACAAAAAAAATAGACTGCATGTTTGGCATGAGCCACTGTATAGGCACTTACGTAAAAAGCCAAACTTGGATCTTCTTCTTGATAACTCTTTTTCTCTTTTTTGCATAAACTGATAGTTTTATATCGTTGCCTATGTAGCACAAGTTCAACCTGCTTTCTGTGATGTTCATTTCTATGGAGTCTGACTACCCCTGTTAAGGGGAAATCACATTAAAGCAGGGGAATGAGAAAAAAAAAATCTATTTGCCAATGTAAAGATCAATTGCTTATTAAATATTATTACCATTTCTAGAGCTTCCTCCACCCCTAAGTAACTGATAACCATTGCATTAGATATTCTGTGTAATCCCAGCAGGCTCACTCTTAGCCATCCTCAGGAGCCGTAAAAGCCCCTGAATTTCCCCAATGTGCAGGCTTATCCTGACCAATTGTTTACTCAAGGAACTGAGTGCTGATTGCTTTGGTCTTTATCAGATCTAAAACCGGAGCTGTTCTTTTTCAAGTCTTCACCTGTAGAAAATAAATATTGTTGTAAAATGTCACCAAAAAAACCCCAAATTACCACTTAAGCTTTCTTTGCCCTTCTTAGCACATGAGGAAATAGCAGTCTGTGGGGGTTAAAGTGTCATATTCCTACTTTTTGCCGGTCTTGGATCAACCTATGTGTCATTTTAGATCTTCCTGATACTTCTGCTTTTTTTCACTGGAATCACAGCAAAGTGAAATTAAAGTAAAGCAGAGGTGAACCAAACCCCAGCTGTTTATATGATCTTTCAAACTGTGCACCTCACTGGGAATTACCTATTCCCTGTACCATCTGACGCTAGATCAGATGTGATTCAGAGGACATTTAAAGGTTGGTGGAACAATTTAGACATGTTCAGACGATCATTCAACATGTGCAAGGCAAAACCTGTAAGCTCTGCATACTTGTACGATACGCTATTGGCCTAGAAAGGACTATCCTAATTTTGGATGTACCTCATTGCACCTTCCTTTTTTTTGATAGGAAATTAACGGCAGTGGGTTTGGGCATTTTACTAAGAGAAACCCCAGGAACTCTACAAGCTATGCTCAGTCCAGAAATGTGTGACTTCGTTGCCTTGCCCATACAAAGCAGTTGCAAGAAGTTTGTCTACTCTTCCGGAAACACTAGCCTTGCCGGACATCATCTGTTCATTTGCAGTAAATCCAATATACCTTATAAACGCTGGGCTAACTGCCCATGTATTAGATGCATACTTCTGTTCAGGAAATCCCAAAGAGAAAGATGCTAACCTAAGCAGGGATGGAAGGAGAAGAGAAAAAGACCAGTTTTCATCCTGATTTTCAGGCATCAATGATGCAAAACCAGCTAGCCACAGTGCCTATAGTAATCGCTGTAAATAGGCACACCTACTCACGGAAAGTTGTGCTTGCTTTATACAAAGCAATCTCGTGGCTGTTACGTTTTTAGTAAAAGCCAGTGGAAAATGTCCTGGATATTCAGTTTTAGCCTTGCTGTGACTCAGATGTGCCAATTTCTAATTAGACAGCAGCACTACGATGTACTTCTGGGGCTGAAGTGTTCCCTCAATACATAATATAAGCCAGCTGAGCAGCTGCTCAAAGCCTTTTGAACAAGTCAATGAAAGACTCTAACACTTACTGATCTCAGACAGAGCAGAGGAAGGCCGTGCTGGAGTCCACTCTTGCATGGCGCTGTAGCTCTAGCTGAGTCACACTGCAGTGAGGAATAGGTCCTCCGTGCGGTACATGTAAGTGATCTGCCACCTGGATGCTGGGTTTATTAGACAACATATCTCCATCTTTAAGTAATTACTTACATCTGAACCATTACAGTTATCAGGAAAAGATGAACTAGGCAATTTGAGCATCGAAATATTGTTTGGGCACCGTTTTACCAAGTATAGGGATTGCAATAATCTGATCTAACAAGAACGACCACGCGAGATGTAAGTGAAGATTCTTCATCTGACAAGAACAGGTTGTATGAATCACAGGACCCCTGGCCACCTCCACATCAAACCCTGTGGCCCCTCCAGAGGGAGGTGCCTGGACACGTCCCCTAGCTACATTATCTCATCTAACCTGAGGTGCTACTCCTATCAGCTCAAACAGGATTCTGGTTTCGCCCGTGACCTTTCAGATATTTCAGGATGAGAACAGATAAGCTCAGGGATAAAGAAAGGTCTCTTGGAAGACAAACTGTTTTATTTCATTACTACAAGTTAAATTAAATAATCTTATCTTCATGGTTTAGGTTTTCTTCTGCTTACTTGGATTTTTGCTTTTCGACTTTTGCCAGTCTTGGCACGTTTAACTTCCAATATTTTCATCCTCTGCCTTTTCCAGGCTGCTTCTGGTTCGGCTGACTTAACAGTTGTTAGTTTTAGCATGATCTTTTTTAATTTAGATAGCATCCCTTTCCATTTACTATCGTTCCTAATTGCTACATGAAGGTGAATTCCCATCTGTAAACAAGCAGGGATTTGTTACCCTGGCCAAAGGAAGCAATCACCTGTGCACACATTTCAAAGCATCAGCTGATATTTTATAAACCTTTGTTTTCACAGAGCTCACAGATCACTTGCAGTACAACATTTGGGGAGCTGGAAGCCTGTCTTAATGATCATTGCTCATGCACATGGTTACTGGAAAATCATTCATGAATATTGAATTCAATTATTATGAACAGGTGCAACCAAGTAACTACATTTCATGCTCACTGAGATATCACAAACACTTAAATTTGATAAAGTTAATACACAAATATATACTCTGGTACACAACAATAACTTCATGTACATTCATGAGAATGCAAATATAATGATCATGATTCTCAGTTTTGAGGTTGTGATCAAGATTCATTTTCAGTAATTTTAAACAATTATTTCACCTCATTGCTTAATTGTTTCTACAGCTGGGATTCTAATACGGGGAGAAAGAACAGAGTTTGTTGTAATCCCTCTCTTGCTAAAAACTGAGGCTCATTTAGGTCCCTGAGAGAAAGAAAGGAAGAGACTGGTTCGTATTAAAAATCTTCCAAAGCTGTACTGTGCTGA
The DNA here is from genome assembly GCF_000737465.1 of Haliaeetus leucocephalus. NCBI lineage: Eukaryota > Metazoa > Chordata > Aves > Accipitriformes > Accipitridae > Haliaeetus > Haliaeetus leucocephalus. The sequence goes on from NW_010972920.1 coordinate 4,911,393, forward strand.
AATTGCCAATAGAAAAAAAAGCATTTGAGTGGGGCCACGGCCCAGGCTCCCTTTGGAACTGGACCAAAAGTCAACCAATGGCACGTACCCGAGCACATACATGTCTAACTACACCATGTTTACCAACAATTGTATTTTAGAGCATACAGAAATGGATAGCAGCTTCTGGGTGGCCAAAGCCAGTCTGCAGGACCCCGGTACTACCAATGCCAAGCTGGACCCACCAGCAACTTCTCAAGATCCCGCTTAAAATATTTTCCATCATTGCAGAAATTAGAAGACTAGTCCAGAGGCATCAGCAAACTGCTTTTCTGATTTTCTCCCCAAGTTGTATTTCATTTCCCAGCTTTATCTTGCATACTTCTTCCTATGATATACGTATTTAAAAGGATGCATACCCCTTTTTAAACTGTCTTTACCAAACCTAACCTTCTGACTGTCTTTCAGAATGACAGACTTTCTTTTCTACCTAAAATCCTAGTAGGCCTTCTCTGCAAATATTTTTGTTTGAAATCCTCTTTCCTGAGCAAGGGTGACCTGAACTGGACACAGATTCAACCGGGGTGTTGTTCAGCACCATTAACACTTTTTGCTTCAGAAGCACAAACGGCGAGTTGCTGCCACTGCTCTGCTGTGATTGCACATTGCATTCACAAGGGAAAGATGTCTTTATGAAAATTGGTCTCATTATTTTTATGCTTCGTAGTTCCCACTAAAATTATTTTGACCAGAAATAAGGCTGTTGAGCATCACTGAGCAGAAAAGGAAACATTCAGCAATCCTGATAACCTTGTAGAAATTGTTGTTGTTGCTGACCTGAGCCCTGGGGTGAAAGTTATAATGATAACAGCAATAATAATAGCAATACTAATAATCTCTAATAATATTAGAAAATGCTTCTTGCTATGTTTGGGGAAAATGTCTATAGTGAATCTCCAAGTTACATCCTCAATACTCACCCCGTTTCTATATATAATAATTCCTTATACATTCTTCATAAGGCATCTTCATCAGTTCAACCTTCTGTCTGTTGGGCAATATTCTCCCTCATTATTTCCAAGGTGAGAGCGGAGAACTTTGCAATTGGCCTTCACTTCACAATATCTCTCACTCCTTTCATTTTTTTACCAGCAAGGAGAAAGATTGGGGGGGGGGAATGTGCTTTATGATCTATGCAGGGACTGAAAGTGGCCTGAAGAGACATATTTTGGATTAACTCTGGTTATGTAAAACCAAAGTCTATTAGGATTTCCTCCAAAAAAAATTAAAGGAGGAGATTATTAAACTTCTTTAAATAGCCAGATTAAGGTCTGCTCCTCAAGGTTTTAGCTTTGGCACTTCTCTAAGCAATGTGAAAATGCAGACTATGAGTAATTGTGATAGACTGCACAGAAGAGTACTTGGAGGATGAATTCATTCCCGCATCCAAATCAACACCCACATCCAATTTGCAATTGACTTAGACAAGGACAGGAATTCACTTCAGACTGTCAATACTGCCCAATTACCGGGAGGGTGACTTAGACTGCCGCCATTTGCCTTTCTAATATTTAGTGGGCATCTGCCGGACAGCTGTAAGATCACACCTTTTAAATTAAACTTTGTGGAATTGCTTAGAAGATGCTGTTTCTTATTTTACATTTTACTATCTCTCCTAGAGAACATAATGCTATTACCCATATGTCATCTGCCTATTGTTCTGGAATAATGCAGACCAGAGGGCTGACTCCCCACTGTGGTACTTCATATTCATGCTGCTGTAATATTATGTTACATCAGTTGAAAATTGGAGTAATATAGTGGTGAATGAAACTATCCATACGTTACTGCAGCCTTCAGCACATCTTTTCTATCAATAAAGAGAAGCCAAGTCACAGATGGTTTTTACACTGTTATAATTAATAATCATGGTACCATGTTAGTGTCATCTTAACATAATAAAAGTGAATCTATAAATTGTATTCAGCATTTTTACAGCATCTGCAATGACTGCTTTCTGCAGCAGAAGGGTACAGCTCCGACAGTAACTTTTTTTGAACTGCATTCATAAAGAATAATTTCAGTTTACTGTTTGTTTTCTTTAATATTATTTATGAAGTGGCATAGTTAATTTTTTCTGGATACCATTTTTAGATTGATCCTTTACAGAGTTAGATTACTTTTATTTTTTTTTAATTCTGCATTTTCTTTCTCAGCTTTCAAGGCAAACCTGTTCCAGACAGGATGATGTGTTACAGCTGGCCTAAACTTTCAACAGCCTGAAGTGCGCGGCACTCCCAAGACCCAACACCATCTTATCTTTGTGGGCAGCCCAAACACTGTTTGATACAAAAACGTCATCTGTCCTTTTGAGGCTACTTTTAGGATGACTTCTGCAGAACAATGGAGACATACGTACCCAATATAAGCGTTGGTGAAATGTATGATTCTACGTGCAGGCATTTGCTTCAGTGTTTTGCGATGATTCCATTTTTTTTTTCTCTTGGCTGAAAAAGCATGGGCACATTTCAAATTGAACACATGCTTAGTCATTTTTCTGAATCAGGGCAAGATTATATCAAGGGTAGATGCAGCTAGGAAACCCTATTATTTCTAGAACCTTTAAAACATGTTAGATTTTGAGAGAAATCCCTTTCGATTTGAATTCGACTCTTCCCACTCTTGCTCCCTCTCATAGGAACGAATCCTCCTGAGATACTCTGCTTACCCAGGTCGGATTCTGAAAAAAACTGGAAGTGAAATGGCAAGTTGGGATATGATAACAGATGGAGATGCTCTCTCAACTTATTTCAAAAACTCAAATAAAATTTGATGCAAGTTTTCTTCTGATCATGGCAAAGAGTAAGCATATTTAATGGTTGGACTTGATGATCTTAAGTGTCTTTTCCAACCTAAATGCTTCTATGATTCTATATTCCCAAAACTCATTTGGCTATTGAAGAGCCCAGGCATACAGATGTAGTGGAGGGAAAGTACCTTTTAAGAATATTTATGTAAATTACAATTATATTTTTCCCAACAGATGGACTTTTTCCTACTCAGCATAAAAGGAATGTGTTTTCCTACACAAAAGCTGTAATTTACCTGATGTCATCTACCATCCTAAATCAGAGCAGTAAAATGCAGCCACAAGCAGCAAGGAAAAATACGTAGCCACATCATTCGATCTGCCTAGCCCAATAACGAGTCTCTGGCAGCAGACCGTAAGAGATGTCTGGAGAGTTTAAGACTACAACCACCTTATTGTGAGGACTGGCCTGGTCTCTCCCGGGCTACAGTCCTCTTTTTATTGGAAATTTACTGTGTCATAGCAGAGATTTCTGTTTAGTCAGTATTGATTTTTTTTTTTTTTTTTCCCCATGAATGTCTGATTGATTGCTCTTTGAATTCATGTGAGCTTCCTGCATCAGCAGCAGCCTGTGGTGGTACGTTCAGCAGGTTAAGCACCTCTCATTTTTCAACCTGTCACGTGATAATTTCAGCTGGTGACCCTTAGTTCTTGAGCCGTGGGAAACAGTGAACCATTGCTGCTAGAGGTGTTCCTCGTCAAGAGCTGTGGGCCATTTAGTTCTCCTGTCCCTTATCCCAATCATCCTTGTTCTCAATCTTTGTATCCGTATTAATTTTACTACATCGAACACACCAACTAAACCTGTAATGCCGCTGTGGACACACATGAAGTCTACTGACTTTGTTCAGGGTTTTTTTCCAGACATTTTTAAATTCCTTTGTCTATTATTATTCAGATTCAGAAACACATATTAGAAAAATACAAGGTGCTTTTTTTTTTTTTTTGAGCTCATTTGACAGTAAGGTCCTTTAAAAACTGTTCTGTTCTGGAGGCCATCTTTGCAGATGCAGTTATGAAGTCAAGTTCATTGATAGAGTAATCCTAAGTGACTGTGAAAACTTGGCATCTGCCTTGATCCACCAATATTTTTCAGTTATCACATTGATTGGTTTTACAGTCTGTTATAACGGAAGCTTAAGTTGAGCTTTTCACAGGCTCAGAAATGCTTATGGTGAATATCCCCAATCACTTTTCAAGAGCGTCCTATCAAGTTCGGTTGATAAAGATGAGATTAACCTATTATGGATGTCATCTTTCTAGAACACCGATATTTTCATTTGTCAGTTATCGCTGGCAAGAAGCAGGTTTGACCTTTAAGACAGGAATATGTAAGATGTTGTCAAAATGGATCAGAAACTCAAATAAAATAGATGTGATACAGCATTACCAAGACTGTAGAGTGAGAGTTCACTGATCCTTATGGCCCCCCAAAAGACCCCTTTGTCCTAGAAATGTCAGTGGCAAACACCAGCAAATACCTGCTTTGCTTAGATGTATTTAGGTGAATTTTAACATTCCAGAAAGGAAAGGGCTAACAATAGAACAATGACTGGTGTAGACAAAGCACTCTCTCCACTGGCAGAGCGGCCTGACTTTCTGCAGTTTTGTCACTTTAACCTCGCAAGGCTTCAGCTTTCGGACTGCGGACTGTTGTGTGCCATAATTAGTGAGTTTGTAAAGTAAATGACCTGGAATTCCCAGATTTTCTCTCTATCTTTTTCCCCCATGCTATCAGGGCTAAAATAAACTGGTTTACTTCATTTCTTTCATGTTCAGTCTATGAAGATATGGAGCCGGTCTCAAATTTTCGTAGATTAAAGATAATCTTACTTTAACAACCAGAGCAAGTGACTGCATAATATTATTGAAGTATTTATTCTCAAATTCAGTATCTTGGTATTTAGTATTTTAACTCTGAAAAAGGAATTCTGGAGCTGGAAATAGTGATAACATCACCATTAAAATGGCCAGACCTCTCTGTAGTGAGGAAGAGTGGAGATTAATATTCAAGAGCAGAGTTTAAGTTAGAATTATACGCAGGAAAGTATAGAGATCTGCAGCAGAAGGTGACATACAGCCATGTTTTCATCCCTGTCATCCCCCTCAGGCAAGGTTCCTCACAGCTGAAAATCTGACTTCATGTTGTTAATTATTTTTTAAGCAGGCTTGGTAGCAAACTCGTCCTGCAATACAGTAAAATAAGGCTCTGCTTTTCCATTTCCAACATTGTGTTGTGTTTCTTATTTGCTTCCTCAAAGAAAACATTGTTCTGAGATACCATATCCCTTCTCCTTTAGGTATTACACAATGAAACATTGAAACTTAGTAATTTAAAAAACATAAAAAGAAACTTAGTTCTTCTTGGATGGGATCCTCGTGTTGCTGGGCATGTAAATCCTACTGAAAATCAGTGGGAGTCAAACCTTACTTTTGCACATCTTCTTAAAAGACATGGAAAACCTCTGCTTGCTATGGATATTGCAGAGTTAAATATACCCTCAGGTCTCTGTGGATATCATCCATTTCTCCTTGAATTTCTTTGGCCAGACTGAGTTGCTCTTTTTCATGCAGCATACAGCACTCAGCATTACCTCATTATGTGGTACTTGATAAGTGCATGTATTTTAAAATTGTCTTACGGAATATTTCTGGAAAGAAATCTATAAGAGATTGAAATACCAGTGATGAGCTTTTATTTCATAACATCACCCATCATGATCGAATGGAACAATGTAAGGCCTGGCGTTGTCTATCTGAGTAATTGCATCCATCTTCTGAATTTGCTGAATGATCGTTTACTGTTTCCTACTTCGGATGATCAAGCATTTTATCGATGAATCTCACATAGAACTGGTTCAAAATCATGCTGAAATTCAATGACAAACCTGAAAATTGAACGGCTGTCTTGCAAGCACCAATCATACGCCTTATCAGCAAGATCCTCATCTAACCAAACAGTGCTCCAAAGACAATCTTCTACCCAGGAATAAAATACGAGCCCCAGTCCTGGAGAGGGTAAACCCTCAGCTCAGGTCTAGTTATTCATTCCTGTAATTGAATACAAAAGACATAGGGATTGATTTTTCACCTATACCCAAATTCATAGCTCCTGTGAAGGTCTGAGCTACTGACAAATAATTTCGACTTCTGCCATCGATTATGCTTCCTTAGTGAACATTATATCACAGGAGTATACAACCACTCCCCATTTCTCCGCCTGCCTACCGCCGTGCTCACACCGTGCCGAGCACGGAAGATGTAGGACGTAGTATTCCGAGCAGGAAATGCCCATCGAGCAGAGGATTTATCTGCAACCTCGATGTATCGCAACGGCGAGGTGAAGATAATCCCTGCAGCGCTGGTGCACTTATTCAGAGACAGGCAACCTTTGCCTGTTCAAACTGCTTCAGTCACATCGCCACTCACATCTGCGGTCAAAAGCTGGCATCAGAGTTCACAATAATAGCGGGTAGAACAACCTGCCCATTTCATATTTACCTGGATTCCTCCCACGAACCACTGCAACAGCAGCGTCCAAGGTCCATGCTTTTTGATTCTGTGATGACTGCAGCTTTTTAAAAAATAATTTAGAATATAGCATCATTTTCCTTCCAGGTCTGTATCTAGAAAACATTTCCTTTGTAGGAAGTAATAGCACCAAATAAAAATCTTGACCCAGCCGCCACTGAAACGAAAGGGAAAATTATTATTAACACGAAGGAAAAATTTGCATCGAGGGTTTTTTTAAAGGCCAACGCCTCCCAGCTTCACCCTTTAAAACTTTGCCTTCATTTATACCATTTCTTGTGAACGCTGCAGCCATCCTCTACAAGCGCATCCCTTCCCCGTGCCTGCTAGAGGAGCTCAATGAAATATGTACTGTCACTCGACTACGAGGCCCCAGATGCCGGCCTGCCCGTCGGCGGCGCGGGATGGCTGCCAGGCCATCTGGCTGACGCCTGTCCCGGGGAGGGCTGCGCGGCTCGTCCTCTGGCTCGCGCCGAAAACCTCTCCCGCTACCAGGCGGGCCCGCAGCCAGCGCCTGATGTCGCTCTTCCCCGCAAATGTCAGCCCGGGAGAGACTAGAAACGATGCATCGAAACGGGAGACCACACCGAGTTGGGTTAATGCTCCAGGATTTCAGGAGGCAGTGCGAGGACTCTTGTTTACGCTCATTTGCGCTTTTTGAATATCTCTACGCTGATATACATATATGAAAGAATTAGCGCGCGTGCTGCCGAGATCTTCGGCTCCCAACTTATGTTCCCGGCTGTCAGCATGGGCCGCGATTTCTGGTGCTTTCAGCTGGCAGAGTGCAAAAAGCAGCACTACTGTGCTCCCTTCCAGTGCCTAGAACTTCATCCACGCTGTATTTACCCACCACTCTACTGGTATTTTGCTACCCGTGCCTGCCCAGCCAAGCCCATAACAAAACCAGCCAGAGTTTGACCCTAGCTATTTACAGGTTAAAACTCAAGAGTGCTGTGATTTGTTTTTCTTTTTTTATATGCTACAGCATATTCTGCTCTCTCTTAAAATAGAAGCCCTAAGGCCATCGCACTCCTTTCTGTTTATCTCTTCATTACTCAACCAAAAAAATATAAATTTACGATTGCAGCTTTCAAAATAAGTTTCCTTCTTCAAGTTATTTCTTCATATTTCCCACAAAAAACCCTCAACGTAATAAATAATTCTAATTAGCTTACTAACAGAGAATTTAGCTTTACTTTTCTTCATAAAAACTCTCAGTAGAACATGTTCACAGACATTTTTCTTTTCTGTCCCTTGCTTCATGACCTGCCTTTTCACTTTTTTATACTCAGTTTTTTATTTCAGATTTTAAGTTGAAGAAAAATCATTCTCTCTGAAGAAGATTTTCTCATCGAGTGAGCCATATATATTTTTTAATAAGGGTATCAAACCCAGCCTCACGGAACAAACACGTTAAGACATCTTCTGTATATAAATGTCTCTTTAAAAATATTAAAGCTCTAGAGGTTGAATTGTTTGCAGGTTTAACTGAACCAAAAGAATAAGAGACATTGCGATAAGAAAAAATGATGACTCGGGTCTCCATGTAGTATACAATCAATTTTACAGGATTTCTTCAGTAGCCCATGTCCTTAGTGGTCTTTGCCTCTGAATTTTTGCTACGTCAGAACATCTTTACTACAGGTTAATTGTTCAGAAAAGCTTGTCATACTTTACAGAAGATTTCATTTATTCCTCCATTATGAAATGCAAGTTTTGGGTTATTTGGAGTTTTGTTAGTCACATTTTTGAAGGGCTTCCAGTGCTCCTGCTGGACAGATTCTCAACTGGTACCTGCTTGCTTCATCCCTTCACTTGCAATTCCCATGTCTAAACAATTGATAGTTCACTTGGTAAAACAATTTGTTTTCCCTAACGGAAAAAAGAAAAGTACGCGTTGCCTATTTTGTGTGGAACTGAGGTTCCTCAACCTTCAGCAATTTTTCCTGTTACAGCATAATTCTTCCTTCTAGACAGAAATGAGAATGAGAGATTGCAGCCTGTGGACCTTACAGCTACTATTCTTAGCCTACCCAAACACATTCCCTATCAGCTTCTGTTTCACCTTTTTTTCTGACTCTGGTGGGTTTCTTGATATATCAGGACCTTACTGACATACTATCTCTTATCTGAAAGGGTGTTTTTCTATTTCAACATTTCTTTTGTGCATAGTAATCCTAATTTAAGTTCTTAATTTTCCAGTAAGACAATCAGGCTCTAACAGTCCACAGTTATGGACAAAATAATTAGTTACTTGAGGATGAAGATTTGTGATCTTGAATTAGATCTACTTGATATGTGTGTATGTATGAGTTGTTTCGCATGCGTAACTGAATTTCACACAAATGATGACACCTTATATCAAAAAATTAAAATCCACTGTTTCTGTCGTTTCACCTGCTGTGGAATTTATTAGTTTTTTACAAAGGGTGTGCTCCTTCATGAATCGATGCTGGTATATAATCCAGATTATGTCTTTTCTTCACTGCATTTTACAATGTGAACTCATAAATGAAATTAAACATTCAAAAGCCAAGCAAAGTTTGGGTTGCTTATATAAAAGTTTAGGTGGATTATATGAACCCGTGAAAAAGAAATAAATTCTTCTGTATTTCTGGATGACATGCATGAAAAATGCACATCACAAAGACTTCCTTCTCAATGATTTAAACTTTCCAAAGATTTAGGGTGATATCATAGTTGGGGATTTATTAATAAAGAAAAAAAAAAAGTCAAAACAATCAGAGTGCTGTAGTATATATAGTAGGCTAGCCTTTTTGTGCACGGTCAAAATCACCCAAGCACTGGACTTTTTGGAATAGGGTAACTGTTGCGAAAATAGCACAATGGGACACTAGCTACCCTGGAGGCTGTGGGTTGTACTGGTTACATCTGTTTTTGCCAAAATGGTAAAAGAGAAAGGGGTAGAAAGCTCTGATGATAAACGGGCCTATAAACGTTGGAAGCTTTAGTGCAGCAAAGTAGAATCCACCTTGTCAAGAAGTGCCATGAAGTAACCTCATTCCTACTTTTTGGGATGGTAAGAGGAAGGACAGCAAAAGAAAAACAGCTGGCCTCAGGACTGCAAACTTCAGTAATCTCAAGATATTGACAGATGATCTCTCCCGGGAGATGAATGTAAGAGCAGGGAGAATGATGGAGGTTGGCCGGCTTCCTGATGAAACTGTATCAAGGGCACAAGCACAACCTAATCCACTGAGAAAATCGGAAAGGGGAGATAATGAGATAAATAGTTGGCCAAAATGTGAGCAGCTTATTGACCTTCAGAATGATGAAGTAGTATATAAGTAACAGAAAGCAGCCCACATCATTAAGATGTAGCCAAAGAGCCAAAGGGACGAATGATAAGCAATTACAAGAAAAAAAAAATTAAATATCTATAATGAAAATAAATCCAAAATTCACTACTCAACATGAAAGGAAAGCTGGCAACAAATTATCATCAGATCGTCAACTCATTGAATGGTTTTTGTATTAGAATGTCAGTTGAGATCAGGTTGTTAACACAGTGAGAAAGAGGAAAGATCTCCAAGACAAGATCTCAAATAAAGAAGAAACAGATCAAAGAGTACTTAGATAGTTCTGATTATTTGAAATCAACTGACTAGCAGGTTGTTGGAAAGTATTGGCTGATACACCTGATGAACCTTGAAAAACCAGCTGGTGAAATTTTTGAGCTGTGGCTAGCTGTCTTTCTGAAAATTGAACGAAATGTGAAATGGCTGAAAAGAGCAAAGGGAGAAAAGATGCGTTCAGGCACTCTACATAAATCACATAAACCTCAAGACTGTATGTCAAATGATCCTGTTGACCTATCCAAAAGCAGTTTCACATATTGGAGAAATGATATGGAAAACATTGTCTATGAATCTATGCATGTAACACTCAGTTGTAAATCTGGGCAGCAGAGGTAAAGCGCATAAAGGTAGGGTAGCTATCAAGTAGGTAGATAGCAGGTGTTCAGAAAAATACTTAATCAAGGTGAGTATGTTTTCCTCTTGCAAAGGCAAATGCTAGTCAAGTCAGTCTGCAACGTGGCTTGTAATATGTTGTGAATAATCCTTCTACCATACTCAGCACTTCTAGCATCAGCTGGAAGGAAGTCCTCTCTGTTTTGAGGCATCCTTCTTCAAGGAAAGGTGTGGCTGAATGGAGAAAGCCCAAGGAAGAATGGGCAAACATCTTGCAAATATAGTCTACAAGGATGCCTCCGTACTCAGGGTTCGGTAGCCTGCAGAAAAACAGTAAAAATCTTAAGATACATAAAGGATTGCTGCAAAGAAGGCAGCAATAGTAAATTTTTAATTATCTGTAGAGAGAAGACAAACTGCAGCACTAGGGATTGAGGTTACACATTAGAGAAAACATCCTTATTGTAAGGATAGGGAGATCTAGATAATGAAGCTTCACAGTCTTCTCACCAAAAGACTTTAAACACAAGTTTGAAAAATATCTGTTATAGTTGACACAGTACCTGTTAATCCAGCCTTGGAAAACAAGCCAGGTCTCCTGTTGAGGTCCAGCCACTTCACATTCCATGTGATTCTGCAGTTTCTTCAATGTGGAGGAGTGAAAAAGAGGGAAAACAGGAGAAGAGCACGTACCTGATGTCGTCTCATAAACCTGCCATAGGTCTGGATAGGTGCAAACTATGCAATTTTTAACTCCACTTACCTTTTTTTCCAGAAAAAAAGTCTTGCTGGGCTAATTTTTGTTTTGCTCTGTAGAATCCCTACTTATTTAGTATACTTTCATGTTCACCAATTTAAAGTATAAAATATGTTTACGTTAAAAATGTTTACCAAAATGTTGCACTTGCTTTAATCTCTTAACCAAAGTTGAATGAGTAGACACCTGGGAAAATCCTAATGGAAACAAACATTGTGTTTTTACCGTTGAATAAGCCCTTACTTTTTTAGCCAGATTTTGAAATTTTTAGTTAGTGTGGTGGAATCTGGTCTTTAATAGATACTTTTTACTTTAGTATAGTATAATGGTATGAGGTGGACCTTTGGTTCAAACTGTTTGTGCTTGTTTCTGTTGACCCTGTGTTTACACCAAATAAATATGGTGCTAGGTTTACATATAAATTAATATAATACAAAGCCAAGCATTATTTCTTCAGAAAGAGTCCCCTACAACAATAAAAAATTTCTTCCCAAGCCACAGAAAGTTTATTTCACTTCTGGTAATTATTATTGTGTGTGTGCTAGGTGGAAATACAGAACTGTGAAAAGGCTCATTTTAGCAGGAATAACAACTCACAAAAGTTATTCGGAGGAATGGGGTGGAATGAATCATATTCATACGTGTGTGTGCTGGATGGCAAAAATCAATGCTTTCTCTTAGCAAAGACACTCTCGGGGATAGAGAAATCAGAGCTGCGAAAAACCTAACAAATTTTGCCTGACAGATTTTCCAGGCAAACTACACTGCTGGTGCACTGGGAGTACGCTGAGGTTGTCAGTCCCCGCGCTGGTAGGAGCAGCCCATTTCACAGTGGCTCATTTCGGGTCCCCGGGGATGCCAAATAACCCCACTGCTCTCCCCTCTCCCCCCACGCACCAACCGGGCTGGGAAGTGGTAGAGATGTTGGGATGGCAAAGAGCAAGAATCCAGAGGAGGATGCGGTACGCATGCTGCAGAAACAGGCACACGCTACCAAACGCAAACCTGAAAACAGGGAGAAAAATAGGAAAGCAGATGCGAAGAGAAGGGAAGAAGCAGCATGGTGTTCCAGGGTGAAAAAAAAAGGCTCACTTATGTCCCCATCCTATTAAGATTTTGTCTCTGCAGCCCAGTTCAGCACTGTTACCTGTTTGAAGCCGATGCTGTTGCAGCTATTCGCTGGAGTCTCACCACCATTAAGCCGGTGTAATGGTGTGCGGGCTCGGGAAGCCCAATTATTGGTGGCGTTTAATGGCCCCCTCTTAGCTCACTGAATCTTTAACAATATCCTGTTAAACAATAATCATGCCAAGAGCGGTGTATATTCCTGCAGGCCTAAGCCACAAAATGTGGCCATCGTGTCTGCGTGTCCAGCCTTCATTAGCTCCCGGGGAACAGGCGAGAATTCCTATTTCTGTCCGGAAAATGCTCTCTCCTGAGAACAAGAAAAGCAGCCTCTTCTTGCCCACCATCACCGACAATTATACACCTGCCTCTTTATTTGTCAGCACTAATAATGGCACTGTGGTGGCTCAGGAAAGAGCAGAATAGATGATGAAATATGCACCACTAGTGTGGTGCAGACAGCCACTGAACTATCTGTAGTCCTTGTTAGTAAAAATTATGTGATCTAAATGTCAGTGCCTAATGCAGCCCCATCCGACTGCAAGGGATTGTAGCACATACAGCAAAACTAAGGGAAAATTGTTGCAGCATGATGGTTGCTAGGCTAATAATGGCAGTAAGAAAAGAACTAAATGAAATTCAAAAATTACAGATTTAACAAGTGGTTGGATGGCAATAATTATTTTGGGCCAATATCTGAATTCGCCTCTTCCTGTCTTGCGTCATTAATTACATGAGTCAATCTGTTGATCTGAGTGGGATGACTTTCATGAAGTCTGGCTTGTCAGTGGGAGTGAAGGGTTTACAAACCATAGACGAGACAAAAGGGTTCCTCCCATCAGCAGTTTGTGAAGGTGCCGTGGTAGAGCATTTGCACGGACAATACACTGCAGAGCAAGGTTGAAGGCAGCAGGTGACCACGCAGCTTTTATCCACAGAGCCTCTTCTGTTTTCTGTGCTGTGGACCAGCAAGCAGTACAGCTTTATGTTAAAAAGAAAAAAAGAAAAAGGAAAAAAAGCTATAAACACAAGAAACCTCACACCTTTACAGGCAAAATTGCCTTGTTTTCCTTCTTCAAAATAAAAGGGCAAGCCTCTGCTTCATCCTCATCAGAAGTGCTAACCCTTGTTCTGCTAAACAGGATCAAGCCAGTATTAATTCTACCCTGAGAATAATGTAGCTGAAAATTAGACGGTTTACACACGCACCAAAATATATAGCAATAATGAAGTTGGAATAGCAAGGGTGAGCCTCAAGCTGGATTTGATTCATACTATGAAATCATCAGGTTGTATAAGCTCAGGAGGGTTGGACCTCTTCATTATCTGGGCGGAAGACTTTACAAGAAGCCCCAGGAGCTGAAGGAGCGGTGGAGGCATGTCAGCTCCAGATAGATACGCTGCCATGCTGTTCAGTGCCTGGGTGTGCTTTGTTGCCAGAGGTGCGTTTTGGAAGGGCTTGAACGCTTACTGCCATTGCCGACCCCGCAGCAAGAGCATCCCTGCATCCTACCAACGCTCAGCCTATGTTTTTAAGAAGATGCCTGGAATTAAACAACCCGGTGAGTGACCAAGCCGTGCCTGTCCCTGCCCACACTTTGTCACATCGAGCTCTGGCTCTCATCAAGACCAGATGGTCACTGCTCCAAGGGATGGCAGCAGCGACAGCCCGGTCTGTGGCTGCGTCCTTCTGCTACTCAGCTACCGAAAGATTTCGACCCCTACGGCAAGTCAATCTGGTGGCCGCCAACCCTCAGCTCTGGGGCTACGTGTAATAACATAGGACCACGTGAATGATAGTGCAGGGCCAGACGAAGGCCAGGAGATCCCCGCTCCCTGCCCCGGCTGTGGCCGGTAATACCTGTTCACGGAGGAGGTCGCGAAGGCTGCTGTGCGACGCTTTCCCAATATTGCCCCATCCTGCGGCACTCTGCAAATCAGGGACATCCTAAGCTTGAGGTGGACTCGGTGTCTTTTGGATTGGTTGGGATTGGTTGGTTCGTTTGTGTTTTTTTAATAAAGATGCTGTATCCCTTTCTTCTCTAAGTTTCTTCAACCAATTTTCAACCATATAGAGTTTTGGCATCCACAGGGTCCTGTAGCAAGGAATTTACTCGCAGGTTACACGTGAACATAGGTATTGCGCGTTTTGGCTTGTTTTGAAAGATCCGTTTGATCACTTCATTTGATACTTCCTAGGTTCGTGTAATGAAAGGCAGAGAAAAAGTAGGCCTTGTTAAATTTCCATGGCACTTGCAGAACTGTAGAAGTCCATGACAGCCCCCCTGCCCCCCCCACTCCTACACATACCTCCCATTCATCCCTTCTAGCAGCATTTAAAAGTCCTAGCCTATTCAATCTTTGCTTACACAGAAGTTTACCACACTTTTGGCTATCCTTGTCACACCTGTCTATACCTTCTTTCCTTAAAAATGGTAAAGCTGGAAGACCAGAACTGTACGCAGCGCTCATTATATGGAAGCATCATTTATCAGCACCAGTTTTGTCTGCTATTTTCTCACTCTTCCTGCTTCCTTCAAGCAGGTGAGGAGAGTTCAAGTGGTTTAAATGATCATGTTCATGTCTCTAAAATACTCATTGCTGCTGAAGTCTAAAAGCATGTATTTTAGATGAGATCCCACATTACGCTTCTTTCTCCTTACTAGAGGAATCATTAGGAAACCAATCGATGAGTGAACTTACATCATTTATATCTTTTTTACGTAAAGTCTAGATGCTGGATTGCAGTAAAGTACCTGTAAGTGTGCCACACTCACTGCAGGCACTAATGCTGTTTATCTGCTCTTTGCAGGCTGCGCCGTACTCAAGGTGACTCTCACAGATACCTATATGCATAAATATTACACTAACCACCATACCTCAAGATATACATAATGCATTACTTAGTCAAAGCAGCAGCATGAGGCAATGCATTACACAAGTTACTGACATCGGAAGAGACTCGGGGCTCTTACCAGCACTGAGAGTGCTTAGCTGGGGTGTGCTCCTGACAGGGAGCATCACTCAGCTTCTTGCAGAAGAGGGCTTAGGTGCTTAGTCCAGAAATTGGAACGTCTTTCTTCACAAAATATATCAGCTATAGAGTTTCTCTACGTTTTCGTGGCGTGATTCAATATTTGAAGAAAAAGGCTTGATGCTGCTCGCAGTGGGGCCAATGAATATTTTGCACTGGATTCAGAGAAGATAGAGCGCTGTTTCTTGTACTTTTCTCTAAAGAGTAAATCAAACCAATGTTTTTAATGAAATACACATAATGCATTTTCCACAGCTCTTACGGTGCGCTATTAGACGCTCAGCCATAGATCACTCACTGTGGAAGGTACTTGGGAAGGGTTTGCAGCTACAGCCGCTCCACATTACTGTGTCCCAGTTTGCTCTCCGACGACCAGCCCGGTGACACGTCAGGCTTTGGAGGGTATCGCTGGCTGGCAATTTTAACTGCTCCTCTTCTTCCAGCTTCTCCGGTTCTTCCTTTTTGCCAGTACTGTGTAGTGACCAGTGATCACCCAGTATTTGCAAAAAAAAATTACTCTTGCTAAATGCAGCTTGACACCACTCAGTGACCCTGTTAGAAAAGCTCAATCTTTGAAAATATACCTCTCAGTAACCTTGTAGGCAAATTGTAGCGAACATAAGCGGCTTTGAACTCTGAAGTCATCATAATCCACAATCATAATTATGTGAAATGAATAAATGAAGCTGGATTAAGTGATGATCTTTGACCAGAGGCCAAAGAAAAACTTGCTGCACCAACGGTTAGCGAAAGGAATGAGAAATTAGTCCATCTTCTCAAGAAAATGCTGGTCACCTTAACTTATGTTTCATGTGGGTTTGTGCTTTAGAGATTATTATTAATTTTTCATTTACCATCGTGTTGATGAGCGCCTCAGAACTGCACATGAAGTTTCCACTTCGATTTCCATGGTGCAATTTGCTATATATCCCCTGTCCAGGACTTCTCTGGATCTGCTGAGAGGCTGGGAAGGGAGGAGGAGGCCCCGGAGCTTCCTTCTGCCTGACGAGAGGTGAACAGCTCAGCCCCTCGACTGGCGTTGCTCCAGCACAACGGCGTTGAGCAGAAGCAGACGAACGCGGTCAAGGACTTGTTTCTGCATCGTTGGTGCAACCTTCTGGAGCTGCCCAGGGCCAGGATGGCTGAGGGAGTCTGGAGGCTCAGGAGAGGCTTTTAAATGGTGAATAAAGAGAGTGGAAAGGGACTTTGTTAGAGCACTTTATCTTATGCACATGTCATTAAGGTATTGCTGCATTAGGGTCAGGCATGAAAATCCCACAAAGTTCTTCAGTAACCGTAACATCATAATAAATAAATAAATCTCTTGGAAGTGCAGAAAAAGATACATCTTAAACATATCAAAAGCATCACATCTTCACCCAGAATAGTAGATTTGATGTGTCCAGACCAAGTATTTTGATTTTATGTTGATTTACAGAAAAATATTGCCCAAGAAATCTTTGGCTTCACAAATATCCTTTCCCCCACACCCTTTGCTTCAGTATTTCAAACTTTAGTCCCTTTAGAATTAAAAGTTTAATATGAAGACAGGGGAAGAGAGGGTGTTCATGAAGGTAAAGAGTTTTTAGAACTATAGCCCTAATCATGCCTGCAAAACCGAACTTGAATACATCGAAAAGTTCTGAAGATTAGAACAAATTTTACACCTCATTATTGATTCTTAAATGAAGAATGAACAATGAGAGTTAGGGGGAGAGAAGTTGATAAGGAGTATTGCGTCCTTGTCAGATAAACCACACGGATGATAACCACCTTGTCTCTGCCTTCTCTGCAGATATGGAAGTTGAAAGATGTTGATCTAAATTCATATTATATGTGAAGTTTATGAAAGACATGTATTAGATGTGAATTTAGCTACAGATATTTTACTTGTTAAGATTTTAGCTCCTATTACAGCTCTTACTGTAATGCTAACTTTAGCATAATACTTCAGCTTCAATAGATTTTTAAAATCTGGGAAGTCTTCTTAACGCAAAGTTTACTACGAGGAGTGACTCTTGGATTATCCGTACACTTTGCAATTTATCTCATCAAATCACTGTGGTAATAGGAAGCCAATACAGCTAACTAGCATTCCACTATAGTAAGAAATTCACAATAATAAAATAACCAGGGAGTGTATCATACAGTCATAGTTGTAAGTTCATCTCAATTTCTTTTGAACCTTTTTGTGTCACTGGTACACTATTATAATACTTCTTGAGCATTGCAATGAAAATGATAAAAAGTGACCACTGGAAAAGACAGCAAATCAAATATTATAGAAAATTCAGTGGACAAAAGTTAAATTGTCTGGTGAAATGCATGTTCCTGCCCCTGAATTATCCACATGCAGTTGCAGGGGGAATTCAATTACTATGCCACACTTAGTGCAAGATATGCTAAATACACTGGAACAATTACATGCAAAGAACAAGAAAAAGTGTCTGTGGACAACTCCTACAAGTTATTGCAAGCATCACAAGTATTGCCCGATCTTCATTATTTCCATATGAAGGTTCTGCGTACATCACAGCAGTATGTTTCATCTATAGGTCACTGACTGCAGGGCATCAGGCTGCATGTGAACTAGAA
The DNA here is from genome assembly GCF_000737465.1 of Haliaeetus leucocephalus. NCBI lineage: Eukaryota > Metazoa > Chordata > Aves > Accipitriformes > Accipitridae > Haliaeetus > Haliaeetus leucocephalus. The sequence continues at coordinate 4,929,218 of NW_010972920.1, forward strand.
TCAGCGGTCTTAGTACTCTACCTCTTTTAGTTTCTTTTGTGTCTTTAAATCAGGAGCATAGTATCAAAATCATCATGTGTTTGACAAACACAAGCCTTTTTTTAAAAATTATTTTTGTTGTGTACTTCAGCTAGCAGGCCATAAAGCACCCTCTGGGTTAGTGGTTCATGTTTTCTCTTCAGAAGCCAATCAGTTCTTCCTCTTTAACAAAACAAACAAACAATAAAAATATTCGACAATCTTTGTCCTTCTCATAAATCCCTTCATTTCTCACTTTTATCCACAATTTCCGCTCCCCCTACTTTTCCAGCTTATATAGCCTGGATTCAAATCCTCTTCCAGAAAATGTGAGCAAACTAGTAACAGCTATTTCTTCTAGCATTGACTGTCAGATCTCTTCAAAGCCTTTTTTTTTTTTTTTTATTTCTGCCTCAGCCTGCAGGCAGTGCCACCAAAACCTGCAGGATTGCTTGCAGACCTTCAAAGCAGCAATCTTTATCTGTCCTCACCAACCAGTACCACATTCAACTCTTGTGGTCCCACCACCCAAGTGGGAAAGACAGTAATCTCTGGTGACACTCAAAAGAGCTCAGCTTTCCTTTTTTTTTTTGTAATTTTAGAATGCTTCTGCCTTTCCCATAAGCAAAACTCGATCCCTACAGGAAATATGTAGGAATTCATCACATAGGAAATTCTGTCAGTAAACTATCTGGATGCCTCTTAATACTTTTTACCTGCTAGAAACAAAGAGGAGAAAACAAATACTGTTGGAATGTGAAAGACCATCAGGCCACGAGGAAAGAATTACTGGTTTTGTCTATTTTAAGTGAAAAACAAATAAATGGTAAGGGGGCCAGCCAGCCACCTCTTCTAACAGAAGCCACCTCTGGGGCCCTGCGTACACGATGAACCCATACGCCTGCTGACTCGTTAGGAGAAGAAAATAGTGCAAGAAGTGGATGCTCATACAGCAGGACACACCTTACCATTTTTGTATGCACAGCCAAGCTGCAGAGGAATAATTCACCAAGGATGATGTACAGGATTTGTCCTACTCGGTGTCTTTTCTATTGTAAATGCCAAAGATGCATCAATCTGGACTGGTTTTCACTTTTAATTTCCCAAGAAAGCACTTTCAAAAAAAGAAGATGAGGCAACTGTGAAAAAATTGCCACTTGTTTCTGTTAGTGAGAGAACACCCACCATTCACAGGTACAGTAAATGTCTGCTTTCATTCATTGCTATAATGAGCCTGTATTTCTCCCAGTTTATAACACTGCATGCAATGCTAGACTAAAGAAACATCTTTCCCACTCCCCTCCCAGAAACAGATACCAGCTGGCACACACGGAAAAGTACACAGCGATGCCTCATACTTTCCATTATTTAAATGGCACATCTTTATTTAAAAACAAAAAAAACCCCTCCAACCTCCCCCCGCCAAAACCTTACAGCTCGACACACTCTTATGCTTCCAAACACAGCAAAACTATATGCATTTTCTTCTGAGGGAAGATCATGGCCATTACTGTTAAAAAATTTTTTCTAATCTTCCAGATTTTGTGTCTACAAAAAACTTATTGGGGAAGTTGGGGGCTACTTTCCCTCTTTTTTAGCCCATCTTTGTGCATTGTGCGCAAGGCCGCCTCGCCTTTTCAGCAAAGTTGCTGAACTTAAAGAAAATGCGGCTGCTACTGCTCTCTTGGTAGACCTGGCATTTTGGAACAAAAGCGGCTTAGTATTGCCTTTAATCAAAAAGCAATAAAGCATCTTAAAGTTTGTAATAAGAAAATTCTGTCACTCAGTTTTGTACCTAAAATTTTAAATCAATGTCATATTTTAGAAAAATGACATGAAAAGAGTGACTCTCCCCAGTTGCTCCAAGCATGTAGTTAGAAGCAATCACCATTTGCGTTTCAGAAACTCTCAGGTTCTCTACCGCTTTCCATCACTGTTTTGTTAAATGTCATTCCTCACTAGCTGTCAAGCACTTTGCCTTTTTTGAAAACCAGGCAAATTATTAAGCAGCCTTAACGAGGTCTTCAGGACATAACTGTCAGTCTCTTTTTTTTTTTTTTTTTTTTTTGTTAAATATCAGGAGCTGTTTTAATTCACTGCATTTTCAATGTAGGTGTTTGCTGTTTTCTCAGCTACACCTGGAAAAATCCCAAACTTACCTGAATTCCAGGGTAAAATGTGTTAAAAGTGTCTCAGCACCATATATTGCAAAAGTTTAGAACATGGGAAGGTAAGTGAGAGTGTGAGATTTGTTGAAGAAGATTTATGTACTTGAAGTTTGCTTGAATCACAGCATTGTAACTGGAAACTTCCAAATTTAAGAAAACTTACATCGGAATTTTCCAGTTACCTTCCAAGTCGTTAAAAATCACTTAAAAAAAAAAAAATCAGTGTCTCAGGTGCTAATCATCCCAAACATAGGGAGAGTTTGCCAGCTGGACCAACCTTCGAGTAAACTGTGAGCATATCGGCAGTATCTTTCCTCATAATTTTGTTGGATTTTAATTAAAGACCTTTCTTAGATCACACCTTAAAGAAAGGAAACGTCAAGAAGGCAGATAACTTTGTGCCATAGAAAGGACCAGTTTGACCCTTGCTGTGTGGACACACAAGACGACTGCTGTGCTGACAGCATTACTGAAGAAACTGCCTTTTGTCTCCCTTGGAAGAAAGCTCCCCTAAACGACATACTTAAACCATTAAAGGAAAAAAAGTACAAGATCTAAAAGCACTTAGAGAATAATTTTCAGAAACTTCTTCTGTCTTTGCAATTCATATGAGTATTAATGAGCATAAATGTATTTATGTATTTTTTGCTGCAAATCAGGAACTCCTGGGTATAACCCATATAAGTCTGTAACTACCTTCCCATGGAGAACATCCAGCGTATTAGGGTACTTCTACACCTAATAAACACCAGCAATATAATTATGCTCATGATTTAGTAAGCATGCAAAAGCGGAGGTAGGAAAATTGGTGAACACATACTAACAAGGCCAGGAAAACCTGGGAAAAAAACAGTAGTTGCATCGTACTGCAGAATGAATCACCATAAATATAATTTGCCTTCAAAGAAAGTAGAATAAATTCTAAGTGATAATGTAGCAGTATATTTTGTTCTGACGTGCACCTCCTTGCCCCATTAATGTGCACGTTACCGCTAGAAGAAGGGAACTCACAATCCTTAGATACTTATAAAAGGGAAACATTGATTGCACTAACAAAATTTATTATAGTAATGACAAACTGCACCTATATTATTTTATTAATTGATGTTTAACGTCCAACAGAATGCAGTTCTGAAACTGATAGATTGCTGGATTGTTATCTCCCTTAATTTCTTTTTAATAAATTAAGAAACACCACTCTGTTATAGACATCATTATAGGTACAGGGAAGGTATTTGATTTATAATGTTTCTAAATAGATGGCACTGTGACGAATTACCACTTCAGAAGACTAGTAGATTATTGGGTTGTGGGCTCTCTTTCTTATTTATTCACTTTTAAAGCTATGATTCCAAGAAAAAAAAAAAACCAAACCCTTGTAGACGTTGCTGCTTTTACAAGAAAGGTGATGTGTGGTGATATTGAAAATCATGGTTATCTCTTTGTCGGCACGGGCAAAAAAGTAGTATATTGGTCAGCCTCCAGGAAGCAATGCCCCCCTCTCAGTCCTAGGTTTTGATTCCCTTGGGTAGGTGTACCATGGCAGTCCTTAATCCAGGCCAGCAAGGGAGGAATTGGCTTTTATAACAAGGATGATGCAAGGAGATGAGGAAGAAGAGGTGACCAGGAGATGCATGTTGTTAACATTCATTTTCAAAAACCCATTAAAGAGGTTTGCATGTAAGTGCAGAAATGTGTAGGCATGGTTTTGGGTGTGTAGGTCTGAGTAGGTGCGTATTGAGAAGAAGCAGGTGGAAAGGACCTCAACCATCAGCTTGGGAAGTTCATCTTTAGTAACCTCATCTTTTCCTAAAGTTGTGTAAGTATGGTCAATAACAGAGATTTCAAAGCTTTCTTAAGCAGTCATTCCAGTACTCGTGTGCACAAATACATGCTAACGCACATACAAAGATGTTGTCTTCAAGTTTGCTGGAAATAAATATTTTAAACAAATCTAGAACATGTTATTTAAAATGGTGCTATTAAAAGATTAATAAATTAAAAGACTGAATTCCATTTTTCAAGCTGGCAGTATTCTTTGGAAATGAATTTTTAATATCTATAATGGCATGTTTTCCTATGGATTAATAAAACCATAACCAAGGGGAACCATTACTATCAACATGAGTCCTGGGCATCAGACAGCTAATTAATAGCAGATTGCTCTTCTTTCGATTACAGGTTTTTTAAAATGTGAAGATCTCCATAATTGAATGTCATGCAGAATATTATGCAAAGCATCACGCTTTTTTACAAGATCAGCAGGAGCTGAGTGCCATCGGAAAGGATGTGACAGTACGGAGTTTGAGAAGCTATAATGTTTACCCATTGAAAGTCTACAAATGCAAATCACAGTAGGACTCAAAATGGAGCCCTGGGGGAATCACAGAATAACTGAAGCCCAGCTGGAATGAAAAATCCTCTGGAGCAACAAATTCAATATGCCAGGACAAAAAAACTAGATCTGAATCGAATAAAGCCTTGCAAGCAGATTGGCAAACACAGTAGCAAAAGTTATGCTCAGCGATGAAAACCTAAATAAAAAGGAGTGTTGCCATGATGAGAACGGAGACCTGAAACAACATTAATCTAATCGCATTCTCACAAATTAAAACTAGGACACTGTCATCTTCAAAAACACGCGCGTTAACAAATACTTCAGCCTCCTGTTGTCCATGTAGAACTAAGCTTTCTATGTGTCTTCTTAATGAACTATGTGTAATATCCACTTACCAATCAGTTTCCAATTAAAATACTATTTCCAAATAATACGATCCTGCTAACTGAATTTCCAGGCGAGCCCTTGGCATAATACTTTATGAGCAGGTCTGCCATCCATCAGTTCTTTTGCTGTCAGGTCTAGGGATGTGCTGAGCAGATGGCTGTGGATGCCGCTTGAATTCAGACTGCTGGTTTCCACGCAAGCAGAGGCAGAGGAGACTGGAACGAATATTTCCATATAAAGCACGCTTAAAATTAACCCACAAGATGTCACTGTTGCTCCAGGGAAATTTAGCAGTGGGGGGATTTTTTTTCTGGGCATAAATTGAGCCTGGGAGTGAGGAGTTGACCCCAAGGGGGTTGCTCAGAGAAGGTTTGAGCGGTGCCACCATCTTGCAGCTCCACCATTGCACCCAGCCCGCTGTCTGGCTTCTCCGCACTGCGAGGTCAGGGAGCTGCAACCAGCAGGGACCACCAGGAAACCTCACTGGAGGGACAGTGGGAAACAGCCCCACGCTTAGAAGGACATCAGGCCTTTGGAGACATTGTGCGAGGCCCTTGTTTTTAGGGGCCAAGAAGGGCCGGTGGTGCAGTGATGGGAACACTGGGGGGGCCGGTATCACCTCAACCATGCCCTCCACTCGAGGGCACGCAGGTAAAGTCTGGACCCCGTTCACATCAGCAGGAGGTTCGATCGCTGTTCCTCACCTTCCTCAATAGTACGTGTGCCTGCATCTTTAAAGAACGCAGAGAAACAGCAGTACTACCTACCCAAAAATCATCGGTTCCTCCTTCCGCCGTTTCCTCTCTGCTTGCTGTCCTGCTGCCTCACCTCTTGTCAAATCTCCACGTTGCATAAAATTAAGGCTATGCTATTGCTCCAACTGGCAAAGCTGGTAAAGTGAAGGCAGCTGGTCCCTGTAGCTTTCAGACCCCAGTTTCAGCCACCTCAGTGAACAGGGAAGCCAAGCTAACACGAAACACAAATCCACTGCTGATCACAGCACTCAACAATAACCAAGGTCTTCCTTGGGCCTGCTATTTTTTTTTTTTTTTAATGAAATATTGACAGCAAAAATAAATATTGAATTAAAACCTTCCAGAACATATCACTCCAGAGCATGAGTGGCTTTATTCAAACTTACGTATCCCCAGTTTTAGCCAAAAAGGGGGTTTATAGCATTTACCCTGTATGGAAACACATTTACTGCAAATATAGCAACATTTGTAGGGGGCAAAGATTCAGACTAAGCAAAAGCACATCCTCACAGTATCATAGTATCAGGCTTCCCTAAACAGTTCTCTGTGGATTAACTGTGCCAGTTTCTTTTTCCCAAGCCGTAAATGAGGTTTCTCTAAGAGAGAGAAGTGGCTCATCTGTGTGTTTGGTGGCATGATTCCACTGAAACTTCTTGGCATCGCTGCTGCAAGTAGATGTCCCAGCAATCTCCATCAGGGCTGCACATGTGGGGTGAAAGCAGCAATGAACTAACTCTGTTCCTCGGGATTACTGAGTTTCCCTTTGACTGATGAAGACACCAAAATTCTCAAAAGCAAAAATATTTAATTTTCTTGTTAATTCAGTCTCAGCAAAAGAAACCACATCTGCACTGTTTTCCATCATTCACCCTTCACTCCCCTTCAAAGTAATGGGTTTTCTGGAAATAAAAATGACAAGTTTTTGTGATTTCAAACACCCTTATAGACCAGTCACACTATCTTTTGCTATGGAAGCAATCCTTTGCTACTGGACTGACAGGGATTTCTAAGAACTGGGAATACAATGAGCAGAAACCTGTTTTCTGTCATCAGGTACCTTGCAATGCTGGCTGTATCTCTGTTGTATCAGGATGAAAAAGATGGCCTAAGTATCTATACATTAGAGGGCCTCCATATAAAGGGGTGTCGCTGCTGTGTGGCTGAAAGAATCAGACCTAGGTTTGATAGGACTGGAAAGAAACCCAATTTCTGGCCCGTCGCTATCCTAGCTGGCATTTCTCTAAGACCGTCATAGAACTAATGCAAAGAGAATCACAACCTGCTTCAAAATCATTAGGGTTTAGGCCATGTGCTATAATAGCCCTCCTGGGTTTGCTCTAAGTCCCAAGATCAAGCCAAAACCACAGAATAAATGGATGATGCCATGTATGGGAGAGCAGTTCTCAGTATGCCCACTTAACTTTAACTCTGTTTTCATCTGAATGTATTAAAAAACTCTCCAGAACCGTGTCAGTGCCTGTGTCTGGATATATGTGCATTTATGGGGCACAGGAGACTTCCACTAAATAAATTATGCGATCTCTTCTGGGCTAAGGAGTCCCTGCAGCTTATTCATACAAGGCCAATGAATCACTGCTGTGTCATGCAGGGAGCTGGATAGCACAGACTATCAGGACCTCATTTACTTAGTGCGGACATGATAATAAAGTGGCCTCGCTGATCGCTGCCAAACGTCCCAGTCACATATCACGCCGGCTCTGGGTAGGACGGCAATTCTGTTTTCTTATGGCAGGTTACAGCCAGCATCAATCGTCCTCTGTGCCTGCGGAGGTGGCCTGAGGCTGCCAACGGTGTGTCCCAGCCGGCGCCTTGAGCATCTCTGCCACGCTGCGGGCAGGCAAGAGAAAGGAGGAGAAAACGACTGGCAGCTGCCGGTCAGGAATTGCAGGTGTGGGCAACGTGCGAGTGCGCGAACAGAGGTGAAACGGAGTTAATGGTGGAGTTTTTTGATATTCGGCTCCAGTTCCCTGAGCTGTTAATAGCCTTAGCCTCTCCCAGTGTTAGAGATGGAAGTACTGTTCAGAAAAAGGGACTGTTTCCTTTGCTGAGCTGGAAAATATAGCCTATATAGACTGGGAATATCTTTCTTCTTTCTTCCTTCTGGTCTTCTCTGTGTTGTCTGACTGCTCACTTGGGAGTAAGCAGGGAGCTTTCCTGGAAGATCAGCCTGCTGTATTAAGAAACACAAAAGCCACTCAACAGTTACGTCAAAGACACAGTAACCTTATCTTCCATTTTTTTAAAAGAAAGCATGACCCATGGATACTGCAGCCTGAATTGCTTTTCTGCTGTTCATTATCCAGGGGAGGTCTTTACCCATCACATTACTGAATCATTTCATAGTATTTCAGAGTTCATTTTCCCCCAGGTGCTCTCCACCATGCTTGATATTAATTATTTCTGATAGTTAACATTTACTGAAAGGTATCATAATAAACCCCTAGTCGTAGGGAAGGGAACTAATACCTCCGGTAAACAAAAATGGCTTTTCCCTATTGGAACACAGCTATGCAACATGTGAAACGCTGATTTCAGAGTGAGCTGGCTGTTCCGCATTAGCATGGACCCAGGCAGGACTGCGTGTGGGTATCCGAAAGAAGCACAAACCATCACCTTCCTCACGACTGGGCTGAGATCTGACACAGGAAGACAGAGCAAAGCAATCAGATGTCCATTCTGCGCAACCAGCTCCTTGTATAATCCTCCGGGTGCTAAAGAGATCATAAATCTGAATACTTTTATTATGTCCAACTTGTAGCAATATAGCTGAGAAACATCTCAGTGTCAGGCTTTCCCTAACCACAGTGACGGGCTCCCCTTGTACAAATAAATAAAAATCAAGATATTGCATGGCTCTCTATTTTCGCAAAATCTCTTACATTTACTCATTCTTTCATCCAGACTTTTCCCAGCCCCCTTACATTCCCTGTCTTCATGTCTGTTGGGATTGCTTGCTCTAGGAGATCTGAGAGGGACTTGGACAGGAAAAAGGCTCTACTCTTGCTTCTGTGAGTTTAAGAAGGGCTGTTCTAAATCACAGCAAAATCTGTCCAGGATACTGTCTCTGATAATAGATAATAGCAAAGTGTAGGGACTTCTATCAAGCATACAGTCATATTTCTCTTCTGTGCTCTCCCACTTTCTAGCACTCTGCAGCTGAGAGATTGCATAAAGCAAAGACATGATCTTTGAATTGGGAACTGAGGAAATGGGTATTCCCTTCATGTATTTGTCTGATCTCTTTTTCACACTTACCAAAAACATGTGGTACCTGCAACTCTTTTGTGACATTAATTTCCAGCATAACTGCGTGTCGAGAGAAGAAGTTGTCCTTAGTTTTATTCGCTTGTCCTTCCTCCAAAAGGACAGGAACTCGGGATCCTCCACCCTGGGCACCCTCCAGTTGTTGCTTTTGCTCAGGACCACATAGACCATAGAGAGAAACAAACTGGACACAGAGTTCCCACACTTCAGCTGTAGGAAGAGGGAAAAGCAAAAGCAAGAGCACAGGTTCCCGATGCCAGGCGTTCAGCAGGGACAGGAGCAAGTGTAAGAGTCAGAGCTCGGGGAGAGGAGATGGAGAAAATGGGTAAACCCTCCAGATGATCACCTCGTTTGTCACCTTTTTAAATTCTATTGGTGGTGGTAGATAGGATAGGCCAAAGTTCGTCGTTCCAATGGTACAAGAAAAAAAGAGCAATAGACTCCTGTTTATAAGCAATCCATTCAGCTGAGCTAGTAAAGGATTTGCTGAAACCAATTTTAAAGAAGTTTATTACAATGTGATTTTTAAATTGTTACTAGTGACCTACAATGTCTTTGCATAAATGCACATATTATTTATAGCACCCGCAGAGTTTAATCCCAGGTATGAAATGGAAAACTGATGAGTAGGTAAGTACTAAGGTGTAAAGTCACAATTTATCCTGGATTAAGCATCATGAACTGAGGTCAGTACACTGAGATGTTTCTTAAAGAGACAATTCTTTCTGAATTTGGTTTACTGCCCTTTCCTGAATTGAAAAACACACTTCATTACCATCCTGCCAATATTTACGAATATTTAAGTACCTGAAAAATAAGTTACCTAAACTTAAGTAACTTTAACCTACTTAAATACTTAACTTACTTTCACAATGATATTGTGAAAATGGGTTTATTCTGTTGGTAATAGATAGCATAAGCCGACGTTGTTAATTCTCATGATATGGGGCAGAAAAAAGCAATAGACTACTGTTTATAAGTAATAAATTATTGTGAAATGGGTAGCCTATTAGCAGCATCATATAACCTGTCCTGAAATTCCTGTAGTCAATGTGGTTTTGTTAAGCTTTATCCCTTGCTGTCTGAAAGGTGCAGAGGAAGCACTTGATTTATGGCCCATGAAAATGTGAGCGGAGATTAACATAATAGGCGAATATTAAGCTCTTGCAGTCTCCTATTAATCGACTTGCTAGCATTACTTTGATCAGAGGTATGAACTAAAATTAGTATACAAGTTTTCCCACCATTGATAGTGTTTTACGTTCTATTCTAATATTCATAATGAAACCAAATAAACTGAAGAGCAAAACAACAACAACAACTGGTCACATCAGCTGGCTGTTTCTGATTAACTGCTACCAGATTATGAAAAATTACTATCCTTCCTTTGTCTCCAACAGTCCTGTTTATGGTGCTAGGCTCCATTCAGAGGATACAAATACCACAGTTTTACCTTTAGACATTGATCTGTGATTGAGGCCATTTTACGCTCCTTGAGGGATTGCTACCCCTAAAACGAATGCAGCAAACCACAATTCAGAGAGCCACAGTCTCCAAAAGGCACTTTATACCCTATTGACTCTGCGGGCCAGCAACTCACACACATGTGCACCGCCACAAACACCCCCGCGCACAAATAAATCTGAAATATGGGAGATGGTGTGGTGTGGAGAGGAGAGGCAGGCTGGGACAGATAGTGACTTCAGAGTATGCAGGCTCTCCTTACACAGCTGAATGCCATGGGGCTCAAAAATCAAAGTCGGAGCATATTTATTTATTTTTTAAAATACTCTAACACTGGTACCATTTTTATGTGGAATTTTCTTGTCACTCACTTCAGGCAGCAAGGGGTCTCTTATCTGAGTCTAATAAAGCAAGCCCCTGCTGTTCTGTGGTATGCCTTATGCTTTTCTGTGAATCAAACCATGTGCTATGGTCTTCTGTTTCAATTTGCTTTCTGGACCCGGGAAGGAGTATTTGGTGGTATGGCATTTATTTGCTTAAACAGCAAGCAACACAGTTCAGAAATGAAAGTATCTCAAATTATTCACAAATTATTCTAGGAGTGTCACTACAAAAGGAGCTCAATAATGAGTTAAAACAATATTTTATTCGCAATTCCTTATATGTGATATCCACAAGTGCATCACGAATTGGCAATACAAAATCCTGACCATCAGTAGGAACTAATGACTCCCAGTTATTTTCTCTGCCCAGCAATCTTAAAAAAGGATATTCTGAAGAATGAAAAATTGTGATTTCAATTCACTGATAACTGAAAGATGCCCAAGATTATCCAGCTGAAAGTGAACTTTCATTCTCCTTAAAGTAATAGTGCCACATGAGGTCAAAGCTGCCCAGCTGTCCTCCTGTTCACTTGGACCAAGGAAACCACGTTGCTTTTGACCCCTGCTGACAGACCTGTGAAGTCCGTTTAATGCTACAGGATGAGTTACTATAGACAACTAACTAATTACCACCACCCCCCCTTTCTTTTTCCTGGCAGTTTTGCAAAATTTAGGTTTAGATTTAAATTTAAGGCAGCTTGAGGTCCCAGCTTGGTATCAGAGCTGGCTTGTATGCCACTTACTCCCGAACCACGCTGATATTAGGTCACCAGGTTCAGCTGTGACACTGCGGTCCCACCAACAGCTCTTATTTGTGTTCTGCGTTACTCAATACAGACATTGCTCATGACTTGGTTTGTAACACAAAAAATAGGGGAAAAGTCTGTCATTAAGACAGTGCTGAGTTGTCCCAGCCGATTAGAAAAGTCAGGCTCAGTTGTCACATCAATATCCAGGTTTTCTACTTGATACCATAACTGTAATAAAAGGTTGTCAAGGGAATTAGTGTTTTTCTTGTGTTTGCCATAAAGATGTATGTAAACAGGTATTTAATCACCTCCTTTATTTGAGCTGGCCCAGCAGAGCTCTTGTCTAACCTGGAATTGTGTTTAAATTTGGGCTACTTGCATAAATCTAAACCCAGATAAGTGTCAGCAAAGTCAAAATTCAGCAGAATTTCAGCTTTAGTGTGGAACAGAAAAAGCAAGGACCCTGGCTTTCATCTAACTACTATTTTGAAGTTTTAGCACTTGCTAAGTATTTTACTTGGGATGCTCCTAAACAATTTGAAGCCTCAAATAACGCTATTACCAGGGCAATAAAATGGAGTTTTTGTAGATTGTTTAGGATCCCCAGAGAATACATGGCAGGGGAAGGGGGGGTGGGTGAAGCCTGGTGAATTGAAATATAAAGTGAAATTGGAATTGAGGCAGTTAAGGAACATTGCTGAGCTGAATGGCAGTTCAAAGAACCCTCACTAAGTGATGCATAAAAACTTCAATACAGTTTTAGTTTAGGCTTGGCTGCACAAAGAAATATGTGCTAATAAATAGAATAATCAAAACCAAATTGTTTCAATGTTCATTTCTTTTGAATTAATATCTGTAAGCTCAGTTTCATCACATTCATTTAAGCTTGTGTTCTGATGTTACAGATGACAAGATATTTTGAGGGACTGTATTCTGTTTGTAGCATTGGGCTACTTGGTTTTCTACTATGAATATGGTTTTTTTTCCCAAACGGTAGTTATCTACAATGACAGTTTTTAATTAGGGACCACACTTTATGTCCAAAAGAGTGCACAGTGTTCAGTATTGAAGCTGCAGGGGGAAAAGTTGGAAGGATGCTAAGGAATCTAGACACATAATGCCATTAGCTGAAATATTGAAGAACATTGCTGAATTCCCTTATAAGAAACCAAAATTTACTGGCTCATGTTTCTTACACTTTGGTAACTGGTAGAGGATGCAGCTAAGGCAAGCGCTGTTTAACTAGTCCTCTTACAGCAGAAGAAGGGGGAAAAGATGACCACCACAAACTGGAAGATATTTTAGCATCATCTGCTTGTACAACCTAGAGGTGAGAGTTACTGCTCTCATTAGCTGAGACTGGGAGGAAGGCACCTTCCTCCTCCTCCTTTTCTTTCATCGCACTGTGCAGTAGCAAATTGGGCAAGAGCTGTCGCAAAAGATGTACAGGCTCCCTTTTGAGCCCCCTGGACCCAGGCCGCTGGGCCAGCTGCCCCCATGTATCACACCTTGCAAAGAAAACTGGAGGAGTCAGAAATGGTAAAGCCATGTTGGCTTTATGGCTCCACCTGCTTCAGCTCACGAAATCCCAGTTACAGTTGCAGATCATGAACTTGATTAAAGCAATACATTTTTGTTGGTCAAGGACAGTTATAAGCATCTTTTTGTTTGAATTTCAGAGCAGGTTAAACAAGAGATAGTTATTATAAATCCTCTTTAAAACTAGAATAAACCAACCAACCAAACAAACAAAAAAAATCAAGATTTTACAATGGTTTTACCAGAAAGGAAAAACCGGAGCTCATTTCATCCCTCATGTAAAGGAATTAAAATATTTAAGTGCTATCTTCAGAGTAAAGCTTGCTCTTTCTGTTTCAGACTGGAATCATATTAGTGATCCAAACAACATGACTGGGCTTTTCCTGGCTGCTGCGTATTTTAATCTAATAGAAGATATCCTCCCTCTTCACAAACCCTACCTCTTTACAGCCTCACACCATCAGGCATGCAACAGTATTCTCACTAACTATTCTACACAAAGCATCCCTTGGAAAGAGAAGCAGGTTTCTGAAATTACCACAGTTTCTGAAGTCAGTGGCGATAGAGCCTTTGGACAGCAATATTGTTTTCTAAAGACAATTGATGATTTTTTTCAGTGATAATAGATAACGTAGTTCCAGCATATTTCATGGAGACTGATCAGATGATAATTCTGCCTGTCTTAGCATACCAAACTTCCACCAGTAAGGACACAATTTAGATTTCAGGAAGCCTCCACAGTGCTACAGTTCGTTCTCTGCCCAGGTCTGAATTGCACCCAAGAGCCCATCCCTTTCTCACTTCCACGCTATGTGGTAAGGTACATTTAATGAGCACATCCAAGGTCTAATTCCGATTGCTTCTCTTTGGAAGGATAGAAGCCTCTACACAAAGTTTATTGAAATTTCAGGTAGTTCGCCATGTCAAGAGACAATATGGTAAACCCTGAAGACGGTAGTTTTAAGGCTAGTACGATGCCCATCTAACCCCGTCAGCAAGATCCAAGCATGCCTGCATCTGAGACTGTTGATTAGGAAAATAAACTACACACATATGCATAAATGGTCCACTGTGGCAGTACAATATTAGACTCGGCTGCACTGGAACAAAGTGCCTTCATTACATTTCTATGATAAATATCTCCCTTGCACTGCTGCAATTATCAACGGGCTTGATTAAGGGATTGATTTGAATGCAAACAGCATAATTGACCCAGGAGAAAAGATAAATGGATATGGCCCATGCAGCCTTTAAGTAAGTGTGTTACAAATAGATGGTAGCATAGGGAAATGTCACCAGTCACAATTTATTATTTTGCCATTTTCCTTCAAATGAAAAAAAGATGATTTGCTTTTGTTGCATACAGTGTATATACAATTTTCCAGCATACGATGACTCTCCACATAGTCTTCAAAAGTTTTAAATGGGTCATTTTACTTAGCTCATCCATAAAGTCATGATGTATATTAGTTGGGACATAAAAAAAAAATTGCAATGAACATTTAGCTAGAAGCCCTTTTATAAACAACAATAAGCAAGAAGATTATTGGAATAATACTTCAGCTGGTTGTCACTTTCTACTGAGGGGGAAAAAATGAAACAAAGAGATGGGACTTTTCGAACTAACGAGATCCGGTTTCTGAAGCATTCAAAGAGTCTTAAACTTTCCACACAGTGTATCTGTCAAATATCTGGGACATCTATCCCTTATTTACTAGAGTTTCATCCCTGTATGGACTTAAATTAATAGCAATTAGCATTTCTTTTGAGCTTTTCATCTTCAAATTGTCCTACCCATAACATCTAACACATCTTCTCAAACCTTTGTGAGACAGGTAAGTGAGGGGGGTTTGTTATCCCCCATCTTAGAGATGGAGAAACTCAAAAGCGAGGCAAAGACTTATGAAAGTTAAGCTCAAGGTGTCAAAGCAGTTTCAGACTTGGGTCTAGCTGGATCCCACTGATGGACTAAGTGGAGAAGAATTTGTCCTCCAGACCTCTGCCCTGAAGCACCTCTCTCAGTTCTCACATTGAAGGCTCTTGAGACTGATCTGTCCTGAGGTCCACTTTTCAACTTAAGTTCATATTATTTCCCTGGCTTGATGTACCTGACAAGGCTGTGTTTCGGAAGAAGGCCTCTGCGAGTCTGCTTTGAAGTCATACCAGAAACAAATTGTTCATCTGGACACCTGCTCCTCTCGTGGGCAAGGGGAGGGAAACCATGCTCAATGTGATGAGGATGGGACTGGCTGCAAAATGTGGAATTTTCAAAAACAGATTTCAGATGAGCATAAATGGAAGTGTTTTTCAGCTAAGTTGCATAAACATCATGTGGTCAGCCTAAAAGTATGTAATGTTCTTAACTATTTACTTCCACGCATTGGAGAGCCTGGGACTTGGAAATTAATTCCTTGTCACTTCGCAACTTTAACTAGCTTTTGCTATCTTATGTATCTCACTGAAGGCATAGTCTCAAAAATAAACATTGCGTCAAGAAGTGCACAGGAAAGAGAATTAATAAACAAAAGAAAACAGAGGATCTCTTGGTTTTGTTTATGAGTATACCTTGCAAAGGCTAGTCCCTAACCTATTGTTCTAAGTAAACTAAATGATGACTTCGGTTAACGTACAGGAGAATAACTAAGCTAATACAATTACTGAAATGACAACATCTATCTTGCCTCCTGAAATTGCTGATGATGGATGACTGACACTCTCTGAAAGGTAAGGACATTAACAGCATTGTTTTCCTTTGTCCTGGAGCACTAGGGGAGTCTGCTCGTTTCCCAGTATGCACTAATCTACTCTTCAATGTGTAGATTTGCCTTGTTCTCATCTCAAATAACTCCTAAAACCGCGAAGAAAGCAGTTTTGTTGTTTTGGTTTTTTTCACAAAAGAAATAGGGGTATATTTACATCAGCTTGAAGTCGATCCAGTGGCATGAAAAACATATAGTCCTTTCTTTGCATCATGGCTGCGTGGTTTGTAATGGTACCAGTTCAATTTCTACTGCTAGAAATCACTCCATTCTTACCATCATTTAATCAATTTCCTTTATGTACTGAAAAATAAATCTCTCAAATACCATCATTTGAGTCTGTATCAAACCAAAAGAGAATGAGATTAAAAAAAAAAAAAAAAAAAGTAACTTTGCATTGAAAGCAAAAAGCCCCCAAAACTGAGACCTCACACTTGGTAAGTCTTTTTCCTTCCTGTCGCCTCAACTCTGCATGCTTATTAGAAAGGAGACAGTTATAAAAGGCATCTTTAACCTAGCAAAAAATAATTCAGACAGACAGCAGGCTGTGCTGCTTGGCACCTTACAAACACTTGTGAAGTTGAAGACTTGCTTATCCCTCCCAGTAACCCTGAGCGAATACCTGCCACCAGCCCAGCAAGCGCAGGGTGCCTGCCACCCAGCAACTCCACCAGCAAAAAGAAAATGTGTGAGATGAAATTTGACTACGACTGCTAGTTTGGAGGGCAGCATATTCTCTGTCCAGACTGGATGAACGCATTGCTGGGAAAGCTAGGATTGCACATTGGGGAAGACTGTCCCACTAGTGAGACTGAGCTACATGAAAGCCATGCTAGGCTTCACAAACCAAACATTTTAGAAAGAAAACCAGCTGGTTTTCACCAAACACCACCACCACCAAATCTGAGTACCAGCTTGAGCTGTATTTTGTTTCAAAGGCCACTTAATTAGCATCTGTTGTTTTTTCATATTCGTGCACCTACAATACAGATGAAGCAAGAGTAGTTCAAATAGTACCATAGAATGATACTACTTAAGAGGTCATAGTTATTGGATACATTTATCCAGATTATAGGACAAAAAACTTGCACTAAATAAAGTTATATTTCTTTAATTATGCCTGTATAACACAGGTAGTTAAAAAAATATATCTGTGACTTTAAATATTAGGTATTGCTAAATTTAGTTATTATTAACCAATAATTTAGGCAGTCTGAAAGGTTCAAGCTGTTTGTAGCAATTCCAACCCAAAACAAAATCACATGACTAATACCAAACACAAGTTAACCCAACATCAGTCACACAGTAACCTGAAAGGACAGGAAAAGCCTTTTCACGCTATGAAATCACTACTTTAAGAGCATGCTAAAAAATCTTCACACCATGTAGAAACTAAATCATTGTCATCGAAGCAATGTAATTCTTCAGTTGAACAAGAAGCACAGCTCTCCAGATATGTTTATTATATAAAAAAGATACAAACAGAAGTTATTTTGAAAGAGCATCTCATCTCAAATTTCATAAACACATGTGAGTTATGGAAATGTGGTAAACGATACTAAGAATCCTCATGCATCCTGAGACAGCAGTAATCGTGCTACATGCTTTGAATACCTGAATTTCTGTCCATATTTCAAAAAGGAGGTAAAGACACGCGAGTAGGCGATACAGCAAAACAAATTAAGCTTACGACAAAATATATTTTTCTTTTATGGAACTGTCTGCAGAATTTTGCCATCTTTAAAATTGAAAAGCAGAAACAATTCCATACTGAAAAAGAGCTGAAAAATATTTATTTTATGAAAGTTGATTAAGTTCAGTAAGTTCCTGGACTCCGAGGAGGATACAGTCAGTACAAGGTTTGTGTCTCTGAATGAAACGAATGTCAGCACATAATTCCCTTGCTCAGATTTTCCAAACCTGCCTTGTCCAGTGAGTCCCAGTTTCAAGAAACTCCATTTGCCAGCTAGACGTAGTTACTGAGGTGCCTCTTTGGGTGCGTAAATCAAGTGTACAAAGATAACCAAGCCTGCTCCTTGTGAACAACCCCTGAAAATAAAAGCAGCGTGGCTCTGTCAACATATCCAGTGATGAGGGAGAGACAACATAGTAATAATATAGTCTCTAATAACTAGGCTGAAAGAAATGTGTCAATCTTTTCTACTGTATAATATGGTTAAATATTAACTGAAGTAGCAACTGGAATCCAGATCTTTCCCTTGTCTCAGCAGATCCCTCTGACTAGAGAGTCATTCATTCTCACTGTTGTAATAAATATTCACATATCACCTGGGGTGGACTTATCAAAACCAGAGAGAAACAACCCTTTTAAAACTAATCTATTCATTGCTGACAGGGTTCCCCAGCTCCAAAGGTGTTAAGTGTAAAATGCCAAGGAAAAAAAGATACACTGGTGCACCCACATCCTGACAGAGAGCTCTAACCATAGACTTTGGGGTTCAAAAAGTGCCATTATTACTTGTAGTCATCTCAGCAAAGGTTTCCTTGATCTTTTGTAAGGAAAAACCCAAACACCGAAATAAAAAAAAGCTAGTTTATGTTTTGAGTTTTGTGAGTACTCAACATGGTCATTGATTTCACCGGATCTATGATTAAATCAGCCATCAAGAGTCTGTAGAGTTACTGACCGGCTTCTAGCTTGCAGATATATTTCTAAGACAACTCTGTGAAGAGCAGCTGGGTCCTAACATGGTAGGAGGGAACAGAAAAGATGAGAACAAATCAAACTCACATTACTTGTATGCTGTATAGTGCCTGAAATCCTGGTGCCCACATAAATAAACCAGCAAACTAATAAGTACAGGAGCCCTTAATTGGATTAGTTAACCAGACATTTAAAAAGAAACCCAGCTTGGAGCACTTAATGTTGTTTTTTCTAAGCCAGAGCCCTTGATTCTTATGATTAATACAACTCCATCCAGGTTTCCCGGGCCATTTACTACCATGTAACAGGGATACATTCGAGCAAGGGGAATGCAAATCATAGTGGTAAGAACACTTTACAGCATAAAGCTATGTGGATAGAGGTCAATCCACCATCCTTCATGCAACATCTAGCAGCAATGGCAATATACTAGCTCAACATCCAACAGCGGCCAAAAAATATGGATAACCCAAACAATTCCATTGCCTTGAGCTAAGCTACGTGAAATCAAATACAATTCAAACACAAGGAGATGGGAAAATTTGAAACTCTACTAGTTTTACTTTGTGATCTAGCTCAGCATAAAAAGATACGCGAGAATGGTTAATCACCCTCTGGCCCCAGTTATGCTTGTACCAGGACATACCTGCTTAGCCTAAGGATCCTCCCCTGCGCTGCATTTTCCCACTCTCTTAATGTGGGTGTGGTGTTTCACTACAAGGTGAATCCTGCAATAAATGTATCTTGGATGCACCCATCTTTCTTTTTAGATTGCTGCTGCTTTGCTTGCTTGCTTCTCTTTTTTTTTTCTTTTCTCCTTTTGCCTCCTTCCATCATTTGAAGACTCAGAGTTTGAAATATAAAATATTTCTTATGTGGACATTCAGAAGAATAAACTAAAGATGCTTTGGGGCTAGAGATGCTAGCTACTCTTGAATAATTTGCGTCATCTTTTTAAGCGAAACACTTCATGTATGGAAGCTGCCACCAACACCCAGGTGCTCTGCTCCTGCAAGTATTTTATCCTGCTCTGTTCCTGCTCTAGTTGCCCTAAACAGGCTTAATTTACCTTACATTACCTTTCATCTGCTTCATTTTCAAATGTGTTTCAGATGAATAAATAATACAGAGTACGAGATAAATGCACACAGGCAAAGTTGACAGCTGTCAAGCTTACCACCACCACCATATATTAATGTTCTACATCTCTTCATCCATCTTTTTTATGCATTACTCTTGATAACTGACTTTTGTACTAAATGTGTTAAGAACAGATCTGAAAAGGCCACTGCAGGGAAAAAAAAAAATATTCAAATGCTAAGCAGCTTTTTTAAACCTGCATATTCTATATTCAAATTATGCTTCCAATTAAAAAAAAAAGGCAAAAATTTTAAAACAGAGAACCCAAAATATACTAACAGCCTTTGCTAAGCTCGTAGCTGAAATACTAGCCTAATGCTTTCATTAACAATATGAGTGACATTTGTTATAATAGTGATAAAGTCATTTAATTACTAAGGAGAGCTTTAGAAATATGTGAGCTGCCTTGAAACGATGTGGCATTTGATGGCAGGGTGTGCTCATGACAGGGTTGTAGATGCAGCTGGATAGTTTAGAAACCCAGATTTGGATCTGGAGATCATCAATCACACTTTAATCCTTTTAACAATAAAAAAAGTATTCAGAGAGATAGACTAGGCTATTTATAGAATTAAATAGATTACACATTTCCAGGATTTGTGTGTGTGTGTGCAGATGGACTATTACTAATAAATTGAGTTTTCTCTGCTGCTCTGTCCATCACAAACACTCATTTGTGTGTCACACCTATCCGAAGGAAACAGCTGAGAAGAGCAAGGTACAATGCACCGAGGATCAGGCGAGCAAGGAGGACACAGGTATCTCGCCAACACATGGGGAAGCAGGGACTCAAAATCCCACTCTGTGGTTCCTCAGCTCCATTTTTGTGTCCCCCCACCCCGAGCGAGGGTGGCTCTGCCACGTCCCCTGCCCTGAGCGACAGGCGCGGAGCAAGAAGGCAGGCGAGGCTTCCAGGAGGAGATGGAGGTCACCTCTGCCGGGGACTGGGGGTGGTGGGCCTTCGTGATGGCAGAAGGCAGCTGGGAGGGTGGTAGGTGTCCGTACCCCATCGACTTGAGAAAAACACAAAAAGCCCCTGGGGAAGGAGTGACTCCTGAAGCCTCTCATAGGACCTTGCCTTCAGCATCCTGCTCACCTTTTCCTTTATGCAGGCTCCCAAATCCATTGACCCCACTGCAAACTTCTTAATCTCCTCAAAATACTTTAACACTTCCTTGACTTGGCTCCTATCAATCCCCTGGATGCTACCAACCTCGGACTGCCACACCTCAGTTGTTGCTGATAGCTCGCTGCTCTGCTGCTGTCACCAGCACCATGAAACTGAATCCCAAAGAATTACTGGGGTGATACTATCGCTATTTCTCACACTCCTGTGAAATCTTGAACTAGCCATGCACACATATGCTTCCTTTTCTTTCGTGCTCACTTTCCTTTTCTCTTTGCACTGCTTCTCATATATTTAAATATACCCCTGTGCACATGTATACATATATATATACGCACACACACGTGTGTGTGTGTGCTCAGTTACCCATGCACATGCTTGGCCTCTCTGAATTAGTTGACTGGTTTGTCATGTATGTTCAAATTGCTGCCTGTATTTATACCGTATTTGCAAAACATGAATATTTGCACAGTACCTAGCAATATGCCTGCTTCCATCTGGCCAGGCCCTAACTCCTCCTAACTGTGCTCGAGGCGTTCAATAGAGATTGCCAGAACTGTCAAAGAGCATCAGGCACTGGTTGCTTTGTCCATGCCCCAGCATAGGCTGAAATCCTGAATTCATTTCCAGGCTTCAAAATGTTCCCAGTGAGATCTGGAAGGGTGCTGTAGGATGAGTACACAAATTTTCAGTTTCTCTTCCATTAAGCACCCACTCCCAGCTGCCTTTGGGGACTTCAGCTTGCTGAACTTAATGGACTTTGGTCTGACTTCAGTGGGAACTCATACCTTATTATACGGCGTGGTTTTCAAACCAGTGCCTCTCCCACACATTTTATATGCTAACATTTCTCACAGGGTCAGCATAGTTAATTGAGGCAGAATTTACGTGGACTCTCATGCACATTATGGTTTCATATACGTTTACTGGGCCAAAGTGGGCACTGACGTTATTGGGACAGATCCTGTTCGGCGCTCAGGTCTTGCTGCAGAAGTATGCCCACTAATAAGTTCCACCTCTTTCTCGATTGCTCTTTGAGGAACAAAACCAGGAAAAATGTGGAGATAAATAGGTGACTTGCAAAGAGGAACAAATCTAAAAAATAGCTTGACAGTTCTATAGAAATATTTCCTGAGCCTTTATCCATGCATACTAACCACACATTCGACCTCATCCTTCATAATGGCCCCGTGGAAGCATTTGTCAATGAACCTCTTCCTATTCGTATGGTTTTTGAATGTTTATGGCACTTTCATTTGTACTGGACATGACATGATGTCAGTGTAGCATTTTTCCTCCTTACATCTTTGTGATATCATTAGTGACAAGAAGAAAGGCATGCTGTGTGCATAGCAACAGCTTTTCAAAGGCAAATAACCCAGCTGCTGTGCCTGATTTTTATTTTATAAAGGGCATCAGTTAATGAGTAATTATAAAATAAATATAATGCAAGACAGCCCACGGTATCTGCCTTTTTGAAAAGCTGTTACGGTGCAGGCGAAATGCCTGTCTTCCCACTGTGAACTGCGCTAGGCAGGCACAAACTGGAGATTGCATCTTCAAAGTAACAAGTACTTAAAGTCATGGCTGACTTCTGTAGTGTCCCCCCTCAACCCTCCCCATATTCTCCACTTAAACCTCTGGAAGCTGCAGCTACATAAAAAAACCCCAAACCCGTTTTCTAAAGCTATAGTTTCTTTTTTAATTAAATGGTTTAAAGATTTTTGGAACCATTACGAGCTTTAGATACATATAATGTCTCTTCACAGGACTCTGGCTACAGAATTGAGGCTTTTTGTCAATTAAACACCCACATACCTACAACCTACATCTACGCACTTGTCCTATCTCGCAGCCTCCCTTGCCGGTCCCCAGACAGTTGCCTTTAAGTGAGATGAGACCTTTCACTGTTAAGATCACAAAATTCTGTGCTGAGTTTTGACAGACTTTTTTCAATGGCTTCAGACAATTCCCCTCTCCGCTCCTTTGGCTTCCTCACCTAAGAGCCTGCAATAAGGATTCCTGAAGAGCCAGGACTGAAAGCAGCCATCACTGCAAGCAGCCATAGCCAAAAGCATTTTGAAATCCTACAGCTGGAAATGGGATGAAAGAACAAAGTTTTATCTTACCAAATCTTTTCTGATTTCTTCTATTATGCCAGCAGATTAATCCCCTGAAAATTGCCAGCCCTGTTTTAACACTGTGCGCTGTTGCACAATGCCTTAAGCTGCTACATAAAGTAAGCTTACCGACTGAAAAAGGGGATTCATGTATATTGCACAGGTCATTTCTGATAAGCCAGGTGATCATATTAATTAAAATAGAAAAAACTGAGGGGGGAAAAAAAAAAAAAAAAGAGAGACAGAGAGAAAAAGTAATACATATAGCTCAGTGCTGAATGGCATAAAGAAGCAGTTACACCCAGAAGAAAATCTGTCAGAAAGAAGATAAGCTTATGCCACATTTCAGATCTGAAGCAAAGCGATATTTCCTTATAATGACGGAAATGAAGCAATGCAATGAGCTTTACCTCATTGCCTCATGAGTAATGAGTATTAGCTATCATCACCAAATGGCTTCAGGTAAATAGTTCAATACAGAAACAAATTCTTGTATTTGATTTTGCATCTAACTGTGTAAACAGCTTGAAATAATCCAGCGCAGAAATTTCTGCCAAATATTCGTTCTGTGTTTTACCTATGGGAATCACAGCCTCTTACCGCAGTGAAACTGCTTCTTTAATATCACCTAATACGGATCATTAGTCTGGTATGCAGATAATGAGAGGAAATTATCTGGGTTCATCTCTTGTTCTGAGCGGCTTCCAGCTCCCCCAGGGACAGGAGGTGGCCACCGGCTCCACGTGGACGTAGCCCCTGAGGGTGCCTGGGGCTGGTACCCATGGCGGGGGTCCATCATCCCCTGGCAGCAGCCCGCTGCTGTACTGCAGAGCATCTCCCCTGATGCTGGGTACCTGGGTTTGGGCAAATTAATCTAGCTCTCTCTCTTTTCCACACCACTGAAGCTACTGTGGAGCATCTTTGTTATCATCTCACCAGTTAGCTGGGAGCTATTTCAGAGTTCAGAAAGCCAGTAACTTCTTTTAACCATCTTATTCTGTTGGTTCCTCTTTTTATTCCTGATCTAAAGTCCATAGAAATCACTGCAGAGGTGGTCTGTTTTCTGGGGGATGCCGAGGCCCAGTTATATCTTCTCTAATGAAATGTTATTTTCCACTGTCATTGTGAGTTACGTACATAGCAAACTCAATCCCAAGTTCTTTAAGTCCTAAAGGTTCTCCTTTTTGCTTCTATTCTTAAGGCAGTTTTCATGTAACTACTGCAACATATTACCGAAGCTAATGGTTTAGCAGGCTTCAAGGATGAACGGGATCTATCTAGAGATAGTAAGAGCCTTCAGAGTTAACTCAACTATCATTAAACAGCTTTAGAAAGAATATAAAATCTCATACTACGGATCTGGAGTCTCTGGGTAACAAGGGTTTGAAAGAAATTCATCCTCTTGAAAGGTGCATCTGTAATTGCCTACTGCAGAATTTCTGTAGCTCTTTCCAAACCATCTAGTTCTAGTCATCACCAGTGACATTGTAGCCTAGTCCAGTTGCTGAGGCCATCTTCTTGCTCAGACATATGCCCTTTTGCTGTATTTACAGCCTGCCCATTTTGTCTGCGAACTCGCATGCTCACTTTCTTCATTTTCTTTGATAGTTTTCTGAAGAGCAGACTTCCATATTTCATTATTTCTAATATTAGATACAACTATAAGGTTTAGACCAGAGAAATACAAGTTAAAGGAGTAATTTCCCTTGTAATTTATTCATACCCTTCTCAAAGTGGGGCTATACTAATTAACTAATGGTTAAGAATAATGGTAAATTAACATTTGATATAGATATCATATTTTAAAGCTATGAAAAACTAATTATATAGCAATTACCAGGTTCACAGTCTGTGAGTGCTGGTCCTTTGATACACCTGCTAAGCTCTGCAACGTACCACTGTTCACCTTCAATGTGTCACTAAAGTTACAAACTTAATGGACAATAAACTGGCAATGAAGTGTTTTTAATTTTGATAGGTCCACCAGAAGGAATTAACTGGACAGTGTACTAGTCCTCATTTTCAGTAGTTCATTGAGTTAGTCCTGCCAGCGTTTCTTCTGACTTCATTTTTTTTTTCCTAATCCCAACATTTCGTAGATGTTCCATTATTTGCGCCTTAAGACTTTGGTTTGGCTTGCTTTCCTTCATCCGTCTCCTTCGGAGCAGCCCACGCACGTTGTGGGTACCCGATGTGCCTGACCAGAGAGCAACATCTCTTCAGCTCCTGCAGAAGGAGAGCCGGCCACGGCACCGGCACAGCCCCTGCCCCTGGGCCTGAGCCAATTTTTTGGCACAGCATCGCACGGGTCCGTGCAGCGGTGCCGCCCTATGAAACTCCATCTATCTATTCAGGGAGTTTTTTGGATCGGGTTTCTTTTTGCTTTTGTTTGATATCTCTGAGTTTGATTTCTTTGATGCTGACTTTGAATCCAAGAGTGGAGTTTGACCACACTGAAGCATTTACGTGTTAGACTAAAGCAGAGAACAGTATCTAATCTAATACCTTTTATGCCCTAAAATCTTCAGTCTGCAACCTGAGTACTCCTATTCCCAGAATACAGTGAGTATTTAATCTTTTACATTGGACACAATAACAAGTGTTCTTAATACTATTTACTGCCAGATGGGGTTGGGAGGATGCATTTGACCTTGCAGTGCCACGAACATACCAATTTCCTGCCATTTGTCCTGAAAATCATTCAGCAGTTGTGAATATTTCTTAATTATTATGAGGTTCCCTCCTCGGTCTTTGTTTTTCACTCAGACTCTCCAGTGACCATAACACAGATTGAAAGTGGCTTACCATTTTAAAGACAAACCCCAAATCTGTAAAGCATGGGAGTTTTCCCTAAGGTTCAGTTAATTCTAGAAATACTGATCAACATTTGAAGTGGTCTTCAAAACAAAATTGCAGTTCTTTTCAAGTTACATTAATATTGGACAGACTTGCAAAAATCGTTAGCGATGCTTTTCTCTTTTATGTGCCTTTGATTTTACTCTGGAGCCTGAGTAACAGAGCAGCAGCTTGTCCAGTCTCTCTTCTCTGCCACAGGGGAGTTAAAAGTGCTGGCCACGGGATGACATATCCTAGACAAAGGGAAGGAAAGGTGGGATCTGCGGTGGCTTCACAGATCCCCGACAAAAGAGGAACTGCGAGGAAATGCGGGAAGAACGGGCAGTGAGCAATATCCACAGTCGGGCATGGGGAGGAAAGGGGAAAGGGCACGTCCACAGAGATCCTGGAGTTGAGCAAAAATGAAAGCGCAAACAGCGCTTTAAACGGGGATAAGAGAAGAGGAAAAACAGCGGCTCAGCCAGAGCCCCGAGCAGCCACGGCTGCAGAAGGACAAGGCTGTGCATCTGGGGATCAGGCAACACGCAACTGCCCTGTCCCATGGTCTCAGTCTTACTAACCCTGGGAACACCATCATCCACACCACACGAAGTGGAGAAAGGCACATTTGCAAAGCTGGTCTTTGGGCGCCTCGTAATATCGGAGTTCTCTCACAGGTGAATATTAAAATTTTACCCGTTACCAGAAGTTTGCCAAGTGTCTCACAAAACTAGTAAGTCTAAGCTCCCTCTCCAAATTCAGCTTTCAGAAGTTGAACATACTGTTACAAGACAATGGGGACCAATTCTTAATTAAAAAAAAAAAAAAAAAGAATAAAAAGCGTGGCTAGCTAGGATGTCCCATCTCTCTCCCCAGCCTTGGAGGTACTCCTGAGGTATTCCAGCCCTGCCTACAACTGGCCACAATGCTTAACTTAATTGCAATTGATATTCATTATTTCCTTATTTAGCCTGAGAAATAATTAGGTATCATATGTCCTTCTACGGACATACCCAGAATGGAGTCATAATGTACTCCATTAATTAAACTGGTAATAGTTCAGTAGCGTGACAGTTTGACATTCCACAAATGAAGAAAAAAGGACAAACAACTGAAAATGGTTGTTTGATTTTTTTTAAAGTATAATTAATTACATGTGTAAATACATTAGCTACAACTCTGGACAAGCAATTAGACAACTAATTATGGAGAAAATGCAATTGAAGGCTCAAACAGATGACCACCCGTCTGCTAGCCATCCCAGGTGTTTATGTGTTCTCTGGGTTGTTTATTTAGGTTTATAAAAACACATCTGTTCCCAGAATTTGGACACAACTACAAAATGCAGTACACAGAAGTACAAAGAAACTCAGCCCTCCCACTAGCAGGTTTTTTTCCATTCTCCTGCCACTGCTGTCAGCCCACGAAACAGTTCTTGTACCCATCAAAGCATACACACTTCAACACATGTGCTGAAATGCTGCTCTTGCCACTGGGGCTTAAACATGCGGTCAGGTGCTCCGCTCAGTGAGTCCTGGACTAGGTTTGTGTTTAATTGCTTTTCTTACCCCCCCCCCCCTTCTTCAGGGCAGAATTATCAGCCAGAAACACATACAATTTTTTTAAAAAGATCCCCAGAATCAGATCTCCCACTATTGTTACCCTTCTGGAATGTACGATACTTAATGCCCAGAATTGCATTTTAATCAATCCGGACATATGCAAGACAGTGCATATTGTCAGTGGGACTTATATGGGATTATGTTGCTTAGAAGAAACTGTAATGCAAAATCAGTATCTTTGCCTGGTTTTCATATGTCCTTTAGCCACCTCCATAGGCAAGCCAATGTCCTACCACCTCCATACTTAAATACTGATTTAAAATGTCAGAAGCAGACTCTTTTTATTGGAGTTGTACTCCTTTTCTTCCTGTTATGGAACCACTTTCCCAGTGGAAAAAAAATGGGATAATCCTTTACATGAGAATGTGCCCTTTCCTCCGGATTGCTGAGGTTCTTTTAAGATCTGCTGTTTTACCTCACTCAATACAGTATTTGGGAAGGGATTTTTTTCAGTAATTTATTCCCTTGAGAGAAGTTTACAGCAACTAAACTAATTAGGCATGAGTCTAAGTAAACATGAAAATGCTAATATGCTTCCAAATGTCTGCACCTAATGTATTAGGTTTTGTTTTATATTTATCTTTTAGACTTTATGAAAGTCTCCCATGTGACAGGAGCACTTCGTTTCCTTTCTGTGTTCAATGCCTTCTCACCTTCTATAGCTCCTGTCTCAGTCAGGATGGGAGAGCTTGCCCTAGTCTGTGCAGCAACGCAAGTTGGACAGCCCAGTGATAAGCTTGACAAAAAGGATCTGGGTGGAGAAAATTAAAAGAATAAAATAGTGTGATTGGAAAAAATATTCACCTTCACGTAACTGCTCATAAAGACTTCATCAAGTTAAAAGTGCAAATACAATTTTGCACTGAGAATCAGCTTTATTTTTAAAATCAATTTAGACTTTTTCTAGACTTTACTATACTATACTATACTATAGTAGATAGTATTTGCATCCATAATACTACCCTCTGGCTGCATTAACACTGCAGTGTCCTAAATACCGAAGTTTAAAATTTCTGTAGTTTTTTAAAGGTTACCTCGTGGTTCATGGACACCTATATTTGGTCTTCAAACTCTTCTGTGCACTCAGCTTTTTCTTCTTCTAGAAGCTGGCATCAAAACTCCTTCTCATGGTCAAATCTGAAAATAATGTCATGCACAAAAATAAGGACACTTTTCAGTTCACATACTAATAAGTTATTAGGAATGGGAAAGAATACATGGCTTATGACACCTCCTGCAATCTCATTCTCTCTCACATACTCAATGAGTTTCACACAAATAAGACGCTGTAACCTGCTGTAACTCACCTCATCTTAGTTCTGTTTGACTCTCCTACTTTTAATGTTTAGTAGAACACTTATGACAACTGTTTTCTGTGCCTAATGAGCAAGGAGGCAACCTGCTGAGCTTTTCACCATTGACTGCTCCAGAGTTCCACAACACCCCTTGTTGATAGAAGGCTATTTTCCCAATGTAACAGAAAATGATGTGCGCAACCGCAAGTCTGATTCTGCCACTTTTAAGAAGTAGCAGGTAGAACAGCAACACTGTCAGTCTTTAAGGTAAAATAATTATATTGCTTTCTCAGTATTAACGAATGCAACTTGCCCACGTAGGGTCCTTGATGCTAAGTAAGGCTATTTGGGCAGCAATTGTGCCAGATTAAGAG
The DNA here is from genome assembly GCF_000737465.1 of Haliaeetus leucocephalus. Classification (NCBI taxonomy): domain Eukaryota; kingdom Metazoa; phylum Chordata; class Aves; order Accipitriformes; family Accipitridae; genus Haliaeetus; species Haliaeetus leucocephalus. The sequence continues at coordinate 4,958,240 of NW_010972920.1, forward strand.
GTTATCACTCCACTTTCTGCTGATCCCATCACCCATTTCATCACTACTGGAGGTTACAGGCTTCTCCAAACTGTCAGCTAATGGCATGTGTAATTGCTTCTAACCCAGTTCTGTCTAAATGAATCCAACAGCTGAAACACTTCTAATAATAAGGGTTATCTAACACAGCTCAGTTCAGCAAAACTGGCTTATGGAGAGACTAGACATCCAGTTACACTGACAGATCAGGGAGGCTGGTAATTTCAGGGAAGGGGTGATGAACAGCTGAAGATGAGGTGTGGAACAGCAGGAAAACTTTAACACAAGTTAACTAAATCCAAAATGGCAATCTGGTAGCAGCGTTACTGTGCTCTCTCACTTTTACCTTTCAGATAGATGCACAGTAAATACTGATGTCTGGTTTAACAAAGCACTGTTTAGTGAACATCAGACTCCGTCAGCTGGTTCCTTCTCATGCCTCATCTTTCTTTTTAGATCTCGGAATATCAGCAGAGAGAACGCAATTACAGTACTGTTAGTGAAATCACACGGCCTAGCTGTAGGCTTCCATCTTGTCAAACCTAGGGGGAAGGAGACACCTGTGGGCATGCGCTGCCCTTCACTTATTTATTTTTAATGATAAGCAAGTCAATACTGACGCAGCGAAGACAGGCTGAAGTGCTAACACTAAAGCAGTCAACAGCACCTTCTAAAAGTATGAAATACGCTCCCGTTGCGCTGAGTTACAGACTGCGTGAAGCCCCCCTTTGAGGGCTGGCGTGTTACTAGCGGAAGGGCTGCTTCACCCTGGAACGTGACAAACATTTGGGAGAGACGGTGGGAAAGGCTTGCGGAGCCGTTTCCTCCTGCCGCCTTCAGATACATGCTGGCTCAATATGAGGGTGTCAAAAGTGTTGAAGAGAGTTTGTAATCGGCTCTGTTCTGGAGAGCAACTCAAGGGAGCTTTTTAAGGCACTCTTAACTGGCTTAAGGCCTAAAGTTAATCAGAATGGAAAAGCATGGCTGGGATGGTTGGACAAAGTAGACCTTACACGTGTATAGCAGGGGAGAGCTTATATTTCCATAGTAACTCTCTCTACCAGGAGAATTCTTTTTTTCCTCTGCTGCGCCAGCTCAGGGCATCTACCCAGCGCTCTCTGTCCTCCCCTCACGCTTTTAGAAATCACCTTCCCACCTCCTGCAGGTACCTCTGAACCACCTTGCAAGCAACTTCGTAATTCCTCCTTCCGTCTCTCTTTGATTTCCTGGGCCCCCTCCCTTTTTTTTAAAACTCTTTCCTAGAAGTTAACTCGTTCACAGCATCAAAATGTCAAGACCAATTTTTGAGAAATTGGCAGGGGACTGGTATACTACAGAAGTTGGTTCCTGTACCGACAGAAATCTGTAAATCTGGTTATATCTGATGGCTTTGTTAACAAGATCCAGAACTAAGTTCCTAATTTCTCTTTTTCTTTCATTTTCAGAAAATGCAACAAAGTTCTGTTTATCAGCAAGCAAAACTTTGACATTCTGTAACTCAGAAAATCTCAGCTCTGCTGATTGAGACTTTTTCAAGAGTTTTACAAACATAAGAGCATCACTGAGATGAATATATGGTTCAGCTAAAAATCTCATTTTATAAAGATGTCTAACACAAAGTCACAAAATGCAACAGCAAAAGAAAATAAACACAAATGCTTTCGTTGTTTTTTTTTTTTTCCTTTCAACCGCATTAAAAAGTCCACAAAGATGTTCCTTAGGACATGAAACTGGTGGGTTTCTAACCTGAAAGATGTGCAGAGTCACAAAATTAGGTGCCTTATTACTTTTAAAAGTCCTCCTTGGTACTTGAATTCTTTGACAGATTTCTAGTTAATTTTAAAGTAAGACTACTTACCTGTGTTGGTCTCTTTTTGCCAACTATTTGGCTGGCCCCAGTGTATCTAGCATTAATTTTGGTATTTCCAAAAGGGTAAGATTTAACTCTGTGAGTCTAATTTCTTTGGGGTAAAAATGATCTCTGCTTTTTTCTACCTTCTTATAATGTTCTCAGAGCTACACCCATCTAGCAATTATTTTGATAAGTGAATGGCATTTCCCATATTCTTCCAGCCTCTGATTCTCAGCCATGCCACAAAAGTTGGTGGCTCATAACTACTGGCTCTCAGCAGGTACCATTATTTTCAAAATAGTGAGATACTAAGAGCTGAGTAAGAATTTTGAAAATAAAGCTTAATTTAAAATCTTCCTTTCTTGAAATGTAAATATTAACTGGAAATAGTTGGTTTAATGAATAACATGGATTCTGAAAAAAAAAGGTCTCAATATTTTCAAAAGGAGAATGCTGTTTCTTAGTCTAGCTCTTTTTAAATTTTAGGTTACACTGGTTGTTTGCTGGAGATTTAGTGCTGGGATACCATGTGACAATTAACAGTCTCAGACATTTTCTAGCTACCTAGGAAGGACCTCAAGTTCAGAAATCATGAATCAGAAAAAACCCTGCCCTTAGAGGAATGGTTGGTGAGAGTTTCTGAACAGTCATCATAAGGATCTGATGGCTGCAAGTTACCATCAGCTTCGGCCCCCCTCAACTTCTCCCACGCTGAATGGTGTCTGAAAACACTCTCATGTAAACCTCTTTTCTGCAAAACAATCGTCACATAAATCACACAAAGACATCAGAATAATTACAACGCAGAGAAATTCCAACAAACTTTTGAACTTCCTCCATTTCTATAATTGCATCATTTCTCAGTTGCTGCCCATCTATAATTAACAGCTGTAAAAAGAAAGGAGTATCTTTAACAAATTTAGCACATACATACGTGGTTAAGCTGCCACAGTTGCAGCATTAACAGAAGAGCAAGAGAGAGGCAGTGGATGAGGAAAGCTGGTGTGGTACATATCCAAAGCATGGGGTGGGTGGGTGTTTGGCCCTCTTTGCACATTCACCCCTGATGCCTATCCTGAGTTTTTTATCAGTTTTCCAGTCATATGTTTCAGTGACAAATATAAAGTCAACGTGATTTCAGGAACTGGCCTCCATTCAGCCAGCCGCAGGGGCTTCTGCATCCCCGCTCGCACCTACGGAGCGCGTTGTTTAAGGCTTGCTGAAGATTCAGGCAGAAATCATTCAATCAATTTACGTTTAATGACGGCTTCAGGGTTAGTTTTAGCACTTTACGAGCTAGAAACTTAATTATAAATTTTCTCTCCACACTTCCCAAGGAAACTTTCCGTTCTGGAGCCCGGAAGACAACATTTACCACGACTGATAGAGGCAGCGGTGGCAATCCTGACGCAGGGTCAGATGTGATCGCTTGTGACTTAAAAACCGGCCAGGGTTTTCCTGGGAGGCAGCCGCGGGAAGAGAGCTGCCAGGGATTGCAGCTACGACAAGCTGATCAAATTATCGTATCAACACTGCTTAGCAGTTTGCACTTGAGGCGCAGAAAGCTTTTACCGTGCCTGAGGTTTTTACCTCTTTCCAGCTGCTTCATCATCAAAGCTTTCAGCCACCAACATTGAAATTGGAGGGTTTTTTTTTTTTGGAAACTTCCTCCATCGAGCGTACAAAGTGTTCAGTGAAAGAGATGGGATTATTTGAGTAGCGTCACAGATCCACTCCACTACCTTGTCCCTCAGCTCGGCAGGAAAGCCTGCCGGGCCTCAGGTGCTACCCGGCATCCAACGCACGCGTCCCCTCAAACGGCAAAAGAAGGTATTTTTATGTCACTGTAATGAGGTTTTTTAAAGTGCTTTTCATCCAGCGCTTGGCATCGCGGGTTGCTGATCGTCATGGAGTGTGAACAAAAACCAGTATGTGCAGGTCTCCTGTAAAATAGCATTTGCTCATCGCATTTGGACTGACACTTTCATTCTTTTTCATTTTTATTTTTTTTAAAGATCCTAATTGAAAGCCCTGCAGAGAAGCTGTCAACTTAAATTCATGACAAAGGTAGCTGCTTCTGCAGGTTGGTTTTCAAACTGCCGGGTAGAAATGTGACTGACACGTGTGTCACGTGTGACAGAAAAAGAGCTCGTTCTGAAGAACTTCTAAAAATTGGCATTTTTATAATTGAACTGAGGTTCATGAAACGGGAAGACAAAGATGCTTTGGTGTTTTTCAGAGCATTTATAGGCCATGTTTCAGAAAATTACTTCCTCAGGAAAACTTCTCTTAAGGACAGCATGTAAACATAAGCTTAGATCCCACTAAGATTTCAGCAATATTGAAGGCTGAGTACAGATTTAAATGCTGTGTTAAGAGGGTTGATTTTCTGACAGACTTTCAAAATCCACTATTCAGGGAATATACATTTAAATAAGGGTTCACACCTCTAAGCTGGGCAAACATTGCCATAATAACCAAGTGCTGGTACGCAGAGGTTCCTGAACCACAGGGTTCCAAAATTTCCTCTTAGCTGAAATTTGTTCACCAACTTTTGTCTGAAATCTTTTTTCCCAATACTCATTTTAACGGAAATTAGTAGATTAACATATTTTATCAACTACTGGAGTTCTACCTTTGATTTTAATTAGGCTTGGGTCAGGTCCGAAAAAAAAAGACAGGCTATTTCAACAAATGAATTGAGAAAGACTTTGTGTCTTACAAGTGGTACATAACAGTGATTTGAATGTATATTCATCTGCCCTATGATATAATTACTTTGAATAGAAAAATCTCTTTTTCCTTGTTTTCAGGAGGAATCACTGAGTCTGAAGAATTTCCTTAAAGAAATCAAAATTGCCCTTATAACAATGTCTTTGTCATTTCGGATTTTTTTACTGTCCTTTTTTTGTGCATTTCTTCAAACATTCTGACTAAAAACCACTTCTACTTCAAAACCTTTATTTTCACAAGTTTCTTCATTTCATCAACACGTATGTTTTCTCCAAAGCCTTTCAGAAAACTCCATTAAAATCAGAACTTGAATTTAAAATGAAAAAAGAAAGTATGTAGTGAAAAGGGTAGAACAGATGGGGGAATAAAATAAACCCCAACAAAATGCAAGTTCTTTCAGCTGTTGCTTAACTATAATAAAGCCTCTAACATCACAAACAAGGTTTTTCTTTTCCCAATGCTCTCCTTCCTTCCCTTTGAATTTTTTTGCAGGAATTCCTAATACTGCTGCCATAACTTCAGCCACTCGGATATGAAAAATATTGAGAGCCCTAGCGTAGGTGGTGCAGGATACAAACTGTGGTGTGCATTGATTAGACTTGCTAAGAGCAGGTTTTACCACCAGACTACTTCTGATACCAGCTTCTTTAGTCATTGTTATTTCTATCATATATTGAAATTCCATTATTAGGAGTATTTGCTCTATCTAGCCTGAGATGTCTAACATGGCTGCCCAAATTAGGAGGCTTTTCAACAGTGGGTGGAGAGAGAGAGACTCCTTCACAGTCTGGGAGTTAATTTCCACATCCACCATCAGTTACGGTCATACATGCTGTTTAATGTCAGGAAGACAGCACACCCATTTACGTGGGACCTTTATGTCCTCTTCTAGTCACCCAAAGGAGAGGAAGGTCACCAGGTGTCAGAAAGCACAGAAGGAGAAGCCTCATTTGTTGAACTGAGCATTCATACAAAGCCACTAGTCTGCACTAGAAGAAGTAGGTATAATAGATGGACATAGATTTTTAATGCGTATTATTTTATGTGTGGGGAATTCTAACTGTATCTGAAAAAGAGCAGCCCAGCCTAGAGGATGAATTTGGAAAGCTGGACTTTCAATAAATTTACAGGATCTAGCTCTTTATTTCTCACGTGGAAGCGGTGAACGCAAGATAACAATCTTCTTCTGGATCCTCAAAGCACACCCTGGTGCTGCTGGAAAATTGTTTTTAAATCCTAATGCATTGCTGGAGTGTCATAACGGTAGCACAGCCATGCTAAATGTATTCAGTGGGTGACATTAACAAATGTGACTGTTCCAGATATAGCATGGTAGGTGTCACACTGCACTGTTTTGATAGCTTAATATAGGGCAAAAACTACAATGAATGGTAGTAACAAGAGGCTACATCATTATACCTGATACCAAGAGTACGCCTGATCTGTTGGATCAGTGAGAATGGTGATAATCTTGGCCTTGGGGGCCAGAGAAGGTGCTCATTTGGAAGCTTTCTCAGAATAGAAATAATTGGCACTTTTCTCAAAGAGGAAATGGCTTGTTGCATTGACTGGAACGGGGAAAATTCCAGGTACCTGGACAGGTGTGAGAGAGAAATATGTTTTAAAAAGCAGAGTTATTCTAATCCCCAAACTATTACCTATAAATACGTCCACTTATTTATTATGGGTAGGATGTACCTCCAGGATATATTTATGTGTGCATGTAAATGATGAACATTAACTGAAATTAGCCTGTAAGGATCTACAACCACTAGGACTGTGTTTATAGAGAAAGCTTCAAGCAAATATATGTTACTGGTATTGTCACTATTTTATAGCAGAGTAAGGAGAAAGGAGATATCCAGATTTCCACTCCAGTGGTAGCAGAACTACTGTGCTACGCTTCCTCCCAGAAGAGCTTAAGTAATCAATTTATTTATCAGAGCAAAAAATATTTGAAATTTTACAATTTCTTTAATATTGATTCCTGCTCACCAATGAGCTCTAAAGAGCCCCGATTTACATCACATTCAGTTAATATTACCAGTTCATTTATAGTGTACACCCAGAGTAGCTTATGACTTCATCCTTGTATAGTCACAGAAGCATTGATAAAATTAGGTATTTATGAAGCTCAGATACTAATTATTGGAGACTGGGCTGGCTGAATGATGCCTTTTATCTGCAGGGTACTGCAACTAGACAAGTCTAATCTGTTAAGCTTCAAATCTCCAGCTAGGCGTTCTGACCACAAACTAGCCTACTTCTCCCAGATAATAAAAAAAAAAGAAAAAGAAAAAAAAAAAAAACCAACTCAAGTCTTCAGGTAATAGCTGACTGACTGAGAGCGACCTGTTTCCTACTGCTGATGCTCAATGCCTTCGCAATGTTGTGGAATCACTCATCCTCCTCGCTTGCCACCTCCTACCCTCAAATATGTACACAAAGGCTTGTTGTTCCTAAGAAGGAAGAAGCATCTTTGGCTGCTGCAATGATTTGGTTGGTTTGTTGAAGGGACGCCTCCTTCCCGCTTGCACAATTCTGACAAGAGCGTCTAACTATTGCTGCTCCCCGACTCGACGGGCAGCCCGAGACGAGGGTGCCTGTTCTTTGCTATTGAGGGCCTCTGGGTGACTTCTGACAAGAAATGCTGGTGAGGCAGTTCCTCTGATCAGAATCCTCAAGCTAATCCCAACAGCTCCATTCTGTCTTGTATGTTTGTCATGAAATAAACATTAGTGGTATCTGAAATGGAGCCACAAACAGCTGTGCTAGTTATACTAAACCAGCACCTTTATTTAATCACCCTTTTTATCATTATTAACTAACTAATAAATTGAGTATTTACACAACAGATTAAAAAAATGCAGAGTACACATATCTCAAAAAAATCTGCGCCTGCCTAGAAACCATTACCACCCATAGACTGTATAGCTGATAAGAAAAATGCAGTTAAAGTAGCCTGATTTTGTGAAGTGCCTAACAAGCATTCACCCTTAAGCATTTTTTTCTTTAATTTATGGAATAATTACAGTTGCTACTGGAGCAGGTTTACTTACAGCTTCATTACTGCATAGTACTAATTGTAATTTTATAACACAGTTTAGTACATTCTTCCTTCATATATTGACTGACAACATATTGATCAAATACAAAAATTCTCCCCTCACGCCAGTTTACTTCAGTAACTGTCAGACCTAATACTTTTCATAAACACACGATTTTCAATATGTTAGTTCATTTTGCACATTTTGGTGACCATCTGTGAGAACCAAAGGCACTGGGTCTTGCAGAATACATCCTTTAAAGTAATTTTCATAACAGCTTTGTGATTAAGCCCTGCTTTTTCCTGTAAAAATCACCATAGACTTTCAATGCCTTTGACACAAATAGCTCCTGCTATTTAAGGTCTTGACAAAGCACATAATAACCATACCTGGTTGCTATGGCAGGAAAAGCTAAACTCTTGGGTATAAAGGATTTGGCATGGCAAAATAGTGGGAGTTAAATGGCAAAGGAGAGCTCTCTCAGCCAGTATGAACTTGCAGGATTGAAACGAGGAGTGGCTACTTATGTAGTAAATGGCAGGACTATTCAATTACTGTAGGGTACGTATGAAAGAAACAGCAGCTGTTCTGAAGCAGATACAAACTCATGTTCAATCACTAAGGTTTAGGGGGAAACATCTCTTTCGATACAGTAAACCATTAACTACAGTCCTCCTGGACTTTTTGCGGTACATCCTCTGAAATGAGTCAATGAAGATCATTATAGCCGATGCTATACTGAAATATGTACGTCTGCAGTCAAACTCACTGTGGCAGTTCCTATTCATGCAATTCCTCAAAACAGAGACATTGGAGAAATTCAGTAGTAATACAGGAAAAACAGTGCTTTTCCCCAAATGGACAAGAGTTATATGAAACCAAAGGGATTTGAACAGTGTTGCTGACAGAGGTTGCTATCAAGTTGTAATCCCCCAAACCAGAAATACAAATGGTGGTGATGGTAGAGAAACATATGGCCACAAGCATCTTCCATAGCATCTTGTACCTATTTACGCTAGAGAACAATCCTCATTTTCATGTGGAAAGCATATTAGTCTCATTAACATGAAGACAAAAGAAAAAAATAGCAGATGCAAAAAGGTGCAGTATTTATCGATTTGCTACATTTAAGTAATTTTCTTGCCAGCCAATGCCCTTACATCAGTTATCCCCATCAAAAATCCTGCAGTTTTCCAAAGGGTCTTGATCCATGGATGTTACCAGCAATTGAAGAATGATCACCAAGAACCAGCCCAGAGTAGCAACACCTTTTGAAAATGAAAAACAAAGCAAGTCAGTCTCAAGAAACAACACATTTATTCTATTTTTGCTTAGACGTAATTATTTTGATATTCATGATGGAAAATCTATGGTCTGAACCTATAAACCATCTATGTCAAAATTTTACTCCAGTTTAAACTATTAACATGAACAAAATGTTAAACCTCTAATTTTCACTGCTTACCTTGCTTCTTTTCCTTCTCCTTTGTTTTGACACTCAAGATAATGAGCAAAAACAATTTCACTTTTGCTAGTGCTCCTTTTTTATCATATTCATATCATAAACAATAGAGCCTACCAATACAATACTTGGATATATTCAAAATACATAGCAATTAAAAGAGTGGCATATTTTAATCTTGGAAGCATTGAATTGGTGTTGAATATCATACATTATTCTATGAGAGGCTTTATCAGAACCTAAGTTTTAGAGTAAATTTGGCTTATTATTATCAAAACATGCATACTACTAAAGAACTCCCTCCTCCAGTAATCCAACAATGCTACCTCATAGCTCTCTAGGAGGAAAACACAACTGAGTTTTCTATGTATCAGTGAGACTATACTAACTCCTTTGCCATCTTCAATGGTTTAAAAAACCTTTTAAAACATATTTACATTCTACATAGTTAAAAGACCCTTCCTGCATGTTTCTTAGCAGTTTTCTGAGGTCCTACTACAAGGATTTTGTGTAGTAGCTCACAACTCTTTTCCTTGACCAGATGTCTTTTTTCAACGCATGGATCCTAACAGAAAAATACTATATTGCAGGTGAACAGTTTTCCAATCTCAAAAATGCTTAATTTTTTCCTGTGAAAACTCTTCACTTACACCTGCTCAGTGCTGTAATACTGCTCAGCCTCAAAGCTGACATCCTTCTGGTAGATTCCTTTTGTCTAAGTCTTAATGAATAAGATGCTGAATAAATTTTGCCTTTTACTCCCCAAAATTTAAGTTGTTCAATTACAACTATTGAAGCTATTTCAAATAGCTTTTGTCAGTATGAATTTTGTTTCTCTAACGAGAAAGATCAATCTTTCCTTTCATTAG